>NC_056606.1:22258393-22573393 GCF_018340385.1 Cyprinus carpio | reverse complement strand
ACATTTTTGTGTTTGTAGCTTATATAGTTATATGTAGTCTAGTTTTTAGTTGTAGTTTATTTAGTTATTTTAGTACTTAAAAAAATGTCAACAAAATGAAAATAAGAAATTTTGCCTTGGCAACTAGCTGAAATAAAATATGTTTTATTAAAGCTAAAACAATTAAAATACAATAAAAATATTTAAATCTGTTCCACTATAGTTGCCATTGATTGATTTCTTATTTTCATTTAGTTCAACTTGAATTACTTAACTTTAACTAAAATAAAAAAATATTAATTAAATATTAACTGAAATACACAATAAAAAAAACTTTAAAGTACTAAAATAAAATTTAAACTGTATATTTTAGTAACTATAAACTATTATAGTTGTTTATATGTTGAATTGCATTATTTTTATATTTGCTTTTTTCATTTTAATTTTAGTTCAGTTTTTGTAATTTTTATCGTCATTTTGTCATTAAATATATAGTTTATATAATTATAGTCTATATTATAGTTGTTGTTTTTGTTGTTGTTGTAGTTTATTTATTTAGTTATGTTGCCTTTTGTTTCTGTTAAAAAATGCATGTTTAATTTGTGAACTTCTGGCATCCCAATCCAATATTGCATGAAGACAGAGTTGCTTTCAGGTTCATTTGACACATTGGAAATAAAGCAAATATCAAGTGCATTGCATTGTTGGATACAGTATTAAACAAAGTGTGCTCTAGTTGTATACTGCACATTTTGGCACATGTCACCTCATGCACACAGAAAATATACATGCTGTACACAATATGCACACTGCATTTCTGAAATAGCACGGGTAGTTGGCTATTATGTCATTCCATATATACTCCAAGTTTAAGGCAGAAAGCTGTTCTTGCGGTTTATGTTAAAATGATCTCCCTAATGCCTGTTATTTTGCCTGATCCACATGCTTGCTCTCTCTCTCTCTCCACAGGTGCCAGTTTAAATGACGGTCAGTGGCACTCGCTGGAGCTGGCTGTCCGTCGAGGGCGTCTCGCAGTCACCCTGGACAGAACCGACAGCTCTACAGCGTCCACTTCCTTCCCTGTCGCGCCTGACAGCCAGCTATTCTTAGGAGGTAAGAGCAACCTTTAGCCATCCATCGCTGTCTGCTAACAGAAAGCAACACGCTAGCTCTGAGTAATTTCCCTCTACACGAGCCCAGTCCTTCACATTAATCAAGCGGTCGTGTCACTCAACACACAGCTTCCGCTGAGAAAAGCACATTGGTTTAGCTTTGCAGCGGTTTGGGGCTGAAACTCTCGGAGGCTTAATTGCCTTCAGCTCAGTAATTGGAGAGAGAGAGTATTGCTGTCTGAATGCACTGCTGCAGTGTTTCTGCGCTGAGCTGCAGTAAAGCATGCATCAGATCATCATGTAATGAGGCGGTTGTCCACATATAAGCATGAACATGACAGCATGTGAAATTTTTGTGATTTGTAAATATTTGTTGACCGTAGTCCAAATCATTTTTGCACCTAGCATTATTATTGTTAACAATCGTTTTCTATTCTTAACTGTTTTAATTCCTTTTAAATAAATTTTTGTTTATTTTAAAGTTATTATAATTATTAATATTATTTTATGGTTATTTTAATTCCTGTTATTTAAAGCACTTTTATTTAGCATTGTGCATGAAAAGTGCTATATAAATAAATTTGCCTTGCCTTGCCTTAAGTTAAAGAAGAAAAAAAAAAAAAAAATAGAAAAAAAAAACTGAACATAACTAAAACACATAAAATCTATAACTGAAATAAACTCTAAATAACTTATTTCCAATGGTAACATTTATAATTTAATAATAAAAATTGTTTAAAACAATAAACGTTAACAAATAAAATTAACCATAAAAAAAAAACTTAAAAGCACTGTATTTTAGCAAGTTGCCATGGCAACATTTATCATTTTCCTTAAACTGAAATACTTAACTAAAACTGAAACAGTGTAAACTATAAAAAATGAGCAAATTTATTTCAGCTAAATAAATACAAATTAATGAATAATATGTAGACGTATTAAACATTGTATTTTTATTGTGCAATGCAAATTATTTTTGCATTTAACTAAAACTGAAACTTTTGTTACTCATAAATGTTAACTGAAAAAAATAACCTATAAAAACTCAATCCTGTTTTATTTCAGCTAGTTGCCAACATTTCTCATTTCCATTTAGTTCAACTTGATGTACTAAAACAAGTAAAAATGTAACAGTGTAAAATAAACATTACCTGAATTAAAAAAATAAACTATATATATATATATAATTATTTAATTGCAGCAAATAAATAACTAAAACTAAGTATTTTACTAAAACTAAACACGAACTAAAATTAAAATATTTTATAAAAACTCTAATACTGTACATGAATGATACTTAATTAACACTGCCATAGCTTAAATGTGTTATTTTGTGTGTATTTGTGATTTTTGTCTGCAGGGTGTCCGGACACAGAAGGCGGCAGCGGCTGCAGAAACCCCTTCAGTGTTTTCCAAGGATGCATGCGTCTCATCCGGACGGACGGTGCTTTAGTGGATCTCATCCGAGTGCAGCAGATGTTGTTTGGGAATTTTAGCGACCTGCAGATGGACATGTGTGGGATCGTCGACAGGTAAGCAATTACGCTTTTATGTGAACTCACAAAACGTTCTGCTTTCCATTTTCATCCTCACTAAATATATGTGTTCAGCTTGATTATGTAAATAGAGAGATTAATTAGCCAGAGAAATGGCCCTGAATACTGATTCGCTAAAAGCCACAGACGATGAGCCTCAGGGAGAAACTGCCCTCGTTTAAATATTTATCCATCGGATCAATCACACTGACTCACTTTTTGCTTTGTTATAAATTCAACTTTTGTTCACAGTTTAGTTCAAAAGGGCATGCGGCATGTACTGTTTTTGCAGCACAGGGTTTCTGGACTTTCTGTTTATTTGTTGTTTAAATGTTTTTTGCTTCACCGTTTGTGATATGAAAGATATCTCAAATTGTGCAGCTTGTTTAGGAGAGTTGTTCAATTTTAAACTTTTGCAAAATAATTAATTAATTTTAAATGATGACAAAAAAATAAATATTATTTACAATTTTAAGAAACATTTTAAAATTAATTTCAAATAATATTTTTTTTATTATTATTATATATTTTGAAATATTAAAATAATTGTATGAATTAAAAAAAATACTAGGTACTTTTAAAAACAGAAGTGTGTAATTTCTGTGACACTAACAATACTAAGGCTTGCACGATATTTCTGTATCATCAGCCAATATTAGAGGCTTCTTTATTTTTAAGTAGCATTATGCAGTGTTTATCTAAGTGTAAAAATAGAGTAAATTAACATGAACAATTTAATATCCAGTTTCCAATATATTGTATATTTAATAGTGCATGTTTATTTCTCCTTTTTTTATCATGAAAATCTCACTAAAAGTTAACTTTTTAAACTTTAATAATTTATTAACACTGATAAATGTAATTATTTTAACAATGTTAACAACGTAATTATTTTAACATTTAAACAAATGTATATTTAATATAATATAATACGTTTTTGTACATTATAATTTATGCATTGCAATTGAAAGATTGTTTTATTTTTATTTATTCTGACAAAATCTTTTAGAATTTTGTTTGTAATTAATACATTTTTTAAGTATAAAGACTCTATGCAAATTAAATTGCATTTTATCCCAAATATCCCAAAGATGGGATATTTTCACAAACAACTAAAATCACAAAATGACTTGATTTACTGGCCATCGCTTACTCTTTTATCATTGCACAAGGTTTCACGTGCTGTTTGAATGAACAGTAGGCTGGTTTTAGTATATACTGCAGCTTCATGTCAGTGAATGTTTGCTTCATTTGGCTTGATGCAGAAATGGCTTTCTTTTGCTTTGAGACTGTAGTGAATCTCCTGAAGAGTAATTTTTCTTCTGTGTGTTTGATGGGCGCTAAATGCGCCGCTGTGACCGAGCAGTTCAGAGTGAAGGGGAAGCCGTGGCGCACACACTCGCGTCTCAAGTGAATATTGTTTTTGGTGAGACTCGATGCAGATGTAGATGCGTTGTCTCTGAAAGCTGCATCGCCTCTGGGTTCTCGTTTACATTCTGAAAGGTCCCGCTTTCGTCTGTCATACTGAAGACTTCTGGGATTGCTGTGTGTTCGTTTGTTTAAACGGTTTATTGTGTTTTTAGTGATGTTTGCACAGCTATTGCAGCATAGAGTTAGTGATCATTCTGCATCGCTTGTGGCATGAATATCTCAAATTGCATAGCTTGTTAAGGAGAATTGTTCTTTTACATATCTTTTACATTTTTTAATTATTTAAAATATTACACATTATTTTTTTTTTTGTATTTAAACTCATTAAAAATTATTTAAAAATATTACATTTTATTTTATTTATTTTTAAAGTATTAAAATATGTGTGTTCATTTATATATTATACTTAGATCACATTTGTAATTGTGAAAACAAATGATAACACTGGTAAATGTAATTTTTTTAACATGTAAACAAATGTACATTTAACAATGCTCAGAATGAATATCCATTTTTCATACTCTTCACTGTAAAAAAAATCATGTTTTAAGTAATAAAAAAATATTGGTGTAAATTTTACAAGACAATATTGCATCAAGACAATATTATTTCAGTCTCTCTACTTTATTTTTTATTTATTTTTTTTATTGTTTTTTCTAAATTTCACATTTAATTAATGTGTTGTTCTTTCTTTGCAATTAGTTGTGAAATTTCTGCCAGTTTTTCAGTGTGCATTATAATGTTACATTTTAAAAGACTGATTTTTGTTTTTTAATGTTTAAATTTTTTTGAATCGTGTGGAATTTTATTGTAATTTTATTGTTTGTTTTTGTCATTTTAGTAGTTTGTGTTTTCTTATTTATTTAATTTGTAGTTTTTATACAGTTATATTTGTTTTATTTTTAGTTATTCTTAGGGTTGGGAATCCAGAATCGGATACTTGTTGTCAAATTAAAATTTCGATTCCGCCTATCGATCTATGAGGACCGGACCTAGCGATCTGCCAGGACCTTGCTTGCTAATCTAAGCACTCCAAAGTTTGTCTACTTTTGCGATCAAAAGCCAAAAAAGCTAAGTATAATATCTGTGATAGCTGAACATTTTGCAAGATTGGTGTCACAGCCAACATGACAAAGCACTTTAATTTAATTGATCGTTAAAGATCGCGGACACGATTCAAACACCAACGTGATTCTGTTCCTAAATTACAATGATTCATCTGTTTCATTCCTCAACCTTTGACGACGTGTGCGATCACAGTGTTGTGATCAATTGGTTCATCATTGCAGTGTAAAATCACATCAGTGTGATTTAAACATAAAAATTTGCGTTGAACATTAAAAACAGCTTCACAGTCTTTTCAGCCACACAGTATCATTATTTCTGTTACAAAGATTCAAATCACAGAAGTACTGGGATAAATGTTTATAGTTCAGATATAAACTCTGATGTGTACAGTACAGTTTATTAAAATAAAGTAAATCACATTTTGAAAGTAATTTGACACTTCAAATGAAGATTTATAGATTAGATGAGTGTTATGCCAGTATGTGGCGAAAAGGGGCTGTTAAAATGTATTTGTCTTTGAATCATACAAGAGATTTGTTCAAGATCACTGATTCATCCAGTAATGAAACAAGTACATCTTAAATTAGTCATTGAGTCATTCATTCATAAATTACATGTGATTTTGTTTAGCTATCTAATGTTTTTCCTCAAAATCATGAGAGAAACACAACTTCCATTGGGAAAAAAACCCTAATTATTTTAGTACATCAAGTGAAAATAAATTCAAATAAAATATGCTGCAACTGAATTTTTAAAAGTTATTGTGAATTTTATTTCAAGTAACATGTTTTTTTAATGGTTTTAATTTTAGTTTTCATTAACTGTACAAACCCTGGTGCGGTTATAATAAACAGTATATTATTGAGTCTGCAGGCATGAGGCGAGGGCAGACCGCAGGTGACGTTCCTCTCACTCCATGCAGAAACAGCTGCACTGCGAGGCTTATTACCTCTGCTAAAGGACTGGAGGTTGAGCTCAAATAACAGTGCTGCCCATAACTAAGAAATATGGGTTGGCAGCAGCTCTCATTGGCTTTACATGTGCCCCATGTGAACCCACAGGCCCTGTGCAAAATGAGTGTGGACCAGAGCAAAGCTGAGTGCTTTTATTAACCCCACATCAGAGATAATATGGGGGAGCAGAGAGCTGCTATCGTTTGGAAGACTAAAGTTGAGCTTGTAATGATTTCTTGTACAAAAAAAACAATACATGTGTTCACTCTCATGCTACTCTTTCTATTTCAGTAGTATATAGTATGAGCACTGTGCACAGTATGCACATTCATTTGTGTGCATTGATACTGTATGCAATGCACTAGACTTGACCTGCCACCTCTAGTATGATGAATGATTAATAAAATAAAATAAAAACATCTGAATAATTAATTAGCATTTGAAGTATTTTGAATGTACTAGTTTTCTGCTTCAAAGCACATGATATCAGCAACCAAATATATTTATTATTAGTAGGATAAGTCATTTATTTATTTATTTTTAATTCTATAATTTATTTATTTTACTTTTCCAACTATGCACAATTATATACGTAGTTGAATTTTATTATTTGTATTTAGCGTTGATTTTTATCCTGCTGTTCTCAAATCATGACCCATCAAAACATAAAATAACCGTATTTCTAAGAAGATAACTGGATGCCACTCAGTCAATTACAGCTTTTGTTCTACATATTATTTTCAGAAACTAGTTTTCTGTATGGATCCACTGTTGAGTTTTTGTGGTGTTAATTAAGGCCGGCGCCGAGCTGAAGGTTGACCTGAGGAAGTTGTTTTGTTATGAAGTGACACGGGAGGAGCGCTGTGTGATGTAGTGCTCTCTTTGACTAAAGCGCTGAGTAAGTGTTATTGTAAAGGTGAATAATGGACAGAATACAGAGGAGTTTCTGCTCTGTCGACACTTTCACTGAATCTCAGACTCACACTCCTCCTCACCTCACTGAAATACAGCTGCTGTGTGGAGGAGCATTACCAGTGCTGACATGAAGTCCCGCCCAGTTTAAAGAGCCAGTCCCATTAATGATTTGAGTGATTTCCTACAGAAGTATATACGAATTGTTTTTATTCTGTCACCTTAAGAAGTGCATAGCCACAAAAAGAAACTAAACAAAAGAGGTAATGAGTGTGAAGTGCTGCTATTTATCATGCACACCGTTGAGTTGCATTCATTCATATCCTCTCACCGCGGTAAAAGAGCCTCATGCCCACAAATCCTGTGTTTTGTGTTTATGCAGAACTGCTTCTTTATTCCAGCAAATGCAGCGCTGCGCAGGTTTGAGTCGCTCGTCCCGTTCTGCAGTGTTTCCTGCTCTACTGCCCCACTTATCTTCCACCTGTCCTGCGCTAAATCTCATTTTGAATTTTACTACTGCACTTGTATTCCATTCCATTGTTTTAGTGTCACCATTACATTTGTATTCATTAAGCTGGGATTCTCTGAGTTGAAAATTTTGTTTTTATTTAAGAAATTAATATTTCTACTCAGCAAGGATGCATTAGATTGATCACAAGTGACAGTAAAGACAAACATAATGTTACAAAAGATTTCTATTTCAAATAAATGCTATTCTTTTGAACTTTCTATTCATCAAAAAAAAAATGAAAAAAAAATTCAAAAAAAAATACAACAAAAAACAACAGACATCAACACATATAACAACAATAAAAATAATCAGAAATGTTTCTTGAGCAGAAAATCAGCACATTAGAATGATTTCTGAAGGATCATGCGACACTGAAGACTGGAGTAATGATGCTGAAAATTCAGCTTTGATTACAGGAATAAATTGTATTTTAAAACATTTTCAAATAGAACACAGTTTTTTTTTTATTGTAATAATGTTTCACAGTTTTCAGTTTTTACTGTAAACTGGTGAGAAGAAGAGACTCCAAAACATTACATGTCAAAACATCTTACTTTTTAACATTAGTGTATATGGCTATCCTCACACGCAAAGTTGGTTGATTACATAATTGCACAAAGTAAGCATTGGATTTTTATATTTTGATAGGATATTATTCATCATTGAAGCATCTGGAGTCTTGAATTCCACACAGAATTTTCTGTTTTTAAAGTGTCTCATCAGCAAACAAAAATATGGGATGTGTTGGGATATATATATATATATATATATATATATATATATATATATATATATATATATATACACCACACACACACACACACACACACACACACACACACACACACACACACACACACACACATGGTCATTCTTGACATTAGTAGGAAGAGCATAGATGGAAAACATTGCAGCCTAAACACATTTAGAAACTATAACTACAACTACCATAATAATAATAATAGTAATGACATACACGCTGACACCCTGATTATTGCACATGAATCTAATGCTGATTTCAAAGAGACACAGGCATGAATTCACTCAATAGTTTTGTTGAAGCTTAAGCAGCTGCTGGTAGCACCGGAGCAGTGCTGCGTCATGAGTCTTTACAGTGAATTAAGTCTTTGTCATTCTTTTCAGCACAAACACACCTCCTTTGTATGCAAATGAGTCTTGTGCCTTATTCACTAAAGTCAGCGTTATTTGCCTGCTGCAATTAACATTGTGCTTTTAGCAGCCACCTAAAGCAAGAATTAGACTTTCATTTGATGTTTTATGCACTTTGCATTGATCATGGCAGCAGTAATTCATTAAACAGTGATCAAACGTTACGATCCAAACATGCAGTAAAGTTCATCATGCTTTCCGCATTTTAAAGAGCTGTTTTAGGTGTCTAGATCACTGCTACAGTAAAATATGATAGATGGTGGAATTCAGAACTGATCAGAACAAGATAGGAAATTGCTTTAGGTTTATTTTTCTCAATAGCTATTTTGCAGGTTTAGAATTGACAGTATTACCAATTTCAGCTTTAAAGGAATAATTCACTGAAAAATGAACATTTGCTGAAAACGTGCTCACCCTCAGGCCATCCAAGATGTAGAGGAGTTTGTTTCTTCATCAGATTTGGAGAAATGTAGCATTGCATTAGTGTCTCAGCAATGGATGCTCTGCAGTGAATGGGTGCCATCAGAATGAGAGTCCAAACAGCTGATAAAAACATCACAATAAGTAAGGAACAATTGGCAATGGGCAAATTGAATTATTAAAAAAATAATGCACACCCGAGGTGGTTATGTTACATCTCCAGTGTGCATTATTTTTCTAATAATTCAGCGGCCTGGAGTCAATTATTCCACTTATACCACGGTTGCCACACCTCAAGACATCAATCAGATATTATATTTCAAGGCATTTGTCCGGTTTTTGTACTTAAAACGCTATTGTAAGTATGATTAGTTTATTCCGCATCTCATCCAACGCCTCTGTTGCTAATTCCAAAATGTCATTTTAGACCTAGTAACAGATGACAGAGCCACTGATAGCAGACTTATGCAGCTATTAACAGCTTTATTAGAGCGAGAGATAGAGAGAATTACCTCTGTGAGTCTGTGTGTCTCTCAAACGTGTTCGGCAGCAGCGTCTCCACTAATAGTGAAACTTTAAGTTCATTTTCTTCATGAACAGCGCAACAACATAAGTGCGTGTGTATCCATGTGTGCAAACTATGTGTGTGCATCAAGGGAGAGAGAGAGCGGGAGAAATAGAGTTTATGTTTTACATACATAATAAAACATAATTTTCTGTTGTTCCATTCTTTGGCTCAGTGGTAGAGCATTGCGTTAGCAGTGCAAAAGGTTGTGTGTTCAATTCCCAGGGAACACACATACTGCTAAAAAAAAAAAGAAAAATGTATAGCCTGAATGCACTGTAAGTCGCTTTGGATAAAAGTGTCTGCTAAATGTGTAAATGTAATTTTGTGACTAAACATGGAAATAATCTCTAGATTTTATCCTGTTGCTTACTATATTTTTTTTGTTTGGCCAGTGTCGCTGTGAGTTTTGATTATTTTGCTGTTGTGAGCTATAAGGACCTTTGAAATAACTGAAATCATTTTGATGAAGTGATATATTTACATGTAATGTGGTCAAGAGCTGCCTGGAACTATGTTTGCCGTGCGTTTCCTTGAAAATAATTGCACACCTTAGAACGCTGGCCAGCCAAGCAGATTCAAGCATTCAACAGTCCCGTAGTATAAGTACCCAAGTACCCAAGTTCATCAGTTAACATCTTGTGAAGCCAAAAGCTGTGTGTTTGTAAGAAACAAATCCATCAAGATCTTTTTAACTTCAAACCATAGCTCCCATAATCAAAATATTGTCTGAATCAGGAGAGAAATCTGCACAGATCAAGAACCAAATCCAAGCAAAAACAGTCCAGAGTGGCTCTAAACAAATATGTGGGTGGATTCTGATTTGAGAAAACAACACAGACTTTTTCACTGCAGGAAGCGTTATTATGGGTCATGGATTCATGAAGTGGTGAACACATCTTAATGATGAATTTGTTTCTTACAAACACACAGCTTTTAACTTCTCCAGATGTTGACTGGAGTGGTGTGGATTACTGTGATGTTTTTATCAGCTGTTTGGACTCTCATTCTGACGGCACCCATTCACTGCAGAGCATCCATTGGTGAGCAAGTGATGCAATGCTAAATTTCTCCAAATCTGTTGAAGAAACAAACTCCTCTACATCCTGGATTGCTGGAAGGTGAGCACATTTTCAGCAAATTTTCATTTTTAGGTAAACTATTCCTTTAAATCAACATACTTTCGATGTTGGGGAGTTGAAGCATTGCATGTTTGCATCTCTCTTCCCGCTGTTTTCTGCTGATGAGGTCGGCTGAAGGTTGCATCATTGGCCTGGCTTCTGTCCGTCCTAATTTCCTCCACATGACCTTTGACCCCAAGGCTGGTGGTGTGACTCTGTCAGGTTTCGCCTGCGGCTGAGGAAACACATCAGGCAGCGGCGTCGAGTCGCGTGCTTTTCCCCGCACCTGCTGCACTTGTCTTTCAAGAGTTGACTTGAGCTCAGCGGGCCGCCGTTGGTTGTCACCTCTCTGTGATTAGGGTCACACCACACGACCTTTGGCTGCTGTCGAGGAGGGTGGAGGGATGGGAAGGGCAGCACAGGGCACGTGCGTTTCGACGCCATCAAGCTGCTGTTCAAAGCCATTGTGGCATCTGTTCTCAGAGCTCGCTGTCCTCGCACACATTCTGCTTTAATAGATTTATTCTCTGTTCTGTCCTGCAGCAGAGGCGGATTTCTGTCTGACAGAGTTTTTATGTTTTATTGTATTGTTCACGAGGTGAGCGCCACATTGAAAATTTTCTTCACCACAAAACATGCTGACTCCTTTCGAACTATGTTTTGTAGGTAATTTTAGTTTGTTTTGGCTAAATTGATACTATTTAAGCCTGAAAGTCTGTTCAGCAAATAGATGTTATTTTTAAATTCCGTTTTTTTGAAAATCTCCCATTGATGTACATTTATAGAATGTTTGAGATTCAAAATGTAACTGACAGCGATGATGTCAATGTGGTAATTTGAATTCTGTTTGGGTTTCTTTGTTGCATGTTTCTATCTTCTGCATTAGAAAAGCAATCAAAATTAAATATGCAAATTACTTTCTCTTGCAGAAGATGGAATGCAGAACACAGAGATCTTGAGTTAAACTGTTTACCTTTAAGTTTCTACACTTATACTACTAGTTGTGTTTTGTTTTGTTTTTTTCAGTGTTTTTTTTTAGTGTTTTTTCAGTGAAATCTTGATCTTGTTTCTCATATTTCTATGTCATCTCCAGTTTCCCAGTAGATGTGTCCTTCAGGCTGGGATGCTAGTGGAATATCATACTCCCAGATGTCAACCCGTATTCATTAGCCAAGACCTCATTTCTTAAAAAACCATCTGTCCAATTTTATTTAAAGTCAACATGGATTGAAATTTGACCCTGTTTACTTTATTTAGACATGTTGCTGGTCTTATTGTTAAATCAGTGCATGTTATTGCAAAAATAATGATTGCCTTCATAATCTTTCATGAAAATTTAATAGCTTGCTCTAACACATTTTGTTTGTGTACTTGTTTCTCTCCTAAGCATCGTAGAGAAGTTATAAAATGGTCATGTAAAACGTTTTGCACTTCAATAAACCCTAACTAACGTTACACTTCCATTCAAAAAGAAATTCATATTTTCATTCAGCAAGGATGTATTAAACTGATCAGATTTTACAGCTTTTTCTGTATTTTTGATCAAATAAATGCAGCTCTCGTGAGCAGAAGATACAAAAAAAAAAAAAACTGTTGAACAGTAGTGTATAAGTGGACTATAGTTTCCCATTTAAAGTCATCATTTCTAGACTTTTACATCTTTTGTGTATGATTCGTGTTTATTTATCTCAACTCGTCTCATCAGAGAAAACACAACTGTTTTGCAAGTCATGCTCGGTTTATCCTTCCTGTGTGTTTCTCTCTCTGTGTCTGTGTGTCAGTCTGATCATTACTCGCGGTGGCAGATTACAGGAGAACATAGGAGTCCGGCTGTTTAAAGCAGACCGCCTCGGTTCGCTTGTGTCCCTGCGACGGGCCTGCAAAGCTCTGATGGGATTGCAGCCAACAAAGAGACAGGGCTCTCAGTATGCCATCAGCGTACGCAAGCCAAAAAGTGTGCTTTGGGTTTTTTCCCCTCGGTTTGAAGTGTCGTTTTGAGCAGAATGAAAGACACACTCGATCCTGTTCGATTATAACGCTACAAAGCGTGAAACAGGAGCGGAGAGTGTATCTATCCCGACCACCGAAAGCACAAAGAGTGTTTGAACAGATCCTCTTAGACCATCATTGTTGCCACAAATGGAAATCTGGTGAAAGATGTCAACTGTAAAGCGAGCGCTGGTAACGCGAGCATGCAAATCATCCCATGAGAGTCGGGAGAGGCTGGGAATTGTTTTTAGGCTCAGGCAAGGGCATTGTGAGATGACTAGAAAGGATTCGCTTTACAGAAAGAAATTGGAAGGTGTTTGTGGTCGAAGCGGCTGCTTTGAGTCCCTCGGTTAACCTTGCTTTGCTCTCAGCAAAACTTTATAGCTTCTAAATTAAGGCATCGTGGCATAAATGATTATTAGTGGTGTTTGCTAAGTCAGTCTTGAGGTAAATGGAGTGATGAAACCTCAAACACAAAGTATTAAAGTTCAGCGTGTGTGTCGTCCTGCGGCATTTGTGCAGGAATGAGTCCTCAAATCAGCACTGTTGTTATTTCAAGAAGTCATCAGAGGCGTCAGTCCAGGGTTTTTGCACCAAAAACATATATAAGATTACATAAACCCTGCAAAATATTAATAATTAAAGGGTAATAGTTTAATTGATAGCTTTTCAGGGCAGTGCTAAATAAAAAAGCAACATGCAATTTTTATGATCCCTTGTTTTTTAAATTATTAATACTGTGCAGATGCTGTGAGGTGTATGTGAACTTATGACTAAGGGAAAGTTTTTCATGTATATTTTTCACCCTCCCTCTGAATTACAAGCTTTCTGTGCCTTTATATTTAAGGCTTCGTTATGTAAATGAAGTCAAATGGTTACATGTAGAAATAGATCACTAAATAAAAAAATGTGATTTCTTTTTTAGTTAAGAACAGTTTGCATGAGTTTGCAAATCCATTGCATGAGTGTTTATGCATATTTTGTGCTAATTCTATGCTTATTTTTCAGCTTCTCTCTGAATTAAAAAAGCTGTTTGCGTTTCTATATTTAAGACTTCTTTATGTACAGTACATTTAGATCTCTGATTATAATAATGAAGTAGACTTGATTATGATTATGCTTGTTTAACATCAGGGTGCTTTACAAGTTATGTACAGTAAATTACATTTTTGTTATCTACTTCTTCCAAAGTGATGGTTTGTGTGAAAAACAGACCCAAATTTAAGTCATTATTTGATTAATTCATATTTAATATTGATTTGCATACTTCAAAACACAATGATGGTAATTTCTTCTATCAAATAATGTCCTGTTAGTCGAATGTGTCCTGTTACACATCATTTGATTTTCTCTTAAGGTAACACTTTATTTTACGGCGTCCTTGTTACACATGTTGCATGTAGTTACTATTGTAATAACAATAAATTATGCATAATTCCATGCATCTAACCCTAAACCAAAACCCTCATCCTAACACTAACCCTATAGTATTACCCATGTAGTTAATATTATTCAGTACTTATATGTATAACTACACTGTAACAAGGACACCTTAAAATAAAGTGTAACCTGTCTTTTTATCTCACAATCTAAAAATAAAAGTCTGAATTGTGAGAGATAAACCCACAATTGAGAGTAATAAGTCAGAAATGTGAGATAAAAATGCTGCAATTACCATTTTCTTATTCCATGGTGGAAATAAACTTCTATATTGCCTGTGATTTACATGCAACTTTCATACTGTCAGAATTCCTCCTATATGTCACTAAAAGTGCACCGTTAAAAGTCACTGTTTCCCGCTCCAGGATCAGATAAAGCCAACAGCAAGGTTTTCACTCCATGCAAACTGTCTACAACGCCTGCATGTGCAATGCTGAATGATTGCGCTCCTCTGTATCTGATTGTCCTTGAGATCAAACATCAAATATGATATTTCATGTCCTGTTTTTTTTCCATCAGATGCTCCCCGAGTCGTTGTGAACATGGAGGGAGATGCTCGCAGTCGTGGAGCACGTTTCACTGCAACTGTTCTGCCACGGGCTACAGCGGAGCGACCTGCCACAGCTGTAAGAACGCTTCTGAAATACAGACCACTTCCTGCACACACTTCAAACACTTCCTGTGCACTGATTTCTTCCACACTCAGAGTCAAGGACGGATCAGGAGACAAACGCAAAGAGAATAGTGACTCCCTCCTGATGTTCCCTAAACTTCACTATTTGACCACTGTTTATGATAAAACTCAGTTACAGTAATAATTTATGGAATGCGAAAAACAACATGCTTCATTCTGTAGATTTTGTTATTTTCAATAGAATAACAACATGCATTCATATTCATATCAAGTTTATTATGCTTGTTCATATTCACATAGCTGCATCTATTGCATCTATAAACTTTTAGTGTAAAAGTTTGCATATTTGGAGAAATATTGATATATATATTTACATGTTTACTTAACATTTCCATAATTTCTATTCTATTCCAGTGAATATTAAAAAAAGGTAAAAAAAAAAAAAAAAAGGTTAAATTTAATAATTATAAACGGGCTTGAAATACACAGATGCTCTTATTTTTAAATATCTAAGCTTCACTATTGCCGGCTGCTCATTCAAACAGATGAAGGAGATAAAATATGCACTTTTACAGCCGTTGACATCATATTACAATATAAACAGCATAAAGTAAACATTGTCATAATTCATCAACAGTCAACCATAAGTAATTGTTTGTAATAAAGCTTGTTTGTAGAGCTTGCAACAGCGCCGTGCTTTGATTTTGAAATGTGCAGTGCTCATATTTATTTAAGTCAAAGAATTTTGAAGTTTAACTAAATCATATTAGGCTGTACAGTAATTCCTGTTTTTCCATCTGAAAATTTAAGATATCCTAAAATAATAGTTAAGTTAACTTTCAAAAAACCAAACACACCTAAAATTACACACAAACACAAATGAAAAATTACAACTTTCAAGGCCTGTGAATTAGCAACAAATGCAAGTGAAATGCTCTGTATGCATCATACATGATTATGTGTGGATGTGTTTATCATTAATTGCATAAGTTTGCAGATGTCATTTTGCAGCCTATAGTAGTTTTAATATCTATTGCAATTTTAAACATATATATTTTCATTGCATATTGAGCACTTTTATCCCAGAACATCAAGGCAAATTGAATTCCTCATGATATGAGGCCTGTAAGGAAACTATATAAAACATGACGCAAGGTCAGGCGCTCATTAGCTGCAGAGCTCCAGCTTTACACGCTTATGGATTTACACGATTTTCAATGAAGTGAAAAGGCCCGCTTTTGGTGCCGTAAAAGAGAGTGGAACATATTTGGGCTGAAATGAAGCACACGTCACTCAAATGTTTAATGGCGGCAGAATTTAAGACGTTCACACTTGAGCTGTTTTAAAGGGTGAGCGTTATTGAGAGGGACTTTATAGGGCGGACCCATAATTAGATCTCACATAAAGCTGCTGTCAGTCAGAGGTACGTTTGAGGTTTAAAAATCAAAGGGCATTTCTGCAGCACTGTAGCTGAATATATCTGCACTTTCACTGTTTTATTTATTTATATGGTTTTAATGGGATTTTGATGTTGACAAAATTGAAACTAATGTTTTCTCAGATTGAATATGAAACAGATTGCATATATATTGTAATTATTTTCCTTGAAAGTGAAACCTACAGTAATCCATTTCCTCCCTAAGCACCTTAATAGATAGTTAACTTCCCCCGTTTGCATTACATCATGAATTCAGAGCTACGAAACAGATGCAGATGGTCATAATTAAAGCTGCTTCGTTTGCCTGAGCGCGTGCAAAATTGATGGCAGCACACTTCAGATGAAACACTGCCTTCATTTTATGCTACAAATACACTGGGAGGTTTAATTTCACAAATATGCCATGCAAAATTAAGTGGACAATATATGATTTTCATCATTTGCCTCTGAATGCAATGCTTGCATAATATTAAAAAATATATTATGTGGAAAATTTCTGAAGATGAATGTGAGCCAAAGAGAAAAAAGTTGCAGTAAGTTCAATCTCCAATGTAACACAATTAGAACATATAATGTGACAGTGGTATAATGAAGTGAGTTACAAAACCATGTCAACATCCTGCCTTCACAGTCGCTTCACACTAATTACATTTCTGTTAAAAGTTCAAAACGGCACAGATAAGAAAGTGCATCTACATACTAATTTAAACACTTTACTGGCTCGTGTTTGGTGAGGAATGATAGCAGATGAACACGAGATCCAGCACTGATTGACAGGGACCATTCTGGAACATTGATTTAGATCAACAAATCTGCTTAACCAATCACAGCATTCCTTCCAGGTGTGACATTAATGACATCAAGAGCGTCTGAGTGAAAATCTCCCAACACAGCTGTGATGATCAGATCTCACACAGAACGTGTTTTAGCAACAATCAGTATTGGAGAATAACAAAGTAGACACTACTAACTACAGCTTTCAGTTGCATGCAGTGATATTATAGTCAGCTAGAACTAAAACCATTAAAAAAAAATTGTTACTTGAAATAAACCTTAACTGAAACATTTTTTTAAGACTTTCATTTATTTCAGCTAGAAACCATTTTAATTTAGTTTACCTTGTAATAAAATAACTAAAACTGAAACAAAACAAATAAATAAAAACTGTATAGAAAAATAAAAAACTAAAATTAAAAAATAATGACAAAAAAACTTAATCATATTAATATTATAGAAATACAAAATATTGTTTGTAGTGTTAATATTTAGTTAAATGCTGCTGTTTGTCCTCTATTTTTTTATTTAGTCATATACATGTACAGTAATTTAATTGTGTTAAATGTAATTTTGTGTATTAATTTATTAGTTTTGATGGTATTATCCTAATTATTGTGTGCCAGATAAATACTGCTCTTTTAAATTGAATTATGTTTTCATATAGTTACATAAATCAATGCAAGACACTATAGGCAAAAAAATTACTGTAGTTGAACAACAGGGTAAGTATGGTGATATATACTATTATTATGATTTTTTTACCCATTCACCTGTCTATCATTTTTATTTCCTGGAAGATCATGGCTTCATTTTTGGTAGCAGGTTGTAACTAAATCTATTTTCTAAAAGTCCTGAAGCTTCTTCAGATAATTTAAAGTATCTCAAGTACTGGAATCAGAACCATCTCTCCATCCTGTTTAAGATGTAATAACATTTTACAGGGTGTGAAAATAAAAAGCAACGTTTTTATGTGAACTGCATTTTCAGATCTCAGAAAAGTGAGAAAGTGTGAACGCGCACTCGTTTAAGTACGTTACTGTTATTATTCACAGTGTTGAATGTAAACAGCTTCACCTCATTATCTCTTCACACTAACCTACTGCTTCTGTGTTTACAGCCATTTACGAAGCATCGTGTGAGGCGTACAAACACAAAGGAAACACGTCTGGCTTTTACTACATCGACATGGATGGAAGCGGCCCCATCAAACCTCAGCTAATCTACTGCAACATGTCAGGTGAATCTCACGCAGCGAAGCCGAAGTGATTAAATCCCTTTAAACACTCCGTAATTGGGACTTTAATCCACAGCTTTTGATCCTTCACGCACCGTGTCACACCCCACGGAGGAAGTCAGCTGTGACACTCGCTAAAAAAACACACTTTAGAAGAAGCCGACAGATCAACCTTTGAGCCCGCCTGTGTGACGTTCTCTCGCACAAATAAAGTTTTGAAAGGCTTTTATGGCCTGATGCAACAGAAGAAGCTTTTGAAGTTGAATGGCTCTTTAGAAAAGCATCACGTCACCTTTGATTGATCCCCACTTCTCCTTTGTTAAAGTCAATATGAAATCCAATTTGACTCTACTGACTTTCTTAACCCTCTGGAGTCTAAGGGTATTTTTGGGGCCTGGAGAAGTTTTGTCATGCCCTGACATTTGTGCTTTTTTCAGTTTCTTAAAAATATCTAAATGGCTAAAGTCTAATCTCACTGTAATCAGCACAAACTAGGCTATAATAATATGTGAGCAGCATGTATGTACATGATTGTGTTTTGAGAAAAAAAAAAAGTTATGCGTGGTTAGTGAAAAACTAAAAATGTTAAATCACTTGAATAAGGCAATAAAAACACATACAGAAAATTGGTTCCCAGGAAATTTTGAGAACTGGAGCTTGTAGCCTAGAATTTTTTTTCTAAATGATGTGAAAAATCATCTTGTTTACTCACTTACAGAAAACAATATATTGATTTAAAATTTTCTAAGACACTTTTTGTTGGTAAAAGTCATATGCGAGTAGGCGTCAAACTATCATGAATTCACACCTGAGAAGACAAAGGCCTGCATAATGAGCTGCATAATGAGCCATTCAGTCAGCTGTGTCACTGAGAGGGATGAGTTACAAGAAAGAATGTGAGGACAAAATTAAATCTATATAATTTTATGTTTGTAGTTTATTTAGAATATATTAATTATCCCACAACATAATTTAATATTCACTTGTGAGTGCAGTTTAAACAGTTTATTAGGAAAAAATCAATGCTGACTTTCAAACTGAATTTTTTGCATCATTACTCCAGTCACACAATCCTTCAGAAATCCTTTTAACATCTTATTTTCTACAAAAAAACAATGTATTGTTATTATTATCATTATTATTATTATTATTATTATTATGTTATATTAATGTTGAAAAGAGTGAGAATATTTTTTTTTTGGTTTTTTAGGGGGGGATAAATTGAAAGAACAGCAATGATTGTTACATTTGTTACAGTTACATTTATTGTTACATTTATATTATTTACATCAAGCTTTTGAATGGTATAGTAGTGTATATTGTTATTGAAACTTCATAATATTTCACTTGATTATACATTTAGTCAGGAATTATAGTTTGGAAAAAGTCTTTGGAAAAAGTCTAACCAGTAAAATGTTTACACGTTATGTGAAAACTAGTACAAGTATATAAATAAATAAAAAGAGACTTACTCATGTTTTATGATCTCTGCTGAATAAAGTGCTTCATTCTTTTTTCTGAGGAAATCCAAATCTCAAATCCTCAACCACATCACATCTTTTTGGGGTGAATTATGTCTTATTCCTCTCATCGCGAAGCAAACAGTAAATAATAAAAACTTGAAGAACAGTCTCGCTGCGTTGTCTTCTGTTGTGTGGCGTATTCAAAAAGCCGCGCGCTTCAGTGAAACATTTGAAATACTCAAAAGCGCGCTCGGCGCGGGGGCGTGACCGCATTAGAAGATAATGAAGGTAGACGTGAAAAAACGGACATCGCGTTGTTTTCATATGGATTACTTTATCACAGAATATTTGTTTTCAGCAGCCACTTGTTTAGTTTAAAAGTAGACATGTCAGGCTTTCTATAGATATCTCTCCTCATGTCTCTTCGTTGAGTATTCACTGAGTTACAGTTCATTTTAATGACGCATTTGTATCTGAAGATCAGCGCAGACAAAGGCTGCAGACAGCACTCCTTGTTTGTTATCTTTATTTTATAAGTGCACAAAGTTTTGTTGTTATTATGTCTGTATACAAAAAAAGTAGAAGACCCTTTACAGATTCGATTGATGTATTGCACTTATCTGTACGATCAAAACTGAAAGTGTAATTTAAGTTCTTTTCGGGGTTATCAGGAGAAAATACCCCAAAACGCGTATACGCGTTAATCGACTCCAGAGGGTTAATACACTTTGCATGACTTATAGTGCATGATTAATCAGTGCAGTTTTATTCTAAAGAAAAAGTATTTGTCTTGTATTTCTTCTTAACCTTCTCTAAACTTACTTTACTTCTTAATCCAATCAGTTCCCCATGGTTGCATATATATATATATATATATATAGATCTCATTCAGTATATATATATATATATATATATATATATATATATTCTCATTCAGTATCCTATTTCACATCAGTGTTATTTTAGATAATCAAACAGAGACAGAAACTATGTCAAACAGAGCAGATGGGTGAAGAAAACATAACGAAACAGGTCCATAGGGTGTGACAGTTCACCCACCCCCCCGAAAGGCACGAACTCACGCCATAGAGATAAAGGGAGGAGGAGGATAAAGGAGTGGATGTGGGATGGTGACCGGGGATGGCAAAGGGCCGGGAGGAAGGCAGGCAGGAGGAGGTTTAGGAGGTGGGCGGATGACCGGGAGGAGGATGACCAATAGAGTCCAGGGTGGTGATGACGGAGGAAGGTTCCAGGGAGGAGACAGACAGGACCAGGGTTAAATTAGATGGATGGAGGAGCCAGGGAGAAGACAGAAGGGAGCCGGAGGAGCCAGGAAGGACCCAGATCACAGCCATGATGGCGACCCACGGTGGAGCCGACTGAGGGAGGAGCCATGGTGAAGGAAGGGCTGATAGCTCCAGGGGTCCGACTGATAGCGGCGGAGCAAGTGGTGGTGGAGCCCGAGGCGGAGACGGAGAGCCTATGATCCATGGCAATGGGAAGGATCTGGAGGGCCAAGGCGGTGCAGACGGAGGGATGAGGTGTAGCCGAGGAGCAGAGTCCAGAGGCAGCGGATGGTCAACGACAGACCAAGGTGGAGACGGAGGGACAAGGGAGCCCTGCGGAGCTGATGATGAGGGAGCTAGGAGCCATGGTGGAGCCACTGGGTCAAAGGGCCGAGGTGGAGTCCGGGACTCAGAGGCTGGAGGTGGAGACAAGGGATCCCCAAGCCACAACACCGATGGAGACTGGCAGACCCGCGGCGATCCCACTGCACAGATGGTGGGCTGAGGAGGAGCAGAGGGGCTGCCAGGAAGCAGCGGTGGAGGAGCTGAGGCAGGGATGACAAGAGGGAGGGAGAGGGAAATCCAGACAGGTAGAGGGTTCAGGGATGGTGTGTGTGGGATTCCCAACATTGGGAGCGCGGCAGACGGGGACGACCTCCAAGAGAGGAGAGAGTTCAGATGAAGGCGGGATAAGAGGGCTCATGTCTGCATAAATATTCCAGTTTCCCTCTAAGCTCAACCTTTGCTCACCCTCAGCGGTGGTGCAGTGGGTGGGGCTTTCCTCCATACCCTCGCGTTCCACTGTGACTTCCACCGTCATGTGCACAGTGGCTGTCTCTCGCACCTGGTCTGACTTGTCAGGCTCTAGCTCCAGGGCGTCCCTCGGCTCTGTCGCTCTCTCTAGCGATAGCTCATCGGTCGTGGGAGGCTATGGCTCTCCGTCAGGTGGACTCAGGCTTATGCTCTGCGGGATGATGGTGGGCTGGGGTCTGGGTCTGGCTGTGTTCTGGATTGGGTGTAGACGCTCACTGTCTGGGAGGTCAACGGGCCGATGGTGATTAGCCCGGATCCAGAACAGTGAGTTCAGCATTGCATCGTCGAAAGCTGATAAAACGGCAAGCTAGCTGAACTCAACAGCATAGTCCAAGAGGACAAGGTCTTGACGGGCTATGGTGATGAATAGACTGGCGATATCCATAACTAAAAATAAGAACTGACAAAAACCGAAAACAAAATGAGGGGGAGACGCCACTGACTTATTCTTTGTTGGTCTAGTATTCTGTCACGCTACTGCTGTTAGGTAGACAAAGGCACGACTAAGATTATGACAACAAATCCCTTTAATGGTAATCCACACGAAGAAGAGGGTCTAACACAGGGTAAATTCAGCAATACCGGACAAAGGAAGACAGGACAGACTACACTTTAAATACGGGAGCAAATGAAGATCATTAACCAGACACACCTGAACCAAATGACATAATCAAACGGAGACAGAAACTTGGTCAAACAGAGCATATGGGGGAAGAATACACAACAAAACAAGTCCATGAGGTGTGACAATACTGTTATAGTATTAATATTTTTTTAATTTGTTAATATTACTCATTTGTAAGTCGCTTTGTATAAAATGACTAAATGTAAATATAATATTTTGAATGAGTTATTTTTGTGTTTTCAGTTTCCATTCCAAATTGTACCTAATGTAAGCATTATTGCTGTGTTTTAGTCATTTTTATTAATATATACTTTTGTATACATTATTACAGTATATATTAATATTTTGAATTCATTTATAATTTAAATAAACACACACACACACACACACACACATACATATTTATATATAATTTAAATAAACACACACACAAACACACACACAAACCAAGACAACATTTCAGATTTTTATTTAGTCAAGTTTATTTAGTTTAGTTTATTTACCTTTTTTCCCCAATTAAGGACATTTTATATTAAAACTAATAATAATAACTTCAGCTAATGATATCAACAGTTTTACATTTCACACTACATCAGAAAAATGGATTGAAAATGTAATTTCATTATTTCAACATTTTAAAAGCAGAACCATTATGAAACCGCAATAATCTATAAAGCAACTCAAGTACCCAATTCAGCCGAAAATGGTTCTTCTTAACTATTCTTTGAATCCGGGAACTTTTATTTTTATGATTGTTTAGTATCACATGCTTAAGGTTTTTTTTTAATAAATGTTCTATGACTTTTTGAAGGACAGTTGACTGTTGCACAGGTGAAATCGACAGTGAGATTAAACAGTGTGTGTCATTTTAGCCTCTTCATCGTTCGAATCCCTCTTTTCCCTGCAGATAAAGCATGGATGGTGATCCAACATAATAACACAGAGCTCACCAAATTAAAAGCTTCCTCTGGGATAAATCAGCATTTAGCTCACTTTAACTATTCTGCCGACGCGGAGCAGATCCAGGCGATAATTACCCAGGCGGAGTACTGCGAGCAGGAGCTCTCCTACCACTGCAAAAAGTCAAGGCTCTTGAACACACCAGGTAAGCCCTTTTTATTAGGAATATCGATCGCCCCCTCCCTATGAAAGGTCAGGCTTATTAAAACCTCGCTCCATCTGCGGAAGCATGACACTTAAGCAAACGACTCAAATTGATTGTTATGCTCTTGGTTACGGACAGCTCAGTTATTTCCCCGCTTTTTTCTGCATTAAATTAATTGAAAGTCACCTATAGGGTGGATTATTCATGTGCATTTGCACCTTTAAAGAGCTTTTATCGTGTTTGTTTGTTTGTTTGTTTGTGTGGGTTTGTCATGGGCGGATTGGTTCAGTGTCTATCACAGGTCGAGGCGGGTGATAACGGTTCTCGTAGTCTCTCAAATAAACACGACACATCCGCGCACATGGTAATTACATCCATTACTTGTCACGTTGCCGGAGTTCTTGATGAGACGAGGAGAACACAGTGTCAGGTGTTAATAAGAAATGTTGGAAATGTCAGATGAATAGCAATGAAAAGAATGATTAAACCTGGACAGATGCATGCGAGACTGATGAAAAGTCACTCAGGAGATCTCTTAAACATCTTAATGCTTTCTCTTAGACAGCAATGAGATTAAAAGCAGAGTAAATAGAGACAAGTTCTGCTTCTCAGGTGTTTCATATGAGAAAAAGACCTCAATAATCTCACATATCATCTCAAATTGTGCTCATATTTGTCAAGATCACAAAAATATATTTTTATAAGCTCAAACTTTTCTCATTAAATTCAGGACCAGTTGATCTAAACCAGTGATTCTCAACTGGTGGGTCGCGACCCAAAAGTGGGTCGCAGACCTGTTTTGGGTGGGTCTCGGTAAGCTGGTCCAAAAAAAAAAAAAAAAAAAAAAAAAAATTAATGTGCGTCTCATGTTTGATTGGTCTTTTATTTTAAAAAGGGTTTATTTTAACAGGCATTCGTCAGAGACGTGCGGTAGTTTACTATGGTAGCCATGGTAACCATCGCCATGGTAACCATCCTGTGTTGTTTTGACATTCAGATTAGAGATGGCGAAGCGCAAATATGACCCAAACTATTTAAAAAATGGATTTTCGTACATTGAGGATAAAAATGGACAGAAACCCCAGTGTGTGCTTTGTAGTTTAGTGCTTGCCAATGAGAGCATGAAACCGTCCAAACTGAAGCGCCATTTAGAAACAAAACATCCCGCATCGAAAGACAAGCCGGTGGAGTTTTTTCAAAGACGTCTCCAGGAGCTGAGGGCATCACAAAAGTGTCTGACAGCGTCTTGCTCCAAACAAGAACAAGCTCTTCGGGCATCTTACCTAGTAGCTCACCGCATTGCAAAGGCCAAGAAACCCCACACAGTAGCCGAAGAGCTCATTTTACCTGCTGCAATGGATATGGTAAGAGAGGTGCTGGATCAGTCAGCGGCGGATAAACTGATAACCATACCACTTTCCAATGATACCATAGCTCGGCGGATTGAAGACATGTCTGGTAACATAAAACAACAGACCACAGCCCGCATCCAGGCAAGCCCTTACTACGCCTTACAGATGGACGAATCGACAGATATCGCTAACCATGCCATTTTATTGGTTTATGTGAGGCATGTGTGGGACGGTGATTTGCAAGAACAATTTCTCTGCAGCAGAGACCTCCCTACCACTACAAAAGCAGAGGACATTTTTAACACCCTGGACTTGTATTTGAGCTCACTGGGCCTCAGTTGGGAATATTGTGTGGGAATCACCACTGATGGAGCTGCCTCTATGACCGGGAAACATTCCGGTGTGGTGAAGCGAATTCTGGAGAGGGCACCTAACGCGACGTGGAACCACTGCTTTTTTGCACCGAGAAGCGCTGGCGGCTAAGAATATGGTACCTTTACTTGATGAAGCTTTAACAAATGTCATCAAAGTGGTGAACCACATAAAAACGGAGTGCAAAAAGTAGCCGTTGCTTTTCACATCTGTGTAAAGACCTGGGCTCTGAGCACATGCAGGTGCTGTATCACTCAGAAGTCCGCTGGCTGTCGAGGGGCAAGGTGTTGTCACGCTTTTACGAACTTAAAACAGAAATCGCCACATTCCTCTCAGAGACTAACTCCCCGTATGCAGAACTGTTTGACAACGAAATGTGGCTCGTACGAGTTGCATATCTTGCTGATATTTTTGAGCACCTCAACACATTAAATGTATCGATGCAAGGGAGAGGACACAATATATTTGAACAGTCAGACAAAATTGCTGCGTTCAAGAAAAAGATCTCACTGTGGCTAAATCATTTATCCAAAGACAGACTGGACATGTTTCCCAACTCTTGCTTTGAAGCACAGCACCTGGACAGTGCGGCCAAAAATAACTTGAAACAAACTTTAAGGGCACATATCACTAAACTTCAAGCTCGGTTTGACGACTACTTCCCAGAGAAACAAACAACCATGGACTGGATACGCGACCCCTTCGGTATCAATGTGGAAAACATCACGTTGCCAAGCAACGAAGAGCATCAGCTGGTGGACCTGTCATGTGACCTGACGCTGAAAAAGAGATTTGGTGAGGTAAGCCTTTCCCACTTCTGGTGCAGGGATGTGATGACTGAGTATCCATCCCTCGCCACTTTAGCAGTCAAAACGATCTTACCATTCAGCACAACCTATTTGTGTGAAAGTGGCTTCTCTACCTTGGTCCAGCTCAAGTCAAAGCAGAGAAACAGGTTGGAGCACTGAGCATGATCTGAGAGTAGCTCTGTCTACTGTCACCCCAGACTTTGAAACTCTTATCAAGAGTAAAGCACATCCCCAATTGTCTCATTAACTTCCACAAATGACCTGGTTACGTGAAAACTTTATTTTGAGTGATTTTGACATTGATTTTATTCACTTTTGTACATGCAGTTGTCATGGTCCTCCTTAGTTTCTTATTAATTTGCTCATAATGCAGTGAAAATATCTTGTTTTGTGGCCTTATTTATTTAATTAACTTTTGTACATGCAGTTGTCAGGGTCCAGTTACTTATTAAGCTCTGAAATGCACGTTGTACGGGATAATATATGTATGTATGTAGGGTTATGTTTTTAAAAAGATGATATTCACTGTTTTCAACAGTTATTTTTGAATAAATACATTTTGTTGGTTGAATTCTAAAAAAGTGGGTCGCGACTTAATGACCACTTAAAAATGCCTTTGATACTGTAGATCATAATGTTCTTATTTGACCTAAACTATTGACTCTTTTGTGTGTATCTTTATTTCTTTTAAGGAACTGTAGAAACATCTCACATCCTGCTTCTAAAGTGTTTCTCATGAGAAGATCCGACACACATTTCTCACACATTGTCTCAAAATGTCTCAGATTTTGTTCAGATTTGCCAAGATCCCAAAGTCTGTAACAAAAAGTCAGCAATCTCAAGCATTTCTCATCAAACTCAGAGTAAAATGACCTAAAATGTTGTTTTTTTGTGTCTGAAGAAACATCATTTCCAGCTTCTCAGATGTTTCTCATGAGAAAAAGATCCCAGTAGTTTTACACGTCTTTTGGAGATTTCAGATTTGCCAAGATCCCCAAGTCTGGAGTCTAAGCCAGAAATCTCTGAATGAACTCAAACATTTCTTTTGAGGAACTTCAGTAGAAACATCTCATGTCCTGCTTCTCAGATGTTTCTCATGAGAAGTCGTCCCCAGGAGTCTCACATATTGTCTCAAAATGTTTCAAACTGTACTCTTAATAAGATCCCAAAGTCAGAAATCCCAAAGATTTCTAATCAAATTCAGGGTCAAATGATCTGACCAACTGATTCATTGGTGTCTATTTTTTATTTCTGTTGCAAAATTAGTAATGGAAAAATTACTAAAAACTAGTTATGAAAGCACAATCTCTGAGCAATAACATTTCATCTGGGTGTGCTTTATTCCAGAAATCTTCCTGTTTGTTTTCCATCATTTCAGTGTAGTGTAGCACGGTTGCGTCAGACTGATGATGAGCACTGTGTGTGTGTGTGTTGTTGCAGACGGCGCTCCGTTCAGCTGGTGGGTGGGCCGGTCGGGCGAGGCACACATGTACTGGGGCGGTGCGGTGCCGGGCAGTCAGCAGTGCGCCTGTGGCCTGCAGGAGAACTGCGTGCATCCCGAACACTTCTGCAATTGTGACGCCGACAGCAAAGAGTGGTACGATACACTCACATGACTGTCAGCAGCACGTTCTGCTCTTAATTACAACCCCAAAACACGTTTGTTTAAAGAAAATGAAGCCTACTTTCATGAACATTGAGATGTTTTAGTGCATTGTAGCATTGTTTTCATGGCAGCTGCAGACATTAAAACCCTTTGAATTCTTAAAACTGTAATGCATTGAGATGTTTTCGTCTTTCAAACAGTATGAATTAGTCTCATTTAAACTTCAGATGCAACCAACAGAATAAGGCTTGGAAATTTGATTCATTTCTCAGAATCAGCCTAACCAAGTGAATCCATCTGATTCAGTGAATTGATTGAAATCTCTGACTTGATGATTCATTTTTAAATCCAAATTCAATATTGTCTGTTTAGTTAAGCTGATCATTCTCTTAATTCATTTAACAAAAATACACAAACATTAAAATACATACTGAATATTATCAGAGGACAGAAAATATTGCAATATGCTTATGTATTAAAAAATGTATATATGACCCTGAATTTTCGTCCAGACACTTGGATTTTTTAATAAAATATTTGATTGATTTTTTTAAAACCAAACAACAAATACCACCTTTTTATTTATTGCATACCATAATGCAATAAACGAATTAAGTTCCTCTTCAGGAACTCAAGCTGCGTCAAACGCTATGGTGGAATGCCCTCTGCGTGACCACGCTCTGAATCACATGTAATCAGCCCAATGGAAAAGCAAGACGTCATAGGCGGGTGACGTCATCGACCAGGAAGCTTAAAAGCACGTGCGGCAGTGCCGGCATTAGCCTTCTGTCATTTCAGCAAGCGCTCTGTGTGTTGTCAGTCTCAATCTGTGTTGTGAGTTTTATTTACCGTTGTTTGTCCTTACACAACCCATAATAAGCTCCACTATGTCTAAAGCACTCAGAAAGACGAAACATAAAGAGGAGAGCGAGACCGAGTCACGTTTTAGATCATGTGTTCCTCCCTGCCCACGCTACATCACGGGTGTGGATACACACAGTCTATGCGTGGTTTGTTTGGGAGCGGAGTACGCACAGTCGGCTCTCGAGGGGGACGACTGCCCGCATTGCGAGCATCTCCCACTGTGTTTGCTTCGTTCCCAGAAGGCTATCTTTGAGGAGGGAGCCTTCACCAGCGTTCCTAGCGGTGCTGGTCCCGCTTCCGCCGAAACGGAGCGCCAGCTGCATTCGTGGGGTTCGCAGTTAGATCTGCTGGAGGGAATGGAGACGAGCACGTCCCTGTCTCCTTCCTCACCCACCAGATCTGCCCGATCTCTGGGTTCGGAAGCCCACACTGCAGCTACTTACTCCCGGGGTGAACGCTCGATCCTTCTTCTGTCTTTCTCTGAGGAGGTTGACGTGGAGAGCATTGATGATGTCTCACCCCCTCTATCGCCCCAGTACGAGGAGCTGTTGGAGATGGTGACTTCTGCGGTAGCCCAGTTAAAAATCGATTGGCCCGCCGAGAGTCAAGCCGAGCCACAGCGAAGCAAGCTGGATGAACGCTTCCTGCGGTTGAGGCCACCACCTCCATGCCGGAGCCTGCCGTTTTCCCCTGACCTCCACACAGAGGTGTCGAGGTCGTGGGCTAAGCCTTTCTCAGCCCGCCTCTTCATCCCTGCTTCTGATTATTATGGAAATGTGGCAGGGTTGAGAGAGCGCGGTTACAGGGCGATGCCCCGGGTTGAATAGACGCTAGCCAGCTATCTGTCCCCAGGCACGACATCGTCCCTGAAGGCTCTGGCACTGCCCTCCAAGCTGCTGCATACAACATCAGTGCTGGTGGGCAAGGGGTATGCGGCAGCAGGTCAGGCCGGTGCGTGTCTGCACACGATGTCTGTGTTACAGGCGTACCAGGCAGACCTGCTTAACCCTCTGGAGTCTAATATTATTTTTGCCTCCAGAAGAATTTTCATCACCTCACAACATTTCTTTTTTTCATCAGTTTCTTATAAATATCTAAATGGCTAAAGTCTAATCTCACTGTAATCAGCACAAACTAGGCTATAATAATATGTGAGCAGCATGTATGTACATGATTGTGTTTTTGAGAAAAAAAATGTTATGCGTGGTTAGTGAAAAACTAAAAATGTTAAATCACTTGAATAAGACAATAAAACACATACAGAAAATTGGTTCCCAGGAATTTTGAGAACTGGAGCTTGGAGCCTAGAATTTTTTTTTTCTAAATGATGTGAAAATCATCTTGTTTACTCACTTACAGAAAACAATATATTGATTTAAATTTTCTAAGACACTTTTTGTTGGTAAAAGTCATATGCGAGTAGGCGTCAACTATCACGAATTCACACCTGAGAAGACAAAGGCCTGCATAATGAGCTGCATAATGAGCCATTCAGTCAGCTGTGTCACTGAGAGGGATGAGTTACAAGAAAGAATGTGAGGACAAAATAAATGTATATAATTTTATGTTTGTAGTTTATTTAGAATATATTTAATTATCCCACAACATAATGTAATATTCACTTGTGAGTGCAGTTAAACAGTTTATTAGGAAAAATCAAAGCTGACTTTCAAACTGAATTTTTTGCATCATTACTCCAGTCACACAATCCTTCAGAAATCCTTTTAACAATCTTATTTTCTACAAAAAAACATTTATTGTTATAATTATCATTATTATTATTATTATTATTATTATTATTATTAATGTTGAAAAGAGCTGAGAATAATATTTTTTTTAGGTGTTTTTTAGGGGGGATAAATTGAAAGAACAGCAATGATTGTTACATTTGTTACAGTTACATTTATTGTTACATTTATATTATTTACATCAAGCTTTTGAATGATATAGTAGTGTATATTGTTATTGAAACTTCATAATATTTCACTTGATTATACATTTAGTCAGGAATTCTAGTTTGTAAAAAGTCTTTGGAAAAAGTCTAACTAGTAAAAATGTTTACACGTTATGTGAAAACTAGTACACGTATATAAATAAATAAATAAGAGACTTACTCATGTTTATGATCTCTGCTGAATAAAGAGCTTCATTCTTTTTTCTGAGGAAATCCAAATCTCAAATCCTCAACCACATCACATCTTTTTGGGGTGAATTATGTCTTATTCCTCTCATCGCGAAGCAAACAGTAAAATAATAAAAACTTGAAGAACAATCTCGCTGCGTCGTCTTCTGTTGTGTGGGTGTATTCAAAAGCCGCGCGCTTCAGTGAAACATTTGAATCTCAAAAGCGCGCTCGGCGCGGGGGCGCATGGTCGCATTAGAAGATAATGAAGGGAGACGTGAAAAACGGACATCGCGTTGTTTTCATATGGATTACTTTATCACAGAATATTTGTTTTCGGCAGCACTCGTTTAGTGTTAAAAGTAGACATGTCAGGCTTTCTATAGATATCTCTCTCATGTCTCTTCGTTGAGTATTCACTGAGTTACAGTTCATTTTAATGACGCATTTGTATCTGAAGATCAGCGCAGACAAAGGCTGCAGACAGCACTCCTTGTTTGTTATCTTTATTTTATAAGTGCACAAAGTTTTGTTGTTATTATGTCTGTATACAAAAAAAAAGTAGACCCTTTACAGATTCGATTGATGTATTACACTTATCTGTACGATCAAAACTGAAAGTGTAATTTAAGTTCTTTTCGGGGTTATCAGGAGAAAATACCCCAAAACGCGTATACGCGTTAATCGACTTCAGAGGGTTAAGGAGCTGGATGAGGGCGAGGAGCTTAACTCCGATAACATCGCGGTCTGTGGAGTGGTCACCATCTGACATGGCATATAATTGTCTAGAAATGCTGGCCGTGTATCGAGCATTGAAAAACTTCCTTCCAGACCTGAGAGGTCACCATGTGTTGGTGTGCACTGACAACACATCAGTGGTCTCTTACATCAACCACCAGGGAGGTCTGCATTCGCGACCCCTATACAAGCTGATGCACCAAATCCTTGTGTGGTCCCAGGACAAACTCCTCTCACTCAGAGCAGTATATATTCCTGGACATCTCAGTGTAGGAGCAGACTTCCTGTCGAGACAGGGGCCGAGACCCAGGGAATGGATGCTTCACCCCGAGGTGGTGAAGCAGATATGGAAAATATTTGGCCAGGCTCAGGTGGACCTCTTTGCGACTCAAGAGACATCGCAATGTCCCCTCTGGTTCTCTCTAGTTCATCCAGCTCCTCTGGGACTGGAAGCTATGGTACAGACCTGGCCGAGGCTTCGTCTGTACGCTTTTCCCCCAATCGCTCTGCTCCCGGGAGTTCTGGCGAGAGTACTCCGGGATGGGGTTCGGCTGCTCTTAGTAGCCCCGTTCTGGCCGGGCCGAGTATGGTTCTCAGATCCATTTAGATTACATAGTTTTAACATAAAAGAAATCAATAAATTTAATGTGATTCATATGCGTCAGTTATACGTGAATGAAACAGGTAAGTTTTGTGTAATAGTTCACAGCAAAGTCCCCACACTGCTCAGTATTCATGTGTTTCCACACTACAGAGTGTTAAAGTAGCATTGAAGCAGTGCTGGAGCTAAGAAGATAATTAAGTGATGATTGACCATTAATGATGAACAGCTACTGTTAACAAGCAGAATCACCGAAGGAAAGAGAAACACAAGAACTCCAACTGAATTTAGCCACAGACGAAGATGAAATCATCTGAAATGAAAGACATTAAATCTCTCAAGATCTGATTAAACAACTCCTAAAACAGCTTTACCAGCTTCTCATTATTAGCCAGACTGACTTTTATTTTTGTCAGACGTCTAGAGAAGCTCTTATTGAGAATTAACAGAAGTTTAGATGTTATATTGTTTCATTTGAAATCACCATCAAGGAGACCAGTGTTTCCTTTTGTTGGGCTCTTGACCCTTGCTGTTTTGGTGGTAATGTTACGCTGGTTGTTTTAATTGTGTTTCTATATATAACTGACGCAAATGAATCACATTAAATTTATTGATTTATTGATTTTCTGTTAAAACTATGTAATCTAAATGGATGTAAATTCTGTTATGCAATTGAATTACATAAAATTTAAATTTAGACCGAAACATTTTTTTGAGTGCGTGCTCGTGTGCTACGGTCCTCCCAAAAGGGGTGAACCTGCAACTAAGCAAACCCTCAGCCGGTGGATAGTTGAGGCTGTCAACCTGGCTTATGAGTCCTCTGACCTCCCCTCGCCGATGGGACTCAAGGCTCACTCCACCCGGGGTATGGCGGCCTCCAAGGCCTTCTTAGCAGGTGTGTCGATACAAGATATCTGCAACGCTGCAGGATGGTCCATGCCCTCCACCTTTGTGAGGTTCTATAGTTTAGATATGCAAGCCACTCTGGGCTCTTGCCTTAGCTGTGCTCTTTGGATACACACTAGGCAGAGATGTGGAAGTCTGGCAGCATGGGCACCTCGTTCCCCATAGTGTTCGACGCAGCTCGAGTTCCCGAAGAGGAACATCTCAGGTTACCCATGTAACCATGGTTCCTTGAGGGAACGAGTCGCTGCATCTCGATGCCATACTCCTGGCACCCCTGCCAGCCCTTGCTTCATTCTCAGAGGCTAACGCCAGCACTGCCACACATCCTTTTAAGCTTCCTGGTCGATGACGTCACCCGCCTATGATGTCTTGCTTTTCCATTGGGCTGATTACACATGTGATTCAGAGCGTGGTCACGCAGAGGGCGTTCCCCATAGCGTTCGACGCAGTGTCTCGTTCCCTCGAGGCATGGTTAAATGCATAACCTGAGACATTTTTACAGTTTTGCTTCTATTTTTAACTTATTTTTTCTGTATTGTGGGAATTGGAAAATGTGCAAAAAAATCATCACTCAGAACTATTGTCCAAATACTTTTTAAACGTAAATTAAAATAGTTTGTTAATTTTATTAAAATTAATTTATATCATTTAAAACAACAGATGCCACACTGATGCAATAAATACATTTGGTTTTTCAGAATTGCTTATCTTTTTAATTTTGCTTTTATTTCACTTTAGGAATTGGAAAATGTTCTTGCAGTGAAATAAATAATTAAATAAATTAAAAAAGCAATCAAAGGACCGAAAAATATTCTGTTATGTTTGTTTTATATATTTCATATTTGACCCAGAAGACTTTTTTATAAAATGTTTTTTTTTTAATAGTTTATTGATTTTATTAAAATAAAATAAAAAATCAAAACAATTCTCCCTCTTTTTAATTCCACTTTATTCTGCATTAAGGGAATTGGAAAATGTGATTGCAAATGTAAAAAAATAAAGTACAAAATACAATAAAAACTGATCTTTTGATTTACGGGTGAAATTTGATCTGGACATGTTCTTGACAGGATTGATGAGATTGAAGTCGTGTTGTTCTCATGTGTTCAGTCATGCTGTTTTGATTTCTTTGACAGGTTGAATGACTCCGGGCTGCTGTCCCATAAAGAGCATTTACCGGTGCGAGCGCTGACTGTGGGCGACATCAACAGATCAGGTTCAGAAGCGGCCTACAGAGTGGGACCCCTGCAGTGTTACGGTGACAGTAAGTACCTCACTGATCACACTGTGAGCGCTTACTCTGTCATTCTGTCAAACCCACCGCCACTACATCAGCTCTGGCTGAATTGGCATTTCATGTGCTTAATAAAAACCACAGGCCAACTATGTAAATACTGCTACTGTAAATGTTTTCTCCAGATAACTTCTGGAACGCTGCCTACTTCAACAAGGAGACGTCGTACCTGCACTTTCCCACGTTCCACGGGGAGCTGAGTGCCGATATCTCTTTCCTGTTCAAGACCAGCTCTTCATCCGGAGTGTTTCTGGAGAACCTTGGGATCAAAGACTTCATACGGATCGAACTGAGCTGTAAGTGCATTCAGCCTTCCGGTTTATTCCTCTGAATCTCACAAAAACCAGATGTTTCAGCACGAAATAAAAAGGAACAGTTTTCGTTATTTTGAAGGACAGTTAAGAATTTTGTTTTTCAAATAGTAAATAAGTACACCTAAAGTCTTAATAGAAAAGCTCATTCTCATTAATTTAATTTGGGGGTGTGTGTGTGTGTGTGTGTGTGTGTGTGTGTGTGTGTGTGTGTGTGTGTGTGTATTCTCATGTTTGCATGGGGTTACATACGTGAGTTGTGTATGTCAATATTGCTGGGTATTTGTTGATTGTCCAAAGGGAGAAATAATCCAGAGAAGCTGTCGGCTGAAAAAATAGACATCACAAAATGGTTTTCTCCAGGGAAATTACCACAGAATAGCTCTTGAACCAATATGTAGAGATGTGCACGGCTGGTTTACAGTGAAACCCTCCTCTGCATGATCAGTTTTTTGGCAGTGTTTGCTAAGTCAAGCATCAGCAGTCATCTCCTAGTCATCTGAACCCCTAAACCTTTCAAATAAAGTATTCCAGTTTAGCCCCTGTGTTTGTGCTCCTATAGACTTATAGTTCTCTTGCTATTTTGAATGTTCTTGTTTTTCTGTTAGTGTATAGATATGATAATAATAATAATTTAATATAAATCTTGTTTAATCATAATATTGAATATACATCACCAGTCAAAAGTTTTTAAAGAAGTCTCTTCTGCTCACCGAACCTGCATTTATATGATCCAAAGTACAGCAAAAGCCAGCAAAATTTTGAAATATTTGAACTATTTGAAATAACTTTTTTCTATTTGAATATATTTTTAAATGCAATTTATTCCTGTGATTTCAAAGTTACATTTTTTAACATCATTACTTCAGTCACATGATCCTTCAGAAATCATTCTAATATTCTGATTTGCTGCTTAAAAAAATATTTGTTATTATGTTGAAAACAGCTGAGTAGGAATTTTTTCAGGTTTCTTTGATGAACAGAAAGTTCAGGAGAACAGCATTTATCTGGAATAGAAATCTTTTGTAACATTATACATGTCTTTATCATCACTTTTATCAATTTAAAGCATCCTTGCTAAATAAAAGTATTAATTTCGATAGTTCCTCCCACCCCCTCCAAAAAAAATAATTATACTGACTCCAAGCTTTTGAATGGTATAGTGTATAATGTTACAAAAGCTTTTTATTTCAGATAAATGCTGATCTTTGGATCTTTCTATTCATCAAAGAATCCTGAAAAAAATTTACTCAACTGTCTTAAATATTAATAATAATAATAATAAATGTTTCAACTACAAATCAACATATTAGAATGATTTCTGAAGGATCATGTGACACTGAAGACTGGAGTAATGATGCTGAAAATTCAGTTGCGCATCACAGAAATAAATTATATTTTAAAATATATTTAAATAGAAAACAGTTATATTAAATAGTAAAAATATTTTAAAATTTTACTGTTTTTTCTAATCACATAAATTCTTGGTGAGCAAAAGAGGATTCTTTAAAAACCATAAAAACTCTTACTGTTCTAAAAGTTGTGACTGGTACTGTAGTGTATATATTAAAATGATAAATATTACAGATACTATGCATATAATATACATCATTGAAATGTTAATACAGAAAAATAGAATGCTGTTTAATTGGAGTTATTAAATTTTTTTTTTTTTTTATGTTTTAATTTGCTTTGCTGAGTGATTTGATGCAGCATTTTCACCTGCTGGAGCAGAAAACAGGTGAAAAACCCCACAGGTGCACACAGGAGGAGGAACCGAGCCATTTTTAGAGAGCAGAAGATCACAGAAGCCAGTGCAACTGCATAACAAAATGCTAAAAATCACCCAGAACCCAAACATACCCAAAAACCACTTTCATTTCCTCTGAAAATGTAAACTCTAGTTCATCTGCTGTTAGATGAGCTCTATCTGTCTCACGTCAGCCGCAGTTCATCCGAACCCTATAAAAGCCCTCGTCCTGTGGGTGCGTGAGTTTTATTATACCCCTCTGTTGCGCGAGTATTTAACTGCATGAAAGAGCTGTTAAATTCCTGCCGTAATAGCCTCATGTGATGGATGAGAATAGAGTATGTGAAGACCTTACAGCGCCCGAGCACTTGTTCCTTTATAATGACAAATCCTCCGGCTGGAAGAGCTCAATTAACCTCTCATTATATGCTGACGGAGTCGGCCGCCTGGCGAGGCTGTTCATGTAGGACGTGAACTCACAGGAAGTTCCTTTCAAAGCACCGGACGAGAATGAACAGTGGCATCTGAGATCTGAGCTGGAAGAGTTCGGTCGAAATGTGATTTACTCGCCGTCACATCGATCCAAATCAGTGTGACTTTACTTCCTCCATGTAGCAAAAATAAATAAATAAATTGTTTTTTATATCCATACCAGGAAAATACTCAAGACGTGGATTGAGAATGTGTTTTAAATTCCAGTTCAGTTCCTGAGTTTGAATTGAGGTTGCAAACAGGATACAGAATTTACATGTGAATTTAAATGCAGAGAAAGAGAATTTAAATGAACTGAAATTCAAATGAATTTACATAAGTTTAATTTTTAACAAATTTGTAAATGTTGACTTCACAAAGACTAGATAGATAGATAGATAGATAGATAGATAGATAGATAGATAGATAGATAGATAGATAGATAGATAGATAGATAGATTACATAGCATTTATTAATATTTAGATTTAGCTTTTATTTTAAAATTTTCAGTTTTCATTGTTAAATTTTTGTATAATTTGCTTACACATATTTAATATTTGTACTATTTCTAGTTTATGTTTTTATTTCAGAATTGTATTTTTTCATTTTATACTATTATAGTTTTTAATTAATATTTCAAATTAGGAATATTTAAAAATATATAATGTTACATTTTTATATCAGTGTTTTTAGTATTATTTATATACTATTATAGTTTTTATTAATATTTTGATAGATAGATAGATAGATAGATAGATAGATAGATAGATAGATAGATAGATAGATAGATAGATAGATAGATAGATAGATAGATAGATAGATAGATAGATAGAATGATGAATCTATAGATAGATAATAAGTACGGTTCAAACATTTGGGGTCAGTAAGATGTTTTTAAATACAGTAAAATTAGAAATATTGTAAACTATTATTCCAAATAAAAATAGCAGTTTTCGATGTGAATATCTGTTAAAGTGTAATATATTTCTGTGATGCACAGAAATCATTCTAATATGCTGATTTGCTGCTCAAGAAACATTTCTGATTATTATCAATGTTGAAAACAGTTAATAATTTTGTGGAAACTCTGATGCATTTTAATTTTCGACTGACAAATATAAATACAACTTTCAAAATAAAAATAATAAATTTAAAACAGAAATCTTTTGTAACATTATAAATGTCTTCACTGTAACTTTCGATCAATTTAATGTGTCCTTAATGAATAGAAGTATTAATTTCTTTAAAAAGTGCTGGAGTACTGTCATTATGCTGCCATTTATAAAGCTTGATAAAGTCAGTCAACTTTCAAAATATGAGAAAGAACAGCATGAACATTCTGCTAAACATCTCCATTTGTGTTCCGCAGAAGAAAGAAGTCTATATAAGACATGAATGAGTAAACGATGGCAGAATATTGATCTGTGTGTTTAATAATGACTCCAGCAGCTCTGCATGCATTCACTGCTCTTCACCCTGAGCTCAGCTGTGCTGGGAATGATGAGCAGCTCGTAGCACTTCATCAGCGTTTTTCTGTCATTAGAGAAGTGCTTCATGACAGAAGGTGCTGCAGGAGCTCTTCATTCAGAAATCCTGCAGATGGAGCGGCGGGAGCCTGAAGATGCGCTGCTTCTTCAACATATGTGAAGACTGAGAAAGAAACTGAGGCGTGTGAACCAGATTTAGTTTTTTTTTTTTTTTTTAAGTTGTAAATGTTTAACTCTTTCCCCGCCAAACACAGACTTTCCCGGTTTTCCGTGTTTTCACTGTTATACGCTAGGGGGCGCTGTTACACATCTCCTGAATGAGTCTAGAACGTGCCGATCAAAAACACAACCGAGGAAGACGCAGACAAGAGCAATCTCATATATGCATATGATAAATAATGTGATCATCAACTATAAACCACATATAAATGAAAACTGGCTAATGTTTTCGAGTGAAATGTGGATCCAGGAAGTGATAAAGGACTGTGCAAGCTTTAGGAGAACTGGTGGAAGTCATCTACTGCATCTTTGCTTTGATCATCTTACTGAATATGATCCAGATGTTGTATTTGATCCAAAAATGCGACTTTCTCGGCTTTTTGTGAATGTTGCTTTTTTTATGAAACCAGATAAAAAAAATAAAAAAAAAAGAATGCTTGTAGCTAGAATATTTTTTTTTCTTTATTTTGATGTATTGCATGTCCAGATATTCACACAACAAAATATTCTGGGGGCCATTAAATTTTTGTGAAAATCATCAAAAATGCTGGCGGTGGCTGTCAACTTTTTAAAGTTACTGGCGGGGAAAGTGTTAAGGTTATCAGAGTGTGTTTTACAAGAAAACTATTTCAGCTTTTCAGTGTTACTTGATGTTTCATTGTAATAAAAAACATGTCCTATATATATATATATATATATATATATATATATATATATATATATATATATATATATATATATATATATATGGGATATTTTTCTTAAAATATTTTTAAAACTTTATTTTAAAAAAATATTTAATGTAATAAAATAAATATTTAAGCATTTTCTGTCTTCTATTTTCAGATTTTGTTATTTCAGTGTTATTTTACAATTAATTGTTGTAGATGTATGGTATATACTATTTATCAATATTTTAAATTAGCTTTTATTTTTATATATATTTGGTTTTTAAATATTAGTAAGATTTTTACAAATATTTTATATTTTTATTTCACTGTTATTTAAGTATGGATGATATTCTGTTATATGTTTATATGCTGAATTACTTTTTATATTTCAAGTTTTCTTTTAATTTTTTTTTATTTTAGTAAGATTTAGTTTACAAACTTTTAATATTTTTATTGTCTTTTTATATCAGTGTTATTTTACCATTATTTTTATATTATCCAAGCATATATTAATATTTTGTATTAGCTTTTTTATATTTTCAGTATAAATTTAAATTTTTAGAAATCTTTTTTTCTTTCAAATATTTAATATATTTAATAATTTTATTATTTATACTTTTATATCAGCTGTGTTTTAGAATTATTCATACACTATTATAGTGCTTATGAATATATTGAATTAGTTTTTATATTTGTGTTTTCAGTTTTCATTTTAGCTGTAGTAATTTTATGTGCTCTTTTGTCTAGATTTGTACATTTTCTGAAGAAAGCACAAGTTGCTATGTGGTGTCTGGTCAATAAAGGCTGCTCAATAAAAAGGATTCCTAAAAAAGTCTGTGATCTTCTGAAAGAATGTATTGAATGTGAAAGTAGCTCAGATCATTTGATGAAGGATTCGATGAGTTCATATTGAGTTCATATTTTCCTCAGCAGAAACATCTGGTTCCTCAGAGAAGCAGTAAAGATCTTAAAGAGATTTGGTGCAAGATTTCTCTCTCCTGCGGGTTATTAGCTCTATAGATGATGCTGTTCATGATTCTCTTCTCCCGTTAAAGGCAGCTGAATGTATCTGTCAGATGTTTTATCATTCATTTCATCATCATTAGAAGTTGTTTTTGACGTTCTCCTGGCGTTTTTCTCAAACCATCAAACATCATAATGCCACACAACAGATTGCATCATGTCTCATTTCTCCTCAACAGTTGCGTCTTATTAACTGGATCCAAACATCAGCCAAATATCAGTCTGAACATACATCAAACTTGTTTGTGTTTCCAGCTCCGACTCAAGTGCTCTTCTCGTTCGACGTGGGGAACGGTCCTCTGGAGGTGAAGGTGGAGACGCCGTCGGCTCTGAACGACGAGCGCTGGCATCACGTGAGAGCCGAGAGGAACGTGAAGGAGGCCTCGCTGTACGTGGACCATCATCCCAGCGCCGTTCAGAAAGCCCCCGCTGACGGACACATTCATCTGCAGCTCAACAGTCAGCTGTTTGTAGGTAGGAGATCATTTAACAGATAAACGATGTCTGTTCATCCTCAGAAGTCACAGCGCTGATATCATGCTTGGATGGGCATTATTTGTCCCTTTTGTGTGAAGAACTGTCTCATATATCATTCCAAAATCAAATAATCAAATAGGACATTTTGCTTAAAAATATTTGACACAAATAAAAAAATAAAACATTTTATTAAATACAAATAAAAAAGGAAAATTTGCTTTCAAATATTCTATATTTTTTCCTTTTTTATATGTTTTATTACTAATTCAGTTTTATTGTAGTATTATTATTTATATATTATTATAATATTTATGAATATTTAAAAAAAAACAGATTTTTTAAAGATTTTATATTTTTATATGTCTATTTTAGTTTTATTTTACTATTATAGTATTTATTCATTTATTATGATTAAAAGGGAATTTTTGCTTAGAAATATTTTCTTTTTTTATTTCTAATTAGTACTTTCATGTTTCAATTTCAGTGTTATTTTAGTAGCATTTATGTACTATTATAGTATTCAGCAGTATTTTGAATTGACTTTTATTTTTACATTTTCAGTTTTCGTTTTACTTTTAGTTTTAATAATGTTGTACTTTTGTCATTTTTATTAGTGTTTGTGTTTTTAATATTTACTTAATTTATTTTATTCCAGCTGTACTTTTAGTAATGTTAGCACTTTAACTTATTTCAGTTAATTTCTAAAAAAACAAAAAAACAATCTAATTTTCTTTTCTTTTTAGGTTTATTTTTCATCTAATATTTAAGTTTTTTTTTAGCTTTATTTAAATTACCAAACCAGTTTTACTTTTAGTATAAAAAAACTACTGTTATATACGTTATATTATTTTTGTCTTTACATATTTTAAAACTATAAAGTGTTTGCATTTTGTTATTATTTTAATGACAATTAACCACATTATTATTATTATTATTTAATAAAGTTATTCATACATCATTTTATTTGTTATATTGCCTTTTTAAATACAGTATTAAGAATAATTAAAAAATAATGATAATTATAACATCCAGATGCATCATAACTTATAATATGGGAAATTTGTAAGTAAAACTAATTAAAATAATGTTTAAAAAAAGCTTTTAAAAATTGTCTTTATGCAAAATGATTTTTGGAATTCATTTTCAGGAATTCAGAGCGTAGTAGTGTGATTATAGTTCAATCTTTACAGCATCTGCAGCAATTGGATTGGAGGATCCCATGACTGATCAAATGCTCATCTAGCTATGAAGAACTCCATTTCAGGCCGTTTATAATGCAGGTGTGAGGTCTTCTGGGTAAAACAGATCACTCATTCGATTCCAGGAGATGCTCTCAGTACTGCAGATATTCTGTTCAGCTCATAACATGAGAAAGAAAGTCATTTTTATCAAGTTACCAGCTTTGATAGGCTGCTGCAGACTCGAATGAGGCTCACAGGTCACTCTTTCAGAGACTTCATGGAGATCTCAGTTATTATTTCCCCTAAAATATCACATTCATCACTTTAGGAGAAATACAAATAAATACATATGCGTCAATAGATGTCATCCAGTACAGCACAGAGCTTAAAAAACTAATGTAGATTTATTGATTTTTTAAAATAGTTTTAAGTCAACAATTTGCATTTTGATATTATTTTAATGACTTTAATATTTTAATAGTTGTAATTAATTTTAATTAACTGTTCTATTGTAAGTTATGTATATATATTTTGGCCTATTTTAATAGATTTAGTGTAACAGTTTTAGTTTTAGTTAACGATAACACTTTTCTGCTTTAAATTATTATTATTATTATTTGCATATTTTAGTACCATTGAGTTTGTTTGTTTGTTTTGATTTAGTTAACAATAACAACATTATTCTATTTTTAATTATTTATATATTTGTTGTGCATATTTTAGAACCACTGAGAATTTTTTCATTTTATTATTATTATTATTGTTTTTGTTTGTTTTTTTTTCATTTTGTTTCATGTTTTTTTTATTTATTTATATTCTATTTTAGGACCATTAAAATATATTTTTTAATTTATTTATTTATATATAGCAATTTGCATTTTATATTATTTTAATTAATTTAATAGTTTTAGTTTTCTATTATATATATATATATATATATTTTGCATATTTTAGGATCATTTAGGGTTTTTTGCATATTAATGACAATTAACCACAATTAAGATCACAAACTGTAAGTGAATTATAAGTGTATCATAGTATTTTTACTTTTTTACAGTATTGAGAGTAATTATTAATAATTTGAGACATCAAGATCTCATATAAATACTTAAGAGGGAGACTTCTAATTTCTTTCCAAGTGAAAAATCTGAAAAAATAAGAGACATAATAGTCATCTGTTTACTGTTGGTAACACGTTTGCATTTGTCTCTTTCATAACTTGCATGTCAAAACTTTTAACACTTTTAACAGCATTTTCAACTTTTGTTTGAACATCTCACAGATTATTGGCACAGCTGGCACAGCGAGGTGTTCCCTCAAATGAATTAGCACTAAACCACTGAACACTAATATATGCAGGGTGCATTATTTCTGTATTTATAGCTTGTCATCTGCAGGAAAGGAATACAAAAAAAAAAAAAAACAATATTCTTCCCAAAGCAATTACCATCTAAAGGACAAAACCGCTGTGAAAGACTGACAGATTCAGCACATCAGAGGAAGAAAAAGGGTCAACGATTGTTTGTTTTGAACGGACGGCTCAGGTTCCCTGAACAAAACCACCCGCCACGACTCAAACCCTTGACAGCATGCGAGAAGGTTACGCTGGCAGCACGATAAAATACATCTTTTCCTTTCAGAACTTTGCTGTCATTTAATGGCCTGTGTGCTTTTCTCTGAGTCTGGACAGCTGTGTGTTTTCAGAGTAAACTGTGCTTGTGTCTCCAGGAGGAACAGCATCCAGACAGAAGGGCTTCCTGGGCTGCATTCGCTCGCTGAAGCTGAACGGGAAGACTCTGGATCTGGAGGAGCGGGCGGAGATCACGCCCGGAGTGACTCCCGGATGTCCCGGACACTGCAGCAGCTACGGGGACCTGTGCCAGAATCACGGCAGCTGCGTGGAGGATCACAGCGGCTTCACCTGCGACTGCAGCCTCTCGCCCTTCACCGGCACCTTCTGCCATAAAGGTACTGAATCTCTTGAGGTTCACCCTAAAAATAGGGCTGGACAGTACATCGATATCAGTACACATAAAAATAAATGCATTTACAATATTGTTAATGAAAATAATAGCTTCATCTCCACAGCTGCACTGTAAAAAATGATTGTGATTTTAACAGTAAGTTTCCATACTATATTTATTCGGTGAATAAATGTAATTACATTTAATGTAATTTTACAGTAAAATACTGTTAAAAATTGTTTTTCGAAGTGAAAAAGAAAAAGTTATTATATAATTTGCAGTGACAAACCGTAAATTGACACTCCCAGAATTCCCTGCATGACACTTCATATTTTATGTTTTTTTTTATTTATTTTTTTTAAATAATGTTACTTCTTAGTTTTTTTCTTATCAGTTGTGCACATTAGGGTTTACTCTTACATCTAATGTTGTTAAATTAATGTTTATTGCATTATTTCAGTATCGTGTGTCACCATGATGGGGATTAGTGTTTGACACTGTGCAGCTTCTGTATATAAGTATTGCCCTCCTCAGCTCGTAGAAAAGCTGTTTGTGATGAGCGTGTTCTTTTTCATCACCAGCAGTTTTTGGTGGTTATCAGTGCATTACAATGGTTCAAAACAGATATTAGTACTTCAAACTGTTGGTTTAATAACATTACATCAGTTAATGAAACATGGTATTTTAGTGTGAATTTCAGTTAAGTCTGTAAAACCTAAAATGTTGCTACCATATTTTTTACGGTGAAGTTCTGGCAGCCACAGCTGCCGGTATTTTACCGTAAGATTTTTTTGTTTTGTTTTGTTTTTTACAGTGTGCGCTTCATGAGCACTTCCCTAGTTTATTTGATAAACTCTTTGTAAATAAACTAAAACTCAAAGGTCTTCACACAAATAGTTTACTCTTAAAATACACATTTTATATATTATTTTGCTTAAGTATGTTTTTATGATGTTTTTACTTAATTTAGTTTCAGAAGCAACATTCCAAATTTTTGTTTTGTAAGGTTTAAAGAAAATCAGACACTTTGATCTTCTGAGACACCGACAATACACACACTGTGTATTAGCATAAAGGCATCTGTTTCCACATCCCACTGAAAGAAAATGCGGGGAAACGCCTCTCTCGCAGTTCCTTTTCATCCCTTTCCTTCTCCTCACCCATCCTCCCTTCACTCAGCTCACTCTGGATGGAGTAGAATATAATGTTCTACAAGAATGCAAGTGATATTTACAGTCATGTTTGGTATCCTTTGAAATGTGTGTCTGGTACAATGGTCTCAATCTTACAAGAAGCAGGCTAAAAGGTAATACAAATCCTAAGTGTTTGGAGATATTTTGCTCACTGTAGAGGGTGTGTCGTTTCCCCAGTGCTTTTCATGTAAATTACCATCTGTTTCCAAATCGTGTTAACATATCTAGGACTTGATTAATGCAAATTCCAATTGTTAGTTCCCATCTCCATTTCGGGGGATGTCTGGGTATTTAAGTGAAAACTGCAAGAAGGTCAGCGCTATTTTGCAGCCAGAATGAGCCCATAGCATCAAGTGTGTCCACACACTTCATTCTATGTATTTTTCTAAAAGTCATGTATGCATCTTACTCTTAGATTCATCTTTGAGAATTGAATATCTTTACATTGGCTCTGTAATTGGCATAATACATTTCTACCTGACTGATAATAAATTGTTACATTTGATTCTATTCTGTTTTACTCTGTAATTATTGACTCTAGTAGATTACGTTGTATCCTTGTTACCGCATTTCCTGCGTCATGTTAGTAATGGACTAAAATTCAGTTGAGATGGAGCATAGGGTACACCAACTGTATATTTAGAGATCCGGCTAACACTTGGTATTAGTTCAAGTGTATTTAGATTGTAAGGGCTTATAGGGAATTTCCATTTAGGTCAACTGGATGTTGTTCGACCAACCTAAATAGGGTAAGCCTTAGTGTACATGGGAAACCATGGCATGACCATACCAAAACTACTATCCGGGAAAGTAGTGTTGGTCGGCTTATATTTATAGTAGTGGTCATGACCTCTGACTAGGAATAATGTTGCTTTAACCAAATGTGTACAAATCTATGGGGGCTAATTAAAAGTACTTTTAGAATGAGCAAGCATAGGATCGGCTGTCTAAAGTATAAGCCAATTACCTCTGTCTAATAACCAAGACTAACGAGAATGTGACTGTAAGGTATGCTAACGGCAAAAGCGATATCATTGAGCGACATGTGCACCCAAATGAACGAGTACAGTAATATTAAAGAACAAACAGAAAAATCAGATGTATAGATAAATTATCCTATGAATGATCAATAATTGGCATTCTAACCCAAATGGAGTCAGATTTGAATTTAACCTAAATTTAATAACTGACCAATTCGTGGACCTTACAGTTTGTAATTTTAAGTCCACAAAACTACAAAAATGATAATAAACTACATCTCCAGAGCTGCACTTCACTAGCATTCTTTTAATTTGGTAAAAGCTAGGGTAAAATAAGCAAACTCAAATATTCACATTGATATTTTAAAAAAAAAAAAAAAAAAAAAAAAAAAAAAAACTTTTTTTTTTGGAAAATTTGCAAACAAATGTCTTATTTTCATATTTAGTATTATTTATATACTAATATAGTATTTATCAATATTTTTAATTAGCTTATTTTTATATTTTCATTTTTGTTTTACTTTAAATTTAAGTCATTTTTATGTGCTTTAGTCATTTTATTGTTTTTTATATATATTTACTTTTATTTTTATTTATTTTAGTTATTTCAGTTAGTTCCCAAATCAACAGTTTTCACTTTTCAAGTTTGCATTTTTAATCAAATTGTATTTTCTATTATTTTCTTTTACAAAAATGACTTTTAATAGTTCTCCAGATCTGCATTTCATAAGCATTTTACAATTTAATTTGCTAAAAACTATCATACAATTTACACACACACACAAAAATATTGTGTATTATTAAAATGTTTTGTTTTAAATTAATTGCTATATTTTCATTTGATTGCATTTTAAAAGATTGATGAAATTGTTAAAGTTTTATGAATTCACTCCATTGAATTCCATTATCCTAATCCTCTTGCGTTTGATCTCTCTTTCAGACGTTTCTGCCTTCTTCAAACCTGGAACGTCAGTCACGTACACATTCAAAGAGCCGTACAAGCTGAACAGGAACGTCAGCGCTCAGTCCTCCTCCATCTACTCTGATTTAACGCTGAGAGGAGAGAATGTTTCGCTGAGCTTCAGGACGAGCCAAGCGCCGGCGCTACTGCTTTACGTCAGCTCATACTACAGAGAGTTCCTCGCCATCCTGCTCAACAGAAACGGTCTGAAACGCTCTGATCCTTCTCTCTAAGCACATTCATGTGGATTAGCTTGAGTCTGGGGAATCTCTGAACACACCAGCCGCACTAAATTACTTCCTATATTGTCTGAAATCCAGGAAGAGAGAGGGAAAGCCGTGAAAGAAATGGCCTGTTGCGTGCTGGCGGGGGATATATTCCCTCGTGAGACTGCCATGCATTCATGAGCGCGTGTAATCTCAAGTGCCACAAAGTCGATTCTCAGAGCTAAATTTTCTCAGATCCTCTCATAATTTAAAAAGTTGCTCGACTTTCATCCAAAACACTTGCCTGACATCAGAGACACGTCTTTTCACGGTTTGCTGCACTGTAATTTTGCCACGGCAATGGAAATTATATTTTAGCCAAGTTGCATGTTTGCAGAATTAAATGTGATGAGAGACAGGCTGAGAGCCATGAAATAATGCAATAAACTCACAAGATCTCTTTCTATTGCTCTTTTACACAAATCATACAGTGTAGGATGATTAAAAGATTCTTTTAAGACAGTTCTTTTATTGAATCATACAAAAAGACTCATAAAGTTTGATCTGAACCACTTATCAAACGTGAGGAAAGAAATATTATTAGCCACAAAATAATGCAAATACAGTGAAAATACAAGACATATTTCTATTGCATGTTGGCAAAAAATACAGAGTTAACAGTTGACACTTTTGAGCCAATTATTTTAATAATAGTGCAAAATGATACATGACCTTTGATTTGAATCACTGTGTCCTGACCAAACGTGATGCAATAAAATGTTTTCTAAAGTAAAATGATATTTTACATGAAAACAAAAACTAATAAAAAAGACACAATTGCACTACAAAATTACTAAAGATTAAACTAAAATTAAAATTAAAATACACAAATTAAACCGCAGTCAAAATATTAATAAATATTATTATAGTATATAAATAATAATAAAATATTTTAGAGTTTAGAGACTTGAATGTGATGAGATAAATATGCATCGAAATGTTGCAGTAAACTTATAAGGTATTTTTCTGTTGTGTCTTCTTTGCAGATCATGCAATGTCGTTTGATTAAAAGATTATTTTAACGTTTCATGCAAAAAGATTCATGAAGATTGATTTGAATCAGTCTTTAACAAGCATAGTGCAATAAAACTTTCTTCTCTGTGTAAAAATTATATTTTAGCCACAAAATAGTGCAAAGACCGTAAAAATACAAGACATCTTTCTATTACATCTTTGCAAAACAAGATGTTTGTGAGTCAATTCTTTTAATGAATCATGCAAAAACACATGAAGTTTGTGATCATCTGTGATGCAATAAAAACCTTTTCATGGAAATCTGCATTTTTGTCCCAATGTTATGCTATAATTGAATCTAGACAAATCTTAATTGTTGCTGGAAACGTATTGCATCATGTCTGGTTGGAACCAGAGTTGGTATTCTTATCTAAGTCTAAATCTAAAACTATTAAAAATTGTCTTCTCATTTCTTATTTCAAAAAGTTTTGTAATAAACTAAAGCATACATAGTAGATGAAAAACAAAAAAGTGAAAAATATTAAATTAAAATTTGAGATATTACTTTGCAGACTAACTGAAAATAAAAATGTCAAAACAACAAATTAAAGCTAAATATAAATATTTAAAAGAAAACTAAAAATAATAAAACTGACAAATCTGTATAACAAAATTGTAGAACCTTAAAACTAAAACACACACACACACATATATATATATATAATTATTATTATTATTATTGTAGATTAATAATAATTTTAATTAGTTATTGTTATTATTATTATTATAGAATATAAATAATTCTAAAATAAGTTAGAACACACTGTAATGCATGGATACTTGTTGAGCTTTTTAGAATGGATGTTTATATAGAGTAACAGTGTGTAGGTTTTGTTTAAATAAATACTATTTTAATTACCAAACATCAAAGTATGTTACCCAATATAGTCTTGTTTTATTTAGCATGTTGTTAGGGCCAATTATTGTGGCATCCCAAGCTGCCACAGCAGCAGAATTCAGTAGGAATCTGTGGATCTGGCTCATCACGACACACTGGGTTTGCACAGAGAGGAAACAGCAGACAGCGTGTGGCATTAATACCTGCTAGTGCAATTAAGCAGAAAGTCCAGAACAGCTTCCAGAACCCCGGCGGCCGCTCTGACAGCTTCCTGTTGCATGTATTTCTCAGTGTCCATATGCATTAATTAACAGGACAGTTTACCCTAAAAATTGCAAGCAAAAGCCAACTAATACATTAGTGAAGAAACAAACATGCAAGCTGCATCATATGATGTTTGCCACATGCAAAATGCACTTATTTTTACTTGACAACATGTTAAAAAGTAGTTTTAGCTTTGTAAAGAATGATTAAGTTCTCCAGAGGTGATATGTATGCTTGCAAAAATTAGTTTTTTAATTTATTTCCACGTCTTGTTTTGTTTCATGGAGGATAAAGTTTTAATCCTCTTAAGATGAAGCTTTGTAGTTGCGAAACACATTGGCTTCTGTCGCATGTTGATGTTCCTGTTCATGTTGACTGTGGTTAAACGGTGACTTTTTACGGTATAAAAGCCTGTTGAGAAATCCAATGCTCTTTGTTCTAAAGGACATTTGGACGTCAAGTACAAACTGCAGCACAACAGAGACGCAGAGGTTTTCCGAGCCAGCGGCAGGAATCTGGCCAACGGGCAGCTGCACCGTGTGAGCGTCCAGAGACTGGGGGAGACGCTCAGTATTCAGGTACTGTGATCATCAAAGCAGGGCGCTGTTAAATGCACACAGTTAAGAGATATTCTGCCTGTTCTCAACATACAGCATCTGTGGCATGATGTTGATTTTCATGGGAAAACACACTGGACTCAAACTGGCAGCACTGCAAATGTAAAATGTTTAAGGCAAGACACTACAGGCAGAAGCATCAGTTTTCAGGCTGTTTTGCCTCCATAATTGTCAGCTTTCAAACCAGTGTTATTTTAGTACCATTGAGAAACTATTATAGTTTTTGTGGTAACGCTTTACAGTAAGGTATCATTCACAAATGCTATATGTGACCCTGAACCACAAATTTTTCAAAATTGAGATTTATTAATCATCTGAAAGCTGAATAAATAATCTCTCCATTGATGTATGGTTTGTTAGGATAGCACAATATTTGACTGAGATACAACTATTTGAAAATCTGGAATGTGAGGGTGCAAAAAAATCTGAATAATGAGAAAATGGCCTTTAAAGTTATCCAAATGAAGTTCTTAGCAATGCATATTACTAATCAAAAATTAAGTTTTGATATACAAACAAACATACAAAATATCACACATACATACATAAAAAATATCTTCATGGAACATGATCTTTACTTAATATCCTAATGATTTTTGGCATAAAAGAAAAATCTATAATTTTGACCCATACAATGTATTTTTGGCTATTGCTACAAATATACCCCAGAGACTTAAGACTGCTTTTGTGCTCCAGGGTTACATACAAGTATTGTTCAGTTTAACCAAATAGGGATGCAACAGTACAGTTAGTCCACAGTTTAATACATACCTTGTTTTTTAACCACTGTTTTCAGTTTGGTTCGGTTCGGTTCTGATGGCTTGGCACATCAGAGTGTTTTTTTTTGCTAAAAAAATTTGCAACAAAAAACTCCTGTGTGGATTATTATATGTCTGCTGAACATTACTTTTGAGAGAGGTATTATTTTTCAGATTTTTACCCAAAATAGGGTGGATTGGCCATTAATGAGCTCAATAAACACATATAATGTGTGTTTCATTCACACTGGAAGCCAGAGGGCACCTTATGCAAAAAATCCACACATGCATCACAGAAGTAATGGTGATGACCTTCCAGGAAATCCCTAATATGCATTAAGGCATGGCTTTAGCTGTAACGGGATAAAAAGGAGATATAACGTTAAATGTTTTGAATGATGAATAGTAAGGACAATAAACACTCGCCAGCGACAATATGTGGTTTATCAGTGTTCTTCAAGCCATCTCGGGTATTTTCATAATGATTAATAATAAAATTTTAATAATATAATAATAATAATAATAAATTATTATTAAATAATAATAACTTAATAAAATAAAACAACTTATTAATTAATTTAGTTGTTTTTTTTTTTTTTTTTTTTGGTATTTTATTTGTTTTTGTTGTTTTTAAATATGTATATAATTTTTATAAATTATATTTTATATAATATATAATTCATTGTAATTTTATTTTGTAATGTATATAACAAATTCTTACACCTTGTATATAATATATAGCTGAGTTATTTTAGTATGTCGAGTAGAACTTACTGAAATAAAACAAGTTTGTTTCTTATATTTTATTCTATTTCAGTAAACATTTTATTTCAAGTAACATATTTTTTGTTGTTGTTGTTGATTTGTTTTATGGTTTTAGTTTATTAACTATAATAACCCTGCTTCAGACTAGTGGAAACAAAACATCCAAACTACACATTCAACTGTTTGTTTAATAGCACTTGATCTATTAGCGTCTATAGATTTCAATTGCAATATATATCTTTAAGAGACATTTTTAACAGACACCTGGAGAGAGGAAACAGCATGAAAGATTATACGTATCCACTAATTTTGGTTCATATGTGTGACATAATCCTTTTGCATATTTCACATTTCAGAAAACGTAATACTGAATACAAAATAATTGTCTTAATGTAGTGTGATTAATCACCTGGGGAAAGTATGGTGATGTCTACTAATTAATTTTACCCTGTTAACCTGTAGTGTCTTGCCTTAAACGGATGTACCAAAGAAATAAGTCTATAAATAAGTTGATAATTTCCAGGAATATTATTTTAAACCCGGGGTACTCAACAAGTAAAAGTGCCAAAATATTAGGCAGTCAGATTTTTTTTAATGAAATGTAGGCTCTACAATCGCAGTAAAAGCTGCTCGATCTCTGCAAGCGCTGTAACTAACGTACAATTAAAAAGCAGCCCGCGACACACCTCAAACAACTTAAAAGAGAAGCGTTGTCCAACAAAAGAGGACATTTAATAACATGATTTAACTCCACAACATCAGTCTATATTTCATGTTTGAAATAACTTCTTGTTCATAAATGACAGGATTGTCCATTAAAGCCTTGAATCAAACTGTAACATTCAAATCTGTGTTCACGCTTCGCTGATCCAGAGAGATATATCATAGAGATCCAGAGGCTATATGAAACATCTTTACAGAGACTTTTGTATCGTTATTTCTGTGTTACAAACATTCAAATAAAAATGTCAAGCCATGCATATATTGATGAATTTGAAATCAAGTTTTTGATCACATGGAGATTCTGATATTGAGTATCCAGGTGAAATCGGTCTGCTGCGTGACGCGCTGGTCAATAACTGCCAATCAGCTGCTCTCAGCGGAGAGCCACTCTGTCCATGACCAAACCAATTAGTCTGAACCTCTGCAATAAGCACACTTTGAATGCGAACACGCGGCGGGACCTGTTTTATAATTGCTTTGAAGATAATTTTAATTAAAACGCTTGCAGATGAATATGTCCTTGTTATGAACAAACATAATGCTGCCAAGCTTTTTCTGTCCTCTTTCCTAAAATGTTAACTGTCTCCCTGCCTTTATTGTAGGTTGATCAGCATCCAAAGGAATATTTCAATCTAACATCAGACACTGAACTCAACGCCATCAAAGCGATTGTCTTGGGAAAAGTGATCGGTGAGTAAAATCACTGTAAACAGTCAGCCGAAGATTTCCATGGAAAAACTGTGATTGTTAGGACTCGGTTGCAAAGTTTTCTGTTCATGCTCAGCTTAAATATTTAAATTTGAACTTCTAATTTTGAAACTGTTCAAAATAAATTTATTTGACTGCTCAAATGGCAATGATTTTTGAAGCAAAATTTCATAATAAATGAGCAAAAAATGAAAGTCTTACATATGCACTATTTGACAAGCAGTTCTAACCTATTTTGAACCTCACCAGAGTGTTTTTGCATTAAGGAGGAAATGTCTCTGAATCCCAGTCGAGTTCTGACCTCAGATGGTCAGTTAAGTGGCCATTATTATATTTATTTTAGAGGTTTTCTAAGCATGACAGATGCTGAAATGTCTTTAGGAAGCAGAAGCATCGGGAGCTTGTTTGTGCAGTCAGACGAACTCCTCAATCTGAGTGAACAGAGTACAGTTTGTCCTATTTACTTCAGATAAGACTAATATTGACTTTACATGTTATTATTGTCATCTTGGGGGACGGCAAATGGGTCAGTTTTTTTTTTTTTATGTCTATAAATAGGACCTGCAGCAGCTTTCTAATCATAGAACCTGAATAGATGAATAAAACATTCAGTTAATAAATAATACAGCAGAAGGTTGAAAATATTACTTCTTGTTATTTTGAAATGATCTTTTGGTAAGATTTAGACTGGCAGGGTTTACAGGTATTAAGAAAGTGAGAAGCATTTTATGATTGTATATGATCAGTGAGCTCTGTTTTATACTGTATCTCCCCCAGCAGTCATCTCTAGTTACCCAGAGATCCTCATGAGCCAAATTAGGCCGGTTCATTCTCATTGTAATGATGTACAGGTCGAGGAAGGCGGTGTTTTATGGAGGGACACACTCTCATGGGGCGGCGTGTGCGTCCATATGGCCTTTCATATGAACATGTGACATGAAACACATTCGCTGTAACTCTTCAGATAGTGTGTCCCTGACAGCGGGCTGTGTGTCATTTCCAGCAAACACTATCGATCACGGCCAGAAATCAACTTGTAATGAATACTAAATCAAATGTGAAACCTGCATCGAGCTCCTGAAGATTAATATTAGACTGGTTCAGATCTGAAATGATGGCAAGCAGATGCCTCAATCTGCCAAATCAAGCTGGAGAACAAGATCATCAGGTGCATGTCAATAGAGACACAATTCACAATTCAAAATAAAGCTTGACACAAGAAATAATAGGCTGAAAACCTTTTTTTTTTTTTTTTTTTTTTTTTTTTCGATGGAACAGTTTATTGAACCATCTTTAAAAATTTGCATATTTTACTTCTATGGCTCATTTAATCTGATATAGTGAGAATATGAAGTAAAAAACAGCTCAGTTTTTTTTCAGAGGCCCAAGCTGAGCAAATGATATGCAGTTTGATGCAGATGCTGATATTTATATGGACAAAGAGAGGTTAAATTCTGAAGCTTGTAATGTAAATCAATGAGATCTTTATAACAGTACAGCAGATACTGACATAAAATGCTATAAATATTAGTCATAACTCTATATCTCCAATAATATGTCTTAGTAAGATAAGATTGAACTGATCTGAACATAATCCAATGCTGATTGAGAGATGAAGAAATAAAGGCTCCTCAGAAGATGTGAGATGTTATGGAGGCTTGTGAAGATCATTCCTCCGCTGAGGAACAGTGAAAGTAAAGCTTCTGGAAACAAACGCTCCTCAAAAGATCCTGATGATCAGATTTGAGACTCTGAAACATGATTGATGGAGAATCAAGTAAAGCTGAGCTGCTTCAGTCCAGTAAGAGTTCATCTGGAAATATGACTGCAGTTATTCTCACGTTTACTTAATTAAAATCTGTAAAGATTTGACAGCAGAAAGACACGAAAAGTACCAGCTGAAGGTGTGTACAATTACACTAAAAGAGCTTTTACTGGATAAAAATGCCTAAACTATCAATCAGACGACAGAAGACCTGGAGTAGACTGAGTGCAGCATGTGTAATAGCAAAGTTTTTGTCATGTTGATCATTTAGAGACCTAGCAAATATGATACAGTAGCTTTAGGGATAACTTTTTACTCAACTGCAAAGCTGATCATATAACTTTATAGCAAACAACAGACCTAAAATCTAAAAAAAATGTTTATGCATATGTTATTTGTCAACTACGTTGTGTTTTTTTCTTCCCATGGGCCATTGAGCCGCCTGTGGCTCAGTGTCTGAATAAAAGCACTTTCTTCAGGCTCGATGTGTTCAGTTCACTGCCGTTGCTGTGGAATGGAATGCAGCGTGCGGTTTTCGCTCGAGATGTTTGGTACAAAAGCTGGAGCGCATGGTTTTGTGCTCAGTCGCCGCTGTCCTTGTACGTTTGAAGTGAGACTCGCATCTCGTTACAGAGATAGAGTTACTGTTGCTCTTCTGAGCTAAAAGGAGTTCTCATGTGTCGGTTAAGCTTTTTTCAAATGTTTCTCCTAAATTTTCTTAGAATAAATCAGTGAACAGTTGACATACAGTCTGTAAAATGAATATGGAAGTGGCTTATATAATTTTTGTCATTGGAGAATTTGATGAGAAATGTTTGAGTTCTGACTTTTGATTGCAGATCTCTTCTGAAACGCAAGAGAAGATGTGTGTGATCTTAACAGGCTTTTTCTCAGGAGAAACATCTTAGAAGCAGGAAACTTAACCAAACATTAATATTAGATCTCCATTTAATTGCTGATCTATCACTTTATATTGCAGATTATATTATCTTCATAAATCTTAGGCTAGTTTGAGACAGTATGCTCTTAAAAATAAAGGTGCTTCATGATGCCATAGAAGAACATTTTTGTCTAAATGGTTTCATAAAGAACCTTTAACATCTGAAGATCCTTTCTGTTTCACAAAAGCTTCTTTGTGGAGAAAGAAGGCTCTTCAGATTATAAAAAGGTAAGAAAGAGATGCTTCTTTAAAGAACCTTTGACTGAATGGTTCTTTGTGGAACTAAAAATGGTTCTTCTATGGCATCGCTTGAAGAACCTTTTGAAACACCTTTATTTTTAAGAGTGTAGTTATGTTTCCATCACCCTGTTTTTATGCCCATTCAGAAAGTATCGCATTAGAAAAAAGTGAATTTAAAAAAAAATGCACACAAAGTTTTGATGCTAGCTTGAAGTGTTTTTTGACTTGTGCAAAAAAAAGACTCAATGCGAATAATGGCAGATGGAATTTCTTCTCTTTGACTCGCTGAATGGAAACGGTGCTTTATTCGCAAATGTTTTATGCAATATTCCATTTTTGAGCGTACGTTAAATTCGCAACTTTGGAAGGAAACCTAGCTATTGAGGTCTCTACTGAAACTCAAGAGGACACACACGTGAGATTGAGTTTTTTTATTTTCTCAGAAGAAAGATCTAAGAGGCAGGATACTTCAGAAATCCATTAGCTCTCAATTTAATTGCTATCCTGGAGAAACCATTAGGATAATCTTGAGATCTATGACTTAATATTGCAGACTTTGCGATTTTGGTGAATCTGAGTTCAGATGGAGATATTGAGATCTCATCTGAAACTCTAGAGGAGACATATTTTTAACACTTTTTTGATAGTCCACTTTAGACATTCTACTAACAGTAAGTAACTTTGCAACTACATGTCAACTAGCAGTCATTAGAGTATTAATAGACTGTCTGCTTAATATCTTCTAACACTTTACTTTGATGGGCCCACAACAAACACTCTATGTCAACTTATTCTACTAACCCTAAACCTAACCTAACAATCTATTCTGAGAGTTAGTAGACATGTAGTTGCAAATTAATGAGAATTAGTTGACATGTAGTTGCAAAGCTACTTATATTTAGTAGAATGTCTGAAGTGGACTATCAAAATAAAGTGTTTTTTCTTAGAAGAAACATTTAAGTTAGTCAAACATCGACATTTAACTGACATCCTGGAGAAACAACTGAGATATTTTTGAGATACGTGTCTATATATTGCAGATTATAGTATCATGGTAAATCTAAGACCAGTTTGAGATCTCCTCTGAGAACTTTTAGAGGAGACATGTGCGAGAGAACTAGTTTTTTTCTTATGAGAAACATCTAAGAGGCAGGAAACTCACCCAAACATTTCTATTCGATCTCAATTGAATTGCTACCCAGGACAAACCATTGAGATCATTTGGAGATCTGTGACTTTTTATTGCAGATTATTCTATCTTGGTGCATCTGTGGCCAGTTTGAGATATTGAGATCTTTTCAACTTGAACAGTTCCATTAGATCGCCATCTAATTGTTATCCAGGAGAAACAATTGAGATCATTTGGAGAACTGTAACTTTTGATTGCAGACTTTGGTATATTTGTGCATCTGAGCCCAGTTGACAATATTCTCTCTCTCTCTCTCTCTCTCTCTCTCTCTTCTGAAACTCTAGAGGACACATGTTTGAGATAACAGGGTTTTTTTTCTCTGGAGAAACATCTAAGAAGCACAAAAGTCACCATTCTCTCTCCTCATTGCAGTTGTGGAGGAGATATTGAGATCTCATTGAAACTCAAACGCAGCTCTTCTTGATTGCAGAGTCAGGTGAGGTGGATCCAGAGATCGCCCGTCTGAATGCTCTGGGCTTCACCGGCTGTTTGTCTGTGGTCCAGTTTAACTCCATCTCTCCGCTGAAGGCGGCTCTGCTGTATCCAGACACCAGTCCTGTCATAGTCACCGGACCGCTCAGCGAATCCAGCTGTGGCTCGTCTTTACCGACAAACCCCTACGCCGCTGAGACCACACATTCTCTCGCAGGTAACGCCATCAACACTGTTCCCCTCTTCCTTCACTGGTTTAGTTATAGAGTGCAACAGTCGGGTTCTTGAAGTAAAAATCCCATTCCTTTTCTCCACAGGTGAACTGATTTTTACCAATAACTCATAAACCTTTAAAGACAGATCTATTGTGAGCTACCAGGTTGTTAAACAATGGTACATGCTTTTGTTAAAGCTCTCAGTTCACATTTTTTCAACTTTTTGCTCAACTGATAATCCTTGTATCAGAACCTAAATCTATCAAGAGCCTTAGCCAGTTAATTTAGTGAATTTACAGTAAATATCAACCTGACTTTTAGTTTAATAAGTACATGAACACAAGCAAACTCTGATTTAAGCTTTGATCCAAACACTAATTTAAGTGTCAGACTGAAATTCATAACTTTGCACTCGAGATGTGAGCAGACTCCTAAATCACTGTAAATATGAGATATTAGGTTTTAGATTAGTGATTTAGAGAATCAAAATGACTTAAGATCTTTTTTTCCGTAAATACATCAAAATTAAAGTGAGTTTTTTTTTTCTTCTGAAAATTAGAAGAAATATCTGATAAAAGGCAAGAAAAATAATCTTGTTTTCCCTTTGAATTCAAATAATTTTTCTGACCCATGGACAATGAATGGCTATAAATTGATACATATTAACTCTTTCCCCACCATTGATGAGTTATCTCGTCATTTAGAAGACAACGCTTCCCCACCAAAGACGAGCTTTTACGGCTTTTCATGTTTTCACTGTTATACACTCGGGGGCGCTATTACACATATTCTGAACGAGTACAAAACCTCCCGAACAAAAACACACGTGAAATCTCTTATGTAAACAGATGCATATTAAAAAAAATTCAGCAATAGACAGCATATAAATGAAAACTGCATAATGCTACAGAGTAAAATGATGATCCAGGAAGTGATATATGTCTGTGCAAGCTTTGGAGGAGTTGATGGAAGCGATTTACTGGATTTATGCTTAGATAATCGTACTGAATATTATCCATAATAAAAATTTGAATAAAAAACCTATTTTCCCAAAAATTATATAAAAATAATAAACCTACCTATATTCAAGTGTTGATAAAAAAAGAATGCTTTGAGCTAAAATAAAACAGATTTTTTTTGTTAAAAGTAGAGGCTTTGATCTTTATTTTGGTGTGTATGTGTATTCATATTCGTATTCGTTGGCGGTGGCTCAAAACTTTTCAAAAAAAATGCCGGCGAAAAAATAGAAAAAAATATATAAAAAAAAACAAAAAAACAACAACACAAAAATTTTTAAAAACATTTTTTTTGTTAATGCATGGGTATATATATATATAAATTATTTTGTATTAAATGTATTTTATTGATTTTTAATATATAAGGAAATATGTTTTTTTTTTGCATAATTGGAGCAACAGTTCTTAAGTAGTTAAAGTTATCTAGTTGCTTGAACAAAAACATTTATAGGCATCTTTATCTTCTTCAGACTTTGTTTTTCAAACTTCTCTCTAGTTTTTTTAGTTTTTCTTGCCAGATTCCTCCTCAAAGTCGAATTTCATCGCCGGCTCACTGAATCCTCTGCAGTGCTAATTAAATTAGAGCAATAATGATGGTAATGGCTGATCACTGTATTAATCTGCATGAGAAAGACCTTCATTTGCATAATCATTTCTCGATTGGCTCTGCGTTTGTGCGGCTGTGGCGTATTCAATGAGCCGCGACCTGCGAGCGATAAGCGCTTCAGTCCTGCTGATGATCTGTCTGTCCGTCTCTCTTCTCTGCTGTAGATCATGTGGGTACAGTAGGTACGGGTGAACCCATAGTCAATGCTATCAACAGCGACTCGGCTTTGATCGGAGGTAAATGGATGTTGTAGTGCATTACAGAAAATATTCCATTTCTCATCTTTTCTCATTTCATTCATTATCATTTGCTGCTTTCAGCTCATATTTACTTTGTCTTGCTCTAGGAATCCCTTAAATCAACAATTCACCCAAATCATCATTTAGTTCTTCCCAAACTTTTTGACTTTATGTACTTGGGAGACAAAATGAGTTGTTTACCCCCTTTTTTCATTCAGTGAGCTCCAAAAATGCAGCATAAAAGTTAAAAAAAAAAAATTAAAAATTCATTTTAGCATTTCAAGTTTTAGAAAATTGAAATTAAATTTACAAAAAAATCATGATCTAATAAAATGTCAAAATACTAACCTACTGTGAGAGATTAAAATCTGATTCATATCTTTATAATATACTGACAGCTGCCATAAAAACAGGTGTTAAAGACAATTACAAAACACCATCAGGATAACAAATACAACACTAAAATAATGCATATACATTATTATTTTATTTAACGACATAAAATATAACATAAAATCTTAATCTTAATCAAGATTAATCATAAATTAATCTTAATCATAAAATCTTAATCAAATTTGAAGAATCACACATAATTCTGGGAATTATTATATGACTTACAATTTTTTACTTCCAGAAACTGTACATTTTACAGTATTTTTCTGTAAAATTATATTAAAAATGCCAAAATTAATGTTAAAATGATATATTCACTATTGTAAGGAACCAATTAACAGGTTTTACCATAGCATTTTTACCGTAAAAAATATGATATGTTTTTGTATTGTAGTCCATAAGTCTTCTAAGGTTATACACTAAATTAAATAATTAATAATATATTTTTAAAAAACAATAAATTACTGGAGTACGTTTTACAAGAAAATGCTATTTAAGTATTTCAGTCTTTTTTGGTCTAATTCAGTGACAATTTCTGTCATTATTAGTGGAATTTACTAATAGGTTATGAATGAAAATTGTTTCCACAACAAATTTATTTCAGTATGTGATGTTATTTTCAAGTTTACGCACATGCTTACTGTCACTGTATGGAAAAGAGCAGTGATACCATTTGTGCTAAACATCTCTTTTTGTGTTCATCAGGAATAAAAAAAGTCATACAGGTTTGGAACAACATTTTAAGAGTCAGTTGACGTCAGATGACGCCGTGTGCATTTAAAAAGACTCCATAAAACTAATCAGAAAACCTCCAACCCGGCAGCGGTCCTCAATAATGACTGATTAACAGCAGCGTTCACATTGACTGAATATAAAGAGTTCTCCAAAGCTATCGGTAAATAGAATAAATTAACAAAGGCCCCCAAAACTAATTAAACATTTAAAGAAATTATTTGCTGATTAAGGGGCTTCTGCTACAATCCCAAACACACTTTGTACTTTTCACAGCCACCGTAATGTGGCATTAAATTGAGTTGAGATTTATTTTGGCGCTTCAATTAGACATTTCTTTTACCCTTTATAATTAAATGTGCCATGCTTAAGCGGCCACAAAGGAGAGAAACATTTTAGAGGCGTCTGGCTCTGACAGCGAGTAGAATTGAGACGAAGATGCATTCACAACACGTCTGTTGGCGTAACAAGACCATCAGAGCACCAGTGGCCAGGGTTTTTGCCAGCTTTCTGGCCTTTATTGATAGTCTGTATTTAACAGCTTTAAAGAAATGGCACTAATGGCATCTAAATTACGATTGATTGTGGCGTTATATCGGCGTGAGGTCTGGATTCACCCTTCAGAAATGCCTCTGACCATCCAGCAGCTAAACTTTAAGACATTTTGTGGCACTAAAAGCCGCAATGACCAATTAAATGACCAATTGAGGTGATTACTCTTAAATGCTTTATACCACTTATGCTATTTTATACCATTCAATGAAACCTTGTTAAGTTCAAGATTTTATTTATTTATTTATTTATATACATAAATTACACAAAAATAGTTTAAAAACATAAAAAATATAAAAAATTTTCAAAAAAATATATAGATATATACAGTACAGGTCAAAAGTTTGGAAACATTACTATTTTTAATGTTTTTGAAAGAAGTTTCTTCTGCTCATTAAGCCTGCATTTATTTGATCAAAAATACAGAAAAAAATGTAATATTGTGAAATTACTGACCCCAAATTACTGACCAGTAGTGTATATTGTTATTACAAAATATTTATATTTTAAAAACATAGCTTCTTTTTTTTTTTTTTTTTTTTTTTTTTTTTAATTTTTATTCATCAAAGTATCCTAAAAAAGTATCACATGTTCTGAAAAAATAATATAAGCAGCAGAACTGTTTCCAACTTTGATAATGAATCATCATATTAGAATGATTTCTAAAGGATCAAGTGATAATGATCCTAAAAATTCAGCTTTGCATCACAGAAATAAATGATAATTTAAAGTATAATAAATGTAAAAACAATTATTTTAAATTGTAATAATATATCACAATATTGCTGTTTTTTCTGTATTTTTGATCAAATAAATGCAGGCTTAATGAGCAGAAGAAACTTCTTTCAAAAACATTAAAAATAGTAATATTTCCAAACTTTTGACCTGTACTGTATATATATATATCTATTTTTTTCTGCAGTGGTTAAAACTAATTTTGAATTTTCACCATAAACCATATGGAACTTCTTCAGTTTTGATTACAAATTGTACATATTTTCATATTAATTTAATTTACTTGTTTTCATTTATATTAATTTATATTATTTTTTAAACATATTAGAATTGGTGTTAACATTAATTTATTTGATTATTTAAAAAAAATTATAACATAATTATAAATATTTTGCATATAAATATATTTTATTTTTAGATTTTATTTATATTAATTTCCATCAGATGTGCTTACATCATATGTTGAATTATCATCAAGGACTATAAATATGGAATTTCTCCTGTTTTCATTACAAATTATTATTTGTTTATTAGTTTAATTAATGTAGATTCATTAAATTTGTTATATATTTTTATTTACATGTATATATCTGTATTAAAATGAATACAATTGTTAATAAATAATATAAATACATTATATTTATTGTATTTATTTACTTACATCCAATGTTGAATTATAACCATAACTACAGAAATGAATTCCTTATGGTTTAATTAAAGTAATAAATATTTTTATTAAATTAATTCATATTATAATATAATGCATATTAGTTTTTTTCTAATACATATTGGGTTTTTTTTTTTTTTTTTTTTTTTTTTTTTTTTTTTTTTTTTTTAATTAATCAACCATGTCCATTTTGCATGTTTCATTCTCCAAAGATGTATTGAGTCATAGCGTCTAGATCTGCTGTCCAGAGTCTCCTCACTATTTCGCGTGTCGCTGTGCTGTTTTTCAGGTGTCATTGCCGTCGTGATATTTGTGAGTCTGGCCGCTCTAGCTGTGATGGCACGATTCCTGTACCGGCGGAAAGAAACGTTTCAGCCCCAAGAGCCCAAAGCAGAGAAAACCGACGACAGTCCCGAAACGCCCTTTAACACGGATCCCAACTCACAGAGCATTATCAGTGATAACCAAAAAGAGTATTTCATATGAAGCTCTTTCATCTCGTATCGGACTAATCCAGTTAAACCGAAGAACTGAAATGCCTTGTCGAGTCTAGGGACATTACCATTCATGGTGCATTATGGGAAACCGACCGAGAGACTGGGGCTGCTGAAGTGGAGCGACGCGTCCCTCTGTTTTTGCCCTTTTTGTACATAAAACAGTTATTGTCCAGAGATTTGGCACAATAGTACGGTTTCTAAGGTGTGTATAATGACATTCATTGGATATAAATATTCTTTTGAAATGAAACTTTGTAACGTCACCTTCTCCTTTTGCCTTTGAACGATTCAGTGCTCAGTATTATGTTTAACGGAGTCAAAGAAGTGATCATTGTATAATTAAATCAAAATAAATGTGTGAGTCGGCGAGTGTGATGTTGTTGTGAATACACGCGTTTGTGCAAAAGATTTCAGATTTTGCGGAAAAGGCTGAAGGCTCCGTATTTATTACTCTTTGCCCGTGCTTTTCTCAGTGTTTTGCCACTTGGAACAAAAATACATCCTATGACAGTTGTTTATTGTGGACAGTTTGTGTCTCTGGTCTTTTTTTGTCTCTTAATAACATGAAAGGTGTTTTCGCTCCCCATTTATTTACATTCCATTTTACAGGTAAAACATAAAAAATTAGTAGAGAACAGCATTAGAAAAGTCCATTTTGATTTCATAGATATTTAAAGTGATGGTTAACCCAAAAATGAACATTTGCTGAAATTTTTACTCACCTTTAGGGCATCCAAGATGTAGAGGAGTTTGTTTCTTCATCAGATTTGGAGAAATATAGCATTGCATCAGTCTCTCAGCAATGGATGATCTGCAGTGAATGGGTGCCGTCAGAATGAGAGTGCAAACAACTGATAAAAACATCACAATAATCCATAAGTAATCCACAGCACTCCACTCCATCAGTTAATGTCTTGTGAAGCCAAAAGCTGCGTGTTTGTAAGAAACAAATCCATCAAGATGTTTTTTTAACTAAAATATGAGTCCGTAATCCAAAACAATGCTTCCTCCAGTGAAAAAGTGTTCTGGTCTGAGTGAGGAGAGAAATCTGCACAGATCAAGAACTGTTTACAAACTAAAAGTCTAAAACAGCTCTAAACAAATATGTGGCTGGATTTTGATGTGAGAGACAACAGGAGATGGACTTTCACTGCAGGAAGTGTTATTATGGATTATGGACTTGTATTTAAGCCGGAAGCAACAGTTTGAAGTTAAAAACATCTTGATGGTTTTGTTTATTACAAACATGCAGCTTTTGGCTTCACAAGGCATTAACTGATGGACTGGAGTGCTGTGGATTACTCGTGGATTATTGTGATGTTTTTATCAGCTGTTTGGACTCTCATTCTGACGGCACCCATTTACTGCAGAGCAGCCATTGTTGAGACACTGATGCAATGCTACATTTCTACAAATCTGATGAAGAAACAAATTCATCTACATTTGGGATGGCCTGAGGGTGAGAAAAATTTCATCTAATGATCATTTTTGGGTCAATTGGATCATTTTGGGTCCTTAAAGAATGTTTTTTGTGTCGTTTTGGTCAAAAGTGGGTGATGTTGTTGTCTAATACTACAGCAGCACCCTATCCACAGGATCCCACGTGAACAAAGCGTCTCTGTCAGCCATGTGTGAAAAACAAAACACTGAAACATTCCCACACGCTTTCTGACTCTCTCTGGACACAGCTGGAGTTTTCTTTTCTGAAATGCTAATGCCTTTAATGCGATTTGAAAGAAATGATGTATAATAAGCTGTGAGGCTGAGTGACGCTGACAGAGAAAAACACAGATTATGACTAAATGACTGTTGTGATATGACTGAAAAAAATCACAGCCACGAGCGTCTTAAATCTAAAAGTCAACTTTAACTTCAGTATGAGAATCTCACAAGATTTCTACTGATTTCACCATAAAATCAAAAGAAAAAATGTTTGCATGAAGAAACCTGTACAAAGGATGAAAAACAGGCATTTTCTAGTAAGCAAAATATGATCTTGTTTTCTCTTGATTTAGTGGTGAAATACAGTCTGGAAATTTTATAGGTGCGATTTTGTAAGATTCCCTCATTTTGCACACTTCATGAAGAGAAGTTTTCTGCTGTGGGTTTCACTCAGGAGTGACATTTGAATAATTTCTGCTGCTTTTGTAACAAATGCAACAATAAAAATAGGTAAGTGACAGCCAGAGCCATTCAGAACAAACACAAGAATGAATTTTATTTATAGCTCAAGTCTATGAAGATGTGTTTGTTGATGTTGCACCAGCCGTCAGTATGTGGACACTTTGTGGCATCTTCACTGCCAACTTTTCAGTTCTTCACAGGTCTTATTGATTGATTAATTCCATAGCCAGGTGGATTACTGAGTTACAGTGAGTAATTTTAATCCTATCATTTGACAGATCATGTTGTGTACAAAAATAAAACCGGTTTTTCTAGACCATTGACACTGATTCTTCATCTCAAGTAAGTGAACAACATTTATTTGGATTGTATTTAAAAAGTGCTGTTATTTCTTTACAGGTGAAAAAAAGGACATGTTGCACATTTAAAGGGGTCATCGGATGCAAAATTCACTTTTACATGTTGTTTGAAAATAAATGTGTGTTGGGTTGGAAGTGTGTGTACACATCCATCCTATAATGATAAATATCCACCCGGTGCTTTTTTTAAAATCCTATCCCCTTTCTCAAATCAGGCTGTTCTGAGATTCCTGTCAGTATGACGTGGTTCTGCACAGGCCCCTCCCCTGAGTGAGCATTTAGATAAACTCTACAGTCTCCTCATCACCCCGCAAGTTTCGTGGCTAAATGTGGGTAAAGTTTACAGTCTGCTCATCACCCCACGGAAGAGAGGGGCGGGGTCAGCAGAGCTCATTAGCATTTAAAGGAACATCCAACAAAACGGCTTGATATGAACAGAGTTGTTTTTGACAGGGTAAAAAGGGTGTTTTTCACACTACCATTGAGAAATTTTAACCAATAGACTTTTTATTAAAAGGGTGGTTCACATAATTTACCTTTATTCCACTCCGCTCTGTCCCTTCTCTGAGAAACACGCTGATCATTTCCTTCTTTTATGAAGACTTCTTTTTTGCAGGCATTAAACTGCCAGAATTTTAAAAGATGATATCTCCGTTTGTATTGAACTTTCAGTTTCGTAACTTTGCAGATATTGTTTATGCTCAAACAGCAACATTACACACTAACTAACGTTAAATGAAATCGCAATGAACCACCCCTTTAAGACCCTAAAGGATCATATCAACTCATGGAAAATAGGCATCCAGTGACCCCTTTAAGTCTGTTGTTGATAACACTATTTATACAGATAGATATATAGATACAGTATATACACACAGAGCTGGTCAAAACTTTGGAGTAAGCTTTTATTTGAATGTTTTTGCAAGAAGTCTCTTCAGCTCATTGAGGCTCCATTTATTTGACCAAAAATACAGTAAATTTAGAAGCATTGTGAAATATTATTATTATTTAAAATGGCTGCTTTCTCTGTGAATATATTTTAAAATGTAATTTATTGTTGTGATCAAAGCTGAATTTGCAGCATCATTACTCCAGTCTTCAGTGTCACATTCTAATATGCTAATATTGTAATATGCTGATTTGCTGCTCAAGAATCATTTCTGATTATTAACAATGTTGAAAACAGTTGCTGCTTTATTTTTTTATTTTTTTAACAATTTTTCTGTTGTTGCTGTAAATAAATGTGGCCTCGGTGAGCTTCTTTCAAAAACGACAAAAAAAAATTATTATTCTAATTTGACATGATAAAAATGTATACGTGTATCAAGTGTTAACTGCAGTTCTTGTGTTATTTATGTAATCTTTTTTTCATCATGCTCTGAAAACATTTGAGAATCTATACATCCATTAGTACAAGAACTTTTACTAGCCAAAGAAGATTATTAATATCCTGCTCTGCACAAAGGATTATTAATAATACATAAGCAAAAGCACTAACACAGTCTGAGTTCTGTCTTGTTAGTTACTACAGACAGCATGAGGAGAAATACACGTCTGCTGAGCTGTTTGTTTACCTCTGTGACACTAATACTCATCACATCTTTTATTTTCAAATGTCATATTTCAGCTGTGAGCCGAGGGTCACCTTTCCTAAGAGACTCGTGTGTGTGTGTGTGTGTGTGTGTGTGTGTGTGTGTCTCTGCTCTGTCTGCTGTTCTCCGCAGAGCAGATGGCTGAACGCTCAGACTAAATCACGCAGACTCAGGGGAAGAACACGCAAGAACCAGAGACCTGATGAAGAGCAGCTTCACCTGCAGAATACATGATGAGAAACAGACAGACACACACTCAGAGACAGCCACACAAATTTGGGTCACTGCAGAACAAACCTGTCTGTCTGTTTATCTATTCATCTGACTGTCTGTGTCTGTCTATCTGTCTGACCATTTATCCATCTATCGGTCTGTCTTTCTATCTGTCTGTTTATCCATCTGACTATCTGTCCATCTATGTCTATCTGTCTGTCTGTCTGTTTATCCGTCTGACGTTTATACATCTGTCTGTCTATCCATCTGTCTCTCAATCCATATATCTGTCTATCTGTCTGTCTGTCTGTCTATCTGTCTGTCTGATCATAGGCGGAGCGTATGTAAGGCTGGGCAAGGCTTAACCTAACCCTGGCCACAGGTCTGAAATTAATATGGGCTTGGGGCAAAAATGCCACCAAATTACAATTAAACTAAATCTATTAAGGATGTAGATCTATTATTTACTTTATCAATAAAGTGAAAATGAAATGAAAAGTGTCAGTTTTGCAGCATTAAATTTAGATCTGCTAATGGTGCATCAAGTTATGCGATTTTACAGCGTTCCGCATTCTATCCAATCACACGCGATTCTGTTGAGCTTATGAATGCAGTGGCCAATCAGAGGCGTTCAGATGAGTCATCGCTGAAATGCCGGAGTTCACGCTGACTGAATCATCTCGCAGTTCTGATTTTTTTCCTCACAGTTGCGAGTTATATAATCAGAATTGTGAGTATAAGCTAAACTCGCAATTGTAAGAAATTTGACTTTTTCCCTTAGAATTGGACTTTATAACTCGCAATTTGAGTTCATAATATCTCACAATTCTGATTGTTTTCAGAATTAGCTACGAGATATAAACTTGCAAATGCAAGAGGGAGTAAGAATTGTGAGATAAAAGTCGCAATTACCTTGTTTTATATTTATTCAGTGAGTACCTTATGTACTTGCCTAAATGATGGGGTATGATGTGTATGTGGGGAAGTCGTGGCCTAATGGTTAGAGAGTTTGACTCCTAACCCTAAGGTTGTGGGTTCGAGTCTCGGGCCGGCAATACCACGACTGAGGTGCCCTTGAGCAAGGCACCGAACCCCCAAATGCTCCCCGGGCGCCGCAGCATAAATGATACCCACTGCTCCAGGTGTGTGTTCACGGTGTGTGTGTGTGTGTGCACTTTGGGTGGGTTAAATGCAGAGCACACATTCTGAGTATGGGTCACCATACTTGGCTGTATGTCACGTCACGTCACTTAATAGATAGCACTAGGCAAATTTTAGCCTCACCCTGGAGTTTTTCACCCTCCTTCTATGAGTCTGACTATATCTATCTATCTATCTATCTATCTATCTATCTATCTATCTATCTATCTGTCTACTGTATCTATCTATCTATCTATCTATCTATCTATCTATCTATCTATCTGTCTACTGTATCTATCACAATGCAAGAATATCATCCGATGTGTTTTTGATAATTTATCTGTCTATCTATCTATCTGTTTATCAATTTAAAATCGAGGAAGCAAATTAAATAAAGATTCCAAAGAAATGGATCCACTGTAAATGTAATTTCAGATCAATAGACAGACTCAGTCTCATTTCTCTGCAGCATCAGTATAAATTTACTCTTCATGTCACCCATGAATGTGCTAATGATCACAGAACACATTTTATAGCCGTATTAATTACATCTCCATCTGTAATCAAAAGTGTGATGTTTCTTTGACACTTTAAATTTGCTACAGAAGGAAAACTTTCTGCTCTAAGTCAGTTTATTTCAATTTACATTCAAAGTCCCTGGAAAAGTGTACAGTGCCGCCCACTATTATTGGCACCCTTGGTAAATATGAGCAAAGTTGGCTATGAAAATAAATCTGCATTGTTTATCCTGTTGATCCATCCTTCAAAAAAATTACAAAATTCTAACCTTTCATTGAAGTAAAACAATGGAAAGTGTGGGGAACTCACATTATGAAATAAATGTTTTTCTCTAGTTCACTTTAGCCACAGTTATTGGCACCCAATTATTGCAATGTCATTTTCCCAAAATAACAGTTCTGAGTTTTCTCCTATAATACCTGATGAGTTTGGATATCAGCTGACAAGAGATCCGAGACCATTCCTTCATCCAGAATCTCTCCAGATCCTTTTATATATACACTTTTATATATATATATATATATAATTTGTGAATTTATTTAAATATTATTGTAATTTTTTATATAAATTATGTAATAATTTTTTATTTTCCATACATCAACATTACACATGTATATACTTTATGAGGTTATATATTCAATTTATATATATATAGAAAAACAGGTTTTTCTATTTTATAATTTTATATGTCAACATTATATATAATCATATATGATTTATAAATTAATATATTCATTTTATGTTTGCCTTTATTTATTTTACAAACTGAGAAATTATTTAGGCCTATACTGTAGCTTAACTTGTATTGAGCCTGATATACAGTATTTCTTTACCAAGTATCATTTCTAAAGATCACTTAAAGAAAGTAATTTGTTTGCAATGGTTTAATCTCTCAGTTCTCGAGGGAGAGTGAAAATGTTTCTGCACTAAACTATAAATGCGCTCGAATCAATATGACAAACTTTAATGGGCTCATGAACAGCAGGAGGAACCTTTTAAAATGCAAAGCAGCGCTCTCCAATTTACCCCCTCAATATTTCGCACATAATCAAGTGTATCAGCAATTAAATGCACACATTATCATGACCTTGGCATGGCGGATGGTAAGATACGCGCTTCAGAAGGATGTGAAGCAGCAGTATGTTTATATGGCGGTGACCGAGGCATGATTACCCTGCGCGTCACAGGTTTTAATGCATCTAATCAGGCTGCATGTTTTATTCAGATTTCCCACTGATGTGTTGCTCTACACTTCATTTGCGCTGATGATGGCGATAATGACGCACAGGATATGCGCTCGGCTCAAATGAGCACGCTTTCACGGCAACACTGACTCAAACTCGTTTATAAATGTTGATATGGCAGATGATTTCTGTGAAACAAGTTCCAAATTTGTTCACTTCTGTGTTTTTTTGAGTGCTAGAGTTTCTAGTTCCTGATGTGATCAAACACATTACTGATGAAACCTCAAACCATGATGATATCAACCTCAGGTCACGTGTGGAGGAAAACAGGTCATCTGAAACTTTGTGTTTGATAACTTGAGTTAGCCATATTGCCCATTCATTATTCATCATGCTTCTTTTCAAAAGTCCTATCAGGTCTCAGGTGATGTTTTAGAGGTCCTTCAACCAGAGCAGGACATCTATAACTTATTTAACACTGTTCATGGTTGCTGAGCAGCTTGTGTGACCGTCAGCAGAAGCAGCAGATCCAAAGGTCATCCAGTCACCGCAGGTGAACTCATGTATGTTAATTATGAGATATTCTGTAAAGCTTGTCTGACTTAGTGAAGTGATGTGACATACAGCCAAGTATGGTGACCCATACTCAGAATTCATGCTCTGCATTTAACCCATCCAAGTGCACACACACAGTGAACACACACCCGGAGCAGTGGACCGCCATTTATGCTGCGGTGTCCGGGGAGCAGTTGGGGGTTCGGTGCCTTGCTCAAGGGCACCTCAGTCGTGGTATTGCCGGCCCGAGACTCAAACACACAACCTTAGGGTTAAGAGTCAAACTCTCTAACCATTAGGCCACGACTTCCCCTTAGAAACAGTAACCAAAGTTGGCGGAGATTTGTGAAGTTTCAGTTGATTACAATGGTGTTAGAAATTGTTGAGTATGTTAAAGCCAGCGAAATCAAAACATGATTATTTACACACCATAGAAATATTGGGTGAAATTGTCCAGATTTTTTCAATCAATATTGAATTAAATAATGCTTGGTGTGTGTGTGTGTGTGTGTGTGTGTGTGTGTGTGTGTGCGTGCGTGCGTGCGTGTGTGTGTGTATACAAAGGCTAAAAAATGATGAAGCTGCCTTCTAAGTTTGGACAAATTATTTAGCATTTATTAGATTATCATTCAATAATACATTTTATATTTTTAGTGCATATATACATTATAATATAATGTATACATGCATGTGTATAATATAAAACCATTAGAATATTTCATTTAATATAAGTGTATGTTCAATATCGAAAATAATAAAAAAAAATTGTATGATAATAGTTTTTATTATAGGCTATACGCAATATATAGTATAAGATTATATATAATTTGTGAGTTTATATTTTCAATATTGAATGCATATTTTTTTATCCATTCTTTCAATTTCAAATACGTGTGTGTGTGTGTGGGTGCACTGTGTGTGTGTGTTTATAAAAATAAATATATAAATAAAAATTATGACATATATATATATATATATATATATATATATATATATAATGTTCAGTATTAAATGAAATACTGTATCGGTTTTATATATTATATACATACAGTACATCTATATAGTGCATTGTTATGTGTGTATGTATTTAAAATTATATTTTAATTTATATTTAAATTATATAAAATATGTTATTGTATAATGATTTAATAATTTAAATGATAATTAATTTGCCCAAAAGGCAGTATCCTAGAAAGCAGCTTTTTCAGCCTTTGTGTTGAGACTCCACCTATGAATCCTCCCTTAATATCCTCCCTGCATAGGCAGCTGACTGGAGCTAATTATCTCCCCATCCCACAGCAGACAGTAAACGTCTTTGGGCTCAGTTGTGCTGTCGCTGATGTCCTGGATGTCACACAGGAGTTTTATAGCTGCAGTCCGTCATAAATCAAGCTCAGCTGAGCTCTGGAATCAACATAAGCGATTACCCGCCACTCGACTGAGGAGATAGTGACTCGTCAAGTATCCTCGGGGTTTAGTGAGGCTAAACAGTTTGAAACGTCTCCGATTATTCTCTCAGAATTATACACTACCTCACAGCTCAAAGTCAAGTCTTAAATCATAGGGCGACAGAAAAGAATGACGGCATTACCACGTTATTTATACATTTACTATGGTAATACCATGATATTCTTAACAGTATCTTGAAATACTTCATTCTATATTGGTTATCATTCGGTACCATAAAATATTCCACATTTACTGTGATATTACCATCTTCATCATAATATATGTTATGTGTATCATAGTATATGTATGAGTACTATACTAACCCACATGAAAAAATACTGTAGTAATTTCTAGTAAATACTATAGTGTTTTTGAACCATACTATAGTAAAGTACTTGAATTAAAATTGTTGTGGTAATTCTATAGTTGCTGTGCTAATATAACAACTATAGTAATATAAACAAATTACTTTACCCAATACTGTACTAAGGTTATATTTTATATTATACTACAATACACTACAGTTTACTTTAGTAAAAACTAAAGTATACTGCAGTATTTATTACAGTTTATCAGTTCACTATAGTTAATACTACAGTATGCTATTCATTAAAAAGTGTTGTAAATACTATAATATATACAGTATAATACACTTTACTATAGTATGGTTCAAAAACAGTACAGTATTTACTATAAATTACTATAGGTTTTTTTTTCATGTGGGAATACTTGTGTCATTCAGTCTCATTGCATTACAATGTTTTATGGTGGTTTGGTATAAAAAATACCATGTTTTAGACATTTACTGTGGTAATGTCATAATTTTTGGCGTATATACAGCAGCATTATGTACTGTATGAATATTTTACTCATGCTATACCATCTGATTTTCACTTTAAAATGGTAGCACCATGTTATTTTTGTGAGAAGCGCTGGATCTGATTCATTATAATATGCAGCCATGATTCATTATATTCTAATGATATCATATATGAGTGAAATGAGTGTCATTCTATCAGATGTGGTTATGAGTTCTGTGTCTGTGATTCAGGTGGATGTCTGGTGATTTCTTTGAAGTGTTATCCCTCCGTCTGCGGGAATGACTTCCATATGTCACCTAAAAGACCACCCAGAGTCCATTAGGTGGTAATTGGGTCACTTGTCTTCTGCTGAATCTTTTCTTTCTCACACTGAATAAAGGATGGTTTTTCTGGGCTGGTTATAGAGAGCCGAGAAACACACCGTCTGTCAGACAGAATCAACACACACTCGTCTACTGAGGATAAAAAGCTTAAAACAGTTTATAGAAGAAACAACTTTCAGCTCAGTGTTTAATCATCATGTTCTCTGGTTAATTAATTAACAGTCAAAAAATCCCAAAGGATTGATGGATTACTAATGGAGTGTTTCTCATAATCTGGCACCGGTCCTGTTTATCCGGCAGGATCTGATTTGACTCTTGGCAGATTCTCAGAGGGTGTTTATTGGATCCCGTTAGGGATGGCTACAAATTATGATGGAATTTCATTATCGACCTTGTACAGATTCTGAAAATTAATACGAAACTAATCTGATGTCATATAGCATCTCTAAAGGCATAATTCACCCTAAATTGAAAGCTTGCTGAGAATTTATTCTCTCACAGGCCATCCAAGATGTAGATGTGTTCGTTTCTTCATCAGATTTGGAGAAATGCAGCATTGCATCACTTGCTCAGCAATGGATGTTTTGCAGTGAATGTCCAGTGAGTCCAAACAGCTGATAAATACATCACAATAATCCACAAGTAACCCACAGCACTCCAGTCCATCAGTTAATGTCTTGTGAAGCCAAAAGCTGTGTGTTTGTAAGAAACAAATCCATCATTAAGATGTTTTTAACTTCAGACCATAGCTTCCGGCTAAAATGAGTCCATAATCCATTATTACAGTAAAAAAAAGATGTTTGGGCTGAATCAGGAGAGAAATCTGCACAGATCAAGCACTGTTTACAAACCAAAGCGGTCTCAACAAGTATGTTGGTGGATTTTGATGTGAGAGACAGAAGGAGATGGACTTTTTCACTGGAGGAAGCGTTATTATGGATTATGGATATGGACTCATATTTGAGCCGGAAACAACAGTTTGAAGTTAAATGTCTTAATGATGGATTTGTTTCTTACAAACACACATCTTTTCCCTCCACAAGACATTAACTGATGGACTGGAGTGCTGTGGATTACTTGTGGATTATTGTGATGTTTTTATTCAGCTGTTTGGACTCTCATTCTGACGGCACCCATTCACTGCAGAGGATCTATTGGTAAGCAATTGATGCAATGCTTCAAAAAGTAAAGAAAATGTTGATATAACGTAAATATTTTTTGTGTAATTTAAAATCAACTATTTTACCCAGTATTTGTGATAGATTTTTTTATTAGAGTAAACATGCCAACATCAAATTCTATTTTAGAGCTTTATTATGCTAATGGAAATAATTGCAATTGCAGAGATGCTTTTGAGCGCTTTCTCAGTAAAGCACATTGTGAGTGTGTCTCATTTATGTCTCTGTAGCAGTGAACTGAAGTGAGGTGTGCAGACGATCAATAACTCGGACAATCGCTCAACCTGATGTGTGCATGACCTCAGAAACCAGAGAGCTTGATCCCTGTAAGAGCTGCTGAACTCCTGGCAAGTTAGTGACTGAGTGTGCAACACTTAAGCTGTGAAATGAAAGGAAACAGTATGTTTAGTTGATGAAGCTCTTGTTTAGTGACTCGTCCCTCCCTCATAATTAAACCTGTCATGACACACGATCAAGATTAATGACGTGTGCTTTTCACACCAATTCACTGTCAGACACAGCACAGCGCTGGTTCAAAATCTTGTGAAAAACATATTCAGGTCATGTTTCACCGCAGAAGAAAATAATGTGCTTAAAGGAATAGTTTTCCCCCCATACTAAGTGACCCCAAACCCCACAGAATACATTAAGAACACTTGGAATATAGCCTACACCATGAGATGAATAGGATTATTTTACGACAAATTTGCATCCGTCTAAAAAAGTGAAAGTCACCATTACTGCCAAGTGATTTGTGTGTGTGTGTGTGTGTGTGTGTGTGTGTGTGTGTGTGTGTGTGTGTGTGTGTTTCGAAAAAGGAAGGTAATAAGCCTTAAGAATAACAAGGTGAGTAGTTACCCCCATAGTTCACACAGTTGTGATGGGTTGAATAAACTCAGTAAACTAAACAACAGACAAACACAACTACAGTCAAGCGCAGACCAGTTTTAAAGTGTACAGCAGTCAGAAATTTGTTTTTGCTGAGTTTATTTAATTAATTTTGAGTAGGCCTATTAAATGATGTTCACTTGGATTTTTTTCATTAATCTGGTTGTTTGATGAGAAAAAGATGAAATGTAGTTGCAATAAACACATTAAGAATCCGTACACCTGCAGCAGCGGAGGACTATGCCTCGCGGAACTGCAGAAGATGGCACGGTTTGATCTTCGGCTGACCAATCAGCAGAAAGGGGTGTTTAATGCCTGCCCGACGTGTAGAAATCGAATATTCAAGCTGTTTATTAATTTTTCAACCCCTGAATGAAAAACGAAAAATTAAGCTGAATTCTTGATTTTTTTTTTTTGTTTTTTGTTTTTTTTTGTTTCTTGGAAAAAAAAATACAAACTAAAAAGGAGCTGTTTTCTCAATTTTCTACCATCAGTATTAAAACAAAAAAATTGACTGAACGCTCAATTGCCAATTTTTGGTTTTATAATTTCAAAATTACACGGACCTAGCTCAACCCACATCTAAATGTGTCTATGTTCGCGCAAATCATTTGTGATCCAGCTTCACCAACAGAAGTGATTGTAAGGTTTTTTTTTATGAATCTTTGCAAATCAGTTTTCTTAATAATGTGCCAATTAGCAAGTTTTGCTAAAGTAAACAGTACTGCTCATCACCCCACAGAAGAGAGGGATGGGGTCTCTCTTCATTGATCAGCCCACTACTTGACCCTGTGCTCACTATGGCCAGTACATGCTTGTGTGTGTGTGTGTGTGTGTGTGTGTGTGTGTGTGTGTGTGTGTGTGTGTGTGTCTATGTGTATTTATGTCTGAATCTTGTTCATTACCCATACTGCACTGCGACCTCTCATTACACCCAAAACAAAGCAGCAGAAGCAGTGGTGAATTCTGATGCTTGTATTGATTGTGGTGCGCAAGGAAGCCCATCTCTTTCAGCAGTGTCTGTAATGTATTGTGCGTTCTCTGTGGTTTTCCATTTTTTGCATGAGTGCATTTTGCTGTGGCAGTTCTTCAGGGCTTTTGGCCACTGACCCTAGATGGACCTCACTCTCATTATTATTATGAAACATGCTCGGATTCATCATTTGAGGTTATTGATGGGTGATGGAGTCGAGCACCTCGTCTGTGACAGTAAAAGAGATGTACTGTAAATGGCATTTCAGTATGTGAACTTCTGCATGCTGATTTGAAATCATGATGCAGATATCCATCTGCTTGAGTCAGCTGTGCTTGAATGCATAGATGAAGGTCAAACTCTAATTTATGTGTAAAAACTGGAAAGTTATATTCACTCAACGCTAAAATCCATCATATATCAGTATTAGATTGGTGTTCAACTCAAGCAGTAGTGCAATCCAATCCATAAATCCATAAGTGATTATACAGAACACACAGAGGTTACAATTTCTGTCCACCCAAAAGTCTACCACTTATTTTTAGCATAATTAAAAAATAAAAAAATGAGCATAATTGCAAAAAAAAAAAATAATAATATTTTTTTTTTATATTTTTATTTTATTTTTTGTTATTTACAAGAATTTCTTTGTGTTTACTCATGCAAACTAGGGTGTTGTGGGTGGTTTCCAGGGCATTGTTTCGGGTTTAGTAAGGTTATTATGTTGGTTATTATGTAAGATCCATTTTGAGGATCATTCTGAAATCAAAATTAGACTTCAAAAAAAATCCCAACCATCTGATGTTCTCACTGGTTAATGAATGCCCACATCAGAGCATGTATCAGCAAAAGTTAAACTCTTGCATTCATTATTGTTGAAATGAAAGCTTTTGCAGCATTCTCTGTCAGTCTGTAGTGTGCAAGTGCCTATAGATTGAAACTCACAAACAAACCATAAGAATGCAACTCATGCAGATGATACTCTGCTTCTGCTAAATCCGTTTATGCATTCATAATCTTCATTAAAAGTCATCATACGTTACAGTGTTTACAGTAATTACATTTTAATGTTTTCAGTGAGGTGTCACATGCACTGAAAAAAAAAATGGGATTAGAGCATTTGAAGTCCATTCGTCCTCCGTGCTGAAGGTTCGCCGGATAATTACCGCCGGTCTACATCTGATTAGCAATCCTGTGGGACTGAACGCTACACAGAAAAACATCTCCACACGCCGGCCAATTACAAATGACACTACACACTCCTCTTGTCAGTTTGTATCCATCATAATCATCATGTGCAGCGCGCCGAGAATATTAATGTGACATTTATTGATATAAAGGAGACCCGCGGTGCGCGGAGGTCCTCCGGTTGTGCGTCGTGCCCCGTCACGTCAAACCGCCGCAGGAAACACGCTGTACTCTCTGACGGGGTTGCATTCAGGGTCGCTGCAACAGAACTCCAAGTAAATACTCGCAGCGGGCTCATATTATTCATGGAATCATCTTATGCGCTTTCTTGTGTTGCAGTCTCAATCGTGGAATAAATACAATAAATAATAATGCGTTTGGTATCGATGAACAATAGCGATTAATGAAATAAGAGTGAAATACAATATTAGCCAAGTAAACAAAGGCCTTTGTGATACTATATGGCACATGTGTGTGAAGAGCACAAAATGCATTTTCTTCTCAAGTTGCACTATAATGAATTGATTTCCAGGAAATGCGTTTCAATATCACCTCCTCACCCTGAAAGCGGCATGCGGCTAACATCTGTAAGTACATCTGATATTAATTGAGCCTGGTGTGTTCTTCCCAAAGCCCTGAGAGATCTGATAGCATAAAGACGTAGATCATAGGGTTTTGTGAGCACAGATACGGATCTGAGGCACCTACATAAATAAGAGCGATGTGTTAGATGTGAAGCCTACTGCTCATGTTTTATTGATAGTCGCCCGCTTTACCTTCAGCGCGTCGATAAGTCTTTCCAGCCGCGCAGAGCTTGATAATCCCACAGCACTTGAGCAAAACTCACGGCTTCACCGCCTGCTTTAGAGAGTCCAGTAAATTACGATATGTCCCCGTGTTTTGAAAGTACATAAAGTTGGGAATATTTAAGTAATGTTGTTGATGTTGCTATATAAACAGATAAGCTGTTTTGCACTGGTAGCGCAATGTTTGCAGTTTCATAATATGTAAAACTGGGATTTCTGCCTATGTGAAAGATGCAGCCTCGTTGCTAGAGTGTTAAGGGCAGTTGCTATGAGATTACTTCTGTGTCCTGTGTGGTTGTTGAGTTTGTTGCTATGGATGTTAGCAACACCCTGTCAACCACCCAAAACATCTTAGCAACCTCATAGCAACACCCTGGCAACCACCTAGAACAGCCTAGCAAGCTCATAGCAACGCCCTGGTAACCACCCAGAGCAGCCTAGCAACCTCATAGCAACACCCTGGCAACCACCTAGAACAGTCTAGCAATCTCATACCAACACCCTGGCAACCACCCAGAGCAGTCTAGCAACCTCATAGCAACACCCTGGCAACCACCTAGAACAGTCTAGCAACCTCATAGCAACGCCCTGGCAACCACCTAGAACAGCCTAGCAAGCTCATAGCAACGCCCTGGTAACCACCCAGAGCAGTCTAGCAACCCAAAACAAACATATCATCTAAAAAACCTAGAACAGTCTAGCAAGCTCATAGCAACGATATCATCTAAAAAATTAATGTTACCACTTTTCTCAGAACGTTCAGAGAACATTCATTGAAAAAATGATAAAATTGAATGTTCACTTAATATTTGCATAACCAAACAAACCTCGTAAAACTTTTCATATCTTAATGGGAATGTTAGCAAAACGTTCTGGATAACCGCAGAGCAATACCTTGGTGATCGTATGTAACTCTAACATGATGGAGACATACAGTATATGTAGCATTTATTATATGCAGTAAACATAGTGTAGCATCTGCTTTAGCCTTAATTCTGGTATTTCTTCATAAGGCACAGAGCTACTTTTCCCCAATTTCATTCGGTAATTATTTGCAATCGTGGGCGAATCTGTGCCTTGAGTCATGACAATCAAAAAAACAAAACCTTACTAACGAAGTCAATCTGCTGCGATCAGTTTTGGCGAAACGAGGTAAAGTGATGAAACTAATGAATGCTTTGTGAATAAAACTAATGAGGATGTTTTTGGACGGCAGTCAGCAAATGAAGCTTAATGCAGAACTCAGACAACAACAGCAGAGGACAAAACAAGGACAAATGCTGCTGCAGAGGCGTCATCTATAGAACAAACATTCCTTCATTACTGCTTCAGACGGGTTGAACGCAAACAGCATGACAGCTGCTAAAGTACTGTAATCGATGGAAATGCAAACGTTCTGAATTCAGATGGCTTTTCACTCTTATCCGTAATCACACACCGTTTCTCCTGCCGTTATGGCTTTGATAGAAAGTTAAAATTGTGCAATATTCTGCATCAGGCTCACAATGATTGCCAGTCTAGTTATTTTTAAATGTCAAACAAATTCCTGTGTTAAGGTTTTATTATAAACCTCTCAAATATAAGAACCTTGCACGCTTAGTCAGTCCACATGTAACATGATTGCATTTCCTAAGTTATTATTCTAAAACAATTTTCTAGGAATTTCATTGCTCGTCATCCATGAAAAGGATTACACACTGAGGTGACAGCAGTGTCAGCAAGTCTTCTGGAGCTGGATCATTTCATACAGAGAACGACAAAAACCTTGCATTTCATCAGCACAAATATAAAGTCATATACGTCTCTTTCTTCATACGAATAAGAGTGAACAAAATAAAATGTAATGTTCACAAAATGGAAGGAATTTGTGAATTACATGCACAAGCTGCATTTACTGTATTTGAATTGCATTAATAACACAAAACACAAAATTTTACATGCTACATAACAACCAACAATCTACAACAAAAAAAAAAAAAAATAAAACATTAACTTTCACATGAAAAAATGATAAAATGGGCAAAAAAAAGATTTACACTGAAGGACACACAGAACCACCCTAGCAACCTCCTGGCAACCACCCATAACAGCTAGCAACTTTTAGCAACCTCATAGCAACACCATGGCAACCACCTAGAACAATCTCATAGCAAGGCCCTGGCAACAACCATACTAACACTAACACTAACATCCTAGCAACCTCATAGCAACACTCTAGCAACCATCCATAATGGTCCAGCAATCTCATAGCAACACCCTGGCAACCACCCAGAACAGCCTAGAAACCACTCATAATACCCTATCAACCTCATAGCCACACCATGACAACCACCCAGAACACCTCAGCAACCTCATAGCAATGCCCTGGCTACAACTAACCTAACAATAACCCTAATATCCTAGTAACCTCATAGCAACACCCTTTCAACCACCCTTAACACTTTGGCGACATCATAGAAACACTCTGGCAACCATGCAAGGCACCCTAACAACCTCAAAGCAATGTCCTAACAACCATCTAACATATTTAAGCAAACGCATAGCAACACCTTGCAAACCACCCAGAATGGCAATCTAATAAGTTGCCAAAAACGTCTTCATAGCAAACTAGCACCCTCCCAGAACACCTTAACAACCTCATAGCAACACCCTGGCAACCACCCAGGACACCTCAACAACCTCATAGCAACACCCTGGCAACCACCCAGGACACCTCAACAACCTCATAGCAACACCCTGGCAATCACCCAGGACATCTTAACCTCATAGCAACACCCTGACAATCACCCAGGACATCTTAACAACCTCATAGCAACACCCTGGCAACCACCCAGGACATCTTAACAACCTCATAGCAACACCCTGGCAATCACCCAGGACACCTTAACAACCTCATAGCAACACCCTGACAATCACCCAGGACATCTTAACAACCTCATAGCAACACCCTGGCAACCACCCAGGACATCTCAACAAACCTCATAGCAACACCCTGGCAATCACCCAGGACACCTTAACAACCTCATAGCAACACCCTGGCAACCACCCAGGACATCTTAACAACCTCATAGCAACACCCTGGCAATCACCCAGGACATCTTAACAACCTCATAGCAACACCCTTGCAACCACCCAGGACACCTTAACAACCTCATAGCAACACCCTTGCAACCACCCAGGACACCTCAACAACCTCATAGCAACACCCTGGCAATCACCCAGGACATCTCAACAACCTCATAGCAACACCCTGGCAACCAACCAGGACATCTTAACAACCTCATAGCAACACCCTGGCAATCACCCAGGACATCTTAACAACCTCATAGCAACACCCTGGCAACCACCCAGGACACCTTGCAAGTCCATAGCAAGCCCCTGGCAACCATAAACCTAATGATAACCCTGACAGCATACCAACCTCATAGCAACAGCCTGGCAACCACACAGTGTGTTGCTAAGAGGTTGCTAGGGTCTTCTGCATGGTTGCCAGGACATTGCTTCAAGGTTGCATTTGATCATTTTGCAAACATCTTGGAAACGTTACATTTGAATCTTCTCTGAACATTCTGTAACAAATAGTAACATTTAAATAAATGTTTTTTAAAAACATCCAACTGAATGTTTCAGAAATAAACATTCCATGAACAACAATGTGTAAGTAATGTTTTGCGCTAACGTTTAGTGAACTTTATTAAAGCCCAGATATCGCTGAATGAACATTTCTTGTTACTAAGGTGTTTTGAGTGTGTTTAGACTTTTCTGGGGTTTTGTGCTGCTACTATGGAATTGTTAGCGGTTGCTGTGGTGTTGCTATGTTTGTTCTGTGATACAGTAACAGTCTAATCCAGGAAAGAACTTTCCAACATTTAAAAATTTGAAACCAACTACCAGTTAACAACAAACGCAACATTCAAATGATCAGCTGATGTGTCTTTATATCATTCTAACATCTCTTCTACAGTGTCTCCATCTGTTTCCATATTCATATTCATATCTGCCGTCCGCTGTGTTTAAGGTTGCCGTATCTCAGTCTAATTATTCACGCGGCGCTCTGTAATGCATCAGTGCTGTTGTTTACAGCTCAAGGTCGCGGCTCTACATCCAGACGCAGAAGCGGGTGATGGATGAGTATTTTTCTGGCTTCTGGACTACATGAGACAGACGCACGTTTCCTGCTCTGCTGTCAGAATGTGTTTAACGCCGCGTGAGTAATGTCTGTGGCCGCAGCACTTCTGCGTGACCTTACAGCGTTACCGTGCGGTAAACGCCACGCCACATACTTCATCTGGTGTCAAAGAACAGCCGTTCATATTTACTGCAGTCAAAGTAAATGTTGGCGGCTGAATAAATGTCAAGGTTTATGACGTGCTTCACTTGTCTTTTGTTATCAAAGCGCTGAGGCTCTTTAACACTGCACATTCATGAACAAAAAGACCTGTGATTGCCATCAAATATCATTCGACATAATACAGACATCAAGTCTTACAACTTCACATCTATTCAAGTGGGAAAAGAATCACTTTTGTGGGAAAATGACATGATGTGAACCACAATGAATGCCTTGAACAATCATATACAGTTGATAAAAAATATTTAAACTAAATCTAAAGTAAAACAAAATACCTTAAAGCCAAATAAAATACCCAAAACTAATAAGTATAGCTTTTTAATTAAAATAAAGCTGAAATAAATGACTTAAAATGAATTTAAAAGTAAAAATAGATTAAAGCTTAATAAAAACAATTTAAAAAACATTTTACATAAAAAATTAATAATTAAATAATTAAATACAACTTTTCAATTTACAATTTAATTTATCCAAAGTGACTTACAAATGGGGACAAATAATAAAAATAGTAAATAATAAAAACAACATTTTCAACCTAATAATAATAGTGTTTTTCTGAGTTAAAATAAAACTGAAATGAATTATTTTAACTAAAACTGAAATAAAAATAAATTAATACTAAATGAAGCTTTAAGAAAACAAAGACTAATAATCATAGTGTATTTGTTACTCAAAATAAAGTTGAAATGTAAGGAAACCAAAATCCTAATAACGGCTTAATAATGTTAATTAACATAAAACTAAATTAAATTATTTAAACTAAAACTGAAATAAAATAAGTTAAATTTAATAAATGACAAGAACATATAGACGCAACTTAATATTGAACTAAATTTATAAACTGAAGATAAATAAATAATCAAATTCAAAATGTTAATAAATATTATATATAATAAATATTACAAAAAAAATATATAATAAATAATAAAAACTAATATTGTATCATACTAAAATAGCACTGACCTCAAGTGTACTGTTACCCTACTGAGTGATCAGACGTACAACCTTCAAAAACAGCACATTTACTCTTTCAACCCCCTTTTTTAATAATATATATTACCATATTTAATATATAATCCTCTGTGTTCTACAGGAGCAGCGGTCCTGATGTTATGCTGACTGTCAGGCCCTCGTTTGGAAGAATAACCCCGAGTGAAGCGGCGCGTTGTTCTCGTGTGCGGCGTTTATCGCCCGCGGCTGTGTTCGCTTTGCCATCTGCGATTGTCGCCCGTTCAAGGCCGAGCCAATTAAAAAGTGCTCTGCAAACTCACATCTTAAAAAACAAAAAAACCCTCTGAAAAACAAAAAAAAACCACAAAAAAAAACAAAACTACAAACAAACCTGTCACATACGAAGATGAATGCAGTTACATATTATAAATCAGCACTGACAGATTTTCTGTACACTAATTACTTTAAAGTTTTGGAGCAAAACATGTTTTTAGGAGAAACAAAATAGTCTTTAGTCTTTAAAATATGCTGTTTTGTTTAGTTGGAAAAAATGAGAACAGTTTGCAATTTCAGGCTCTGAGATTTTTATTATTATTTTTAATTTATATATATATATATATATATATATATATATATATATATATATATATATATATATATATTATAGTATATATATTTTTTTTTTATTTGCACTTCTGAATATAAGCCCTCACCAAACATTTTTTAATAATTTATGAAAACAGTCCTTAAATATTTGCACTTCTGAATATAAGCCCTCACCCAACAGTTTTTAATAATTTATGAGGGTCTCCTGAAGCTGTGTGAAGGTTAAGCGTCTTGCACAAGGGCACAGGGATGTTGTACCCAGCAGCCCCGGGGTTAATTTAACACCGCTGGTGCCGTCAGCTACTTATCTGAACCAGTAACCTTGTAAGTGTTCATGGACTAGTGCTGTGTGATTTAGCACACGATGGTTACGCTTCAGTGTCTCCTGTAATGACCTCAGACTTCTTATTCTGCATGAAATCTGTTCATATACTGCTCATCATTTCTGCCTCTGCAAAAACACGTAATTCAATGGCCTGAGGTTCATGTACATGCTATATTTATTTATTTATTTGTTTATTTATTTATTTATTGAATAAAAACAAAATATGAAACAAAACCTAAGGTCTTAAAAATAAATAAATAAAAAATCTTAAACTTAACCAGAAATTAGAAATGTTGCTTTGGTAATTAAATAAATAAAGTACTAAAATTACTACAACTAATATTGGCCATATTTAATATTAAAATTTAAATAAAAAATATACCAAATTTGCTGAAACTACAAACTTATAAAAAATTTACTATTAAAATTGAAAAGAAAATTATAAATGTTGTCTTTGCAATTAACTGAAATAAAATGTATTAAAATTTACATACTAAAATGACAAATTAAAATTTAATAAAAATAACAATTACAAGAAAAGGACATCAAACTTCCTACAAACCTACTAATAAAATAAAGATGACAAAATTATAATAAATCCAAAATGAAAATGTTGCCTTGGCAACAAAATCATGTTTAAGTTATTACTGAAAAATTGCTAAAATAAAACTGAAAAAAAAAATTAATGATAAATAGAATAAAAAAAAAAAAAAAAAAATTAATGACAAAAGGCATGCAAAATACCAAAACCTAAATCAAAGTTAAAATAAAAACAAAAAATATAAAAAAAAACCTAATTGAAAATATTAAAAATATATATTATATAGAGATTAATAAAGTAGAATGTAAATAATACAAAAATATCATCAGCATGTTCTAAAGTAAACAAACTTTATAAAAATGAGTATTGGCTTTCATAACTGTTATAAATTGAAAAATATTCTTTGCTGCTGATAATTGATTCATTGCAACACCCTACTTTTGTCTAATTAGCTGTATTAATTATAGTTATTATCAATAATATATTTATTTTGAAAGATGTTGTTGGTTTTTACACACATTAAAATCACTGCGGTGCATTAACTGATCTGAGCACAATCAGAGCTTATATCATCCAGTACATTAAGTTAATTTCGGTCGAGGCTGATTTCCTGGAGTCTGTATGTAAACAGCAGTGTCGTGATTATACAGAGTTGACCGGCCTCATTGAATTCTCATTAGCGGCTGGGCTCGGGTCTGGTGAAGAATGCTAAAGCTGTAATTACTCCTGCGTTAAACACACAGACTTATCAAGAGCCACTTCGCCCAGTTTAAGAGTCTGAGAGTTTGTCTATGAATGTGACTGTCTTAATGCTAATTGTTTAACATGTACCATTTGAATTAGGCCATGAAAGTCAATTTGAGTTATCGCTGAAGGAGCCGCGTGAGGACGAGGCTTTGAATTACGCCGGCAGAGCGCCTTTGATATTAAAGGTGGCTTTGACCACTAGAAGAGAACCGATGCTTTGAACATAAAGGGCAGAAAATGAGAGAGATTTTTCATGCTCTATTGAGATTTTGAGGACTTGAATGTAAATTTGGGAAAAGCATGAAAGGGATCCCTATGTAAGTAATATGAAGCATCAGTGGTGAAGAAATAAGTTCAAATGTATCTATCTGTCCATCCATCCATATATATATATTTGTAAATCTGTGTAAATGCTTATGTGTATTTGTTCTTTAGCTTTTGTTTTAAACTGGAGCACAAAACCAGTCACAAGGGTCAATTTTTCGAAATTGATATGTATACGTCATCTGAAAGCTGAATAAATCAGCTTTCCATTGATGTATGGTTTGTTAGGAGGACAATATTTGACCGAGATACAACTATTTTGAAAATCTGGAATCTGAGGGTGCAAAAAAATCTAAATATTGAGAAAATCATCTTTAAAGTTGTCCAAATGAAGTTCTTAGCAATGCATATTACTAATCAAAAATTAAGTTGAACTTTATTTTGTAATTATAATTATATATTTTTTTCTTTATTATTTATTTTCATTATAATATTATTTTTATTAAATTCATTTAAATGTATAATATAATATAACATTAATATTTAATTTATTTTTATTTATTGTTTTTATGTATTCGTTTTTCATTTTTTTACCATTTTATTTGTTTGTTTTTTAATTATTTATTTTTCAGGCTCTTTATTTTATATTTATTTTTTTATATTTTATTTATTTGTTTTCAACAATTTATTTTTATTATTTTTAATTTTTATGTTATTTTAATTAATTTAATTGTGTAATAGGTATCCTATATAATTTTAACATTTTGTCTTTTATTTATTTATATATTAGTAGTTTTAAATAACTTTATTTATTTATTAAATACATTTATTTAGTTAATTTAGTATTCATCAGTTTGTTTGTTTATTGTTTTATAGTCATTTGTATTGCACATGTAATTTTTAATATATTTAAAATATATATATATCTTTTTTGTATGTATTTTTATTATTTATCTTATAATTAATTTCATTTTTAATGTAACATATAATTTTAATATTTTGACATTTTACCATGTATTATTTATTTATTTATTTATTTATTTCAGCTTTATGCAGTTTTTTTTTTTTTTTTTTTTTTTTGTCTTTTTTTTCATAGAGCACCAGTTCAAATGTGGTCATTATAAACTTTTAATAACAATGAAAGTTGTAAATATCTTTCTTCCAAGAGTTTTGGAACAGCATGAGGGTCAAAAGTGGATGGATTTTAGATGAACTTTAATTAAAAATAATAATAAATGATTTCATATGTTGTTGTTGTTTCGGTGCTTAGCGGTCATGCTGTTTTAATGATGCGAGTTAAGATGCAGGGCATGCCATAAGTTCATTATTTGAACACAGCGATGAATGAATTATGAATGAGAGGAGAGATTTTGGGTTTAATTGGACCTTCAAGGGTAAGATGATGTTGTACCTTAAGACGAGCGTAATCTCATTAAAAAGGGCACATAATCACCTCTAATATTTGCTCAGACGTTGCCAAAAACTTGAAAGATTTGGGATCAGCATCGGTGTGAAGCTGAAACTGATCTGCCAGATGTCACAGTTTTAGTAATGAGAGCTTGGTTTCTGTGCCAGTGTGCACAATATATATCTATAAATACATGCTAATGTGTTTTAATGAATAAACATGAGCACAATTGAACTGTTGTGAGATCCTCGTGTGTCTCCTCGACACCTGGCATTTCTGTGAGGACTTCAGGAAGTGCTGCGCCTTTGCCTTTGCATTTTCAAAGTGTAATGTTTGACACTTACTCGGCATCACTTTAATTAAATTAACAAATTAAAATGTGTTTACTGTGGATATATCAGTGTATTTGCAACATGTTTGTTATTTGCATTTATTTGCTGCACAGATGCTTTTGACTGAAAAATCGAGAAGATGGTCTCACATCATACCTGCAAGTGGATTTTCACCTGATTTTTAGGAAATTTATGTATAAAAATGTAACTAAAATTACTAAAACTGAAATAAAAAATTAAATAAAGCTAAATAGAACTAAAACACTAATAGCTTAAACTACAAATTACAAACTACACATTTAGTAATAAAATATTAATATGAAAAATACAATAAAATGTTATAAATTTAAGTACTAAAATTACTAAAACTGAAATAAAAAATAATGCAAATTTTATTTTATTAAAAATGATATCAAGCACATCGAACTTACTAAAAGTACAAAAGTACTATTAAAAAAAATTGAATATTAGCTAAAAAAATGAAAATTAGAAATGTTGACTTAAATATTTGAAATGCTAAAATTACTTAACCTGAAATAAAAATAAAGATAACTAGAAATATTAAAACTAATAAAAATGACAGCATAATTATTATTTTATTTCAGTTTTTGTTTATAATTTTTAATTACTAAAATTAAAAATGTAATAAAATAAAGCTACATTTCTAAATGTAGAACAACAGTTCAAATTGAAATTGAAAAACATAAATATTAGAAAAATAAAGCTAATAAAAATGACAAAAAACATATTTAAACTAAAATTTCAGCTCTCCTAAACAACACATGATTTGTGGATTCGTTCGCGGCAGATTACTGTTTGTAGTTTATTCAAAATATAAGCAATATTAATTAAAAACAGAAAACTGAAACTTTCCAAATCAACGCAAATGCAATGGCTTTGCCATTTAATTGGGGATTCCTGATAAATGGGTCCCTGAAGCCTCTTATTTCAGGCCTGAGGATGGACTCCGAGTTTGCCGGCAGGATTTGTAATTACAGTGGTTTAGCTCAGCAAATATTCTCTCCCAAACCAATCAATAGAGAAATCAGCAGCTAAACTGGCTGTTAACCCAGTGCTTTACAAAGATCTCCTCTTCTGGGCCTTCGTTTGCGTTTAGCTTGGCCAAACAGAACCGATTTTGATGACTATGTTAATAAACACCTTCAATTTTTCATCCTGCTTTAAAGAAACGCTCGACACAGACGTAATGAGCGGCTGAAATATGGCAGTGCAAACGCAGTGATTTATTGACTCGCTGACAGCATTAGTCTTCTCTAACATGTAATGGACTTCCGATCGTTAGAATGGAGATGGTGTAACACGGACCGATCTGCAGAATGATCTTGAAGAAAGCCAATGTCTTAGGTGTTTGTTTGCAGATGTGTTTTCTGAAATCAGTCATTCAGTGTCACTTGAAGGTGTTTATATATATATATATATATATATATTCTACTGTGTCCCTGAAGTGACCTCATGTTGATTCTGTTACAGAATCATTGTGAGTTATTGTCAATTGGTTTATTTTATTATTTAAAGCAGTGTAAAAAAAAAAATCCAGTTTATAAAAAAAAAAAAAAATTAACAATAACTTTATATGTATAATGGAACAACAAAATGCAATATGGAATATAATTTAGGTGATGTAAATTAGTGTGATTTTAGTATTACTTATATTATATGATTATTATTTATTAATATTTTTAATTAGCTTTTGTTTTTGTTTGTTTTTTAGTTTTCATTTTAGTTTCTTCTTTTGTGATTTTTATTTCAGTTTAAGTAATATATATTTAAATATTTATGAAATATGTGTGTATATGTACATATATATATACATTCTATATTTAAAAATATTATTAATATGTAAATAATGTTCAGTTTCTTGCACAGACCAGTCGTTTCGCTTCATAAGACCTCAATGTATTGTCAGGAGCCACGAGTATTAATTCTGTGTTCCCTGATATGCTCCTTTTTTTTTACTCCAAGGCGATAATCTTCTGACTTGATTTTATGAATCACCAAGGAGCATGATTTCAGCTAAAAATCTTCTTTACTGTTCTACTGAAGAAGAAAAAAAGTCACCTACATCTCGGATGTCCTGAGAGTGAGTAAATTAACAACATATTTTAATTTGTTTTATTTAATATTTTATTCAATTTCAGCTTTATTTAAATTGCCTAAATGGTTTTAATAGCTTTAGTTAACAGCAAGTATCACATACTCAAACACAAACAAACATAAATCAAATATAATTTACTTACTTAATCAAGTCAACATTACATCATAAAAAAAACAAATCAAAAGAGAAAGTGAATGCTAACTTTTACACTCAATCCAGTGAGTAAACTGTTGATTTTTTTTTTCCCAAAGAGAGCCTGTTTATCAGCAGAAAAGCCCATTACACCTAAACACTTTTCAACTTCATTCCCGTTCTATTGCTCCGATTGTCTCATGTCCCTCATCTATTTATCCCACGGTTGAGTCGGTCAGTCTGTCAGGACTTCATTGAGTCCTGTGATCCTGACGGTCTGGATCCATGTGCGTCTCCCAGGCTTGTGTAGGGAAAAGCGGGGCCTTGTTTTCCAAAGGTTTTGACAATCCGGCAGTCAGGCTTCAGTGGGCAGCGTTCGCTCCATGACAGCCAGCATTGTTCCTAGAGTGATGGGGTCCAGAGCCGCCCGGAGCGACAAACACCGCGGATGAAATGCATTCGAGGTGAAATGATAGAGCTGCTTTATTTTCTTTCATCTGTGTTCCTTCAGGACGTCTTGGATTTCTGCCGGTATGTGTACATGAGTGGTCCTCGGTGGTCTTTACTTGACTTAAATATGTCAATCAAACATCGGCATCGGAAGCAAAAAAAGTAAATAAATAAAATGTGTGTGGGTCCTCACCCAGAACATTTACTGGAGTAGATACCATTCCCTGTATTCTGGTACCTTTTAATTAAACACTTGTTTTATATAGTCTAAAACGGTTACCACATACCTGGAAAGGTTTCCCAAAATATAGCACAGCAACAAAAGTCTAGTAAGTTGTTTTGAACAAAACAATTGATGTACTGTAGTCTAGCAAGTCAAGCAAAAACATCAGCTAACTGTTAGCATTATAACAACACAGTGTAACAGTAATTCAGTGCTGCAACAAAGTTGTGAATTCCAGGTCAAGAAAATATGATCATATTACCCCAATACTACAGTCTCTGCACTGGCTACATATTAACTTCCGTATCAGTTACAAAATATTATTACTTACTTATAAGGCCCTTAATGGTTTAGCTCCTGCGTACCTAACTAGTCTTCTACCACGCTACAACTCATCACGCTCCCTAAGGTCACAAAACTCTGGACTTTTGATAGTACCTAGGATAGCAAAGTCCACTAAAGGAGGTAGAGCTTTTTCGCATTTGGCTCCCCAAACTCTGGAATAGCCTTCCTGATAATGTTCGGGGTTCAGACACACTTCCTCTGTTTAAATCTAGATTAAAGACTCATCTCTTTAGCCAAGCATTCTCATAATGTATCTCACAAACAATCACTTAATCCATATATAACCAAACAAAACACAAACTATCTTTTCCTTTACTTGAACACAAAACATAATTTTTTTCCTAATTTGAAAAACAAGCTATGGCTAATTGTGTCTCTATTTCCTTCTCCGTTTCTGACACGGGATTGGAATCCCATGATAACTAGGATTTACACAAGCTTCAGTCTGGATCCAGTCCTTACCAAGACCTGAGATGACCGAACACCTGAGAAGAGATGACGCCAAACCCTCAGACAACATATGAAACTACCAAAATGATGCTTTAAGTTGAATCACAACATATAATAGTGTTCACCATCTGTTTGATTACATGTCATTAACTCGGGACCGATTTGTATGTTGAAAGGCACTATACAAATAAACTTTAATTGAATTGAGTTGAATTGAATATTCCAGCTCATCGAGTGCAGAATAATGGCGCCCCCCATAGTCCAAAATATGTATAAAACAATTGATTTTTTTTAAATAACATAAATCTTTCATGGGTTTTCTATTACTATACTACTATTTTTCTACTGTATTTCAGTAAGAGACATCATTAACATTATATTAAGCCATACAAGTCTTAACACCCAGGGATCCCTTTAAAAAGAGGGTGTGTTTTGTCCCACACACATACAGTGGTTCAGATGCCCATGCATTCAGGCAATATGGCAAAAAAAAGGTTGGAAAAATACTATGAAAGTTATTGGGGACAATCAACTCTTTGAAGATGAGTGAAAATATATGTGCTAAGCTTATTTTTTGCCTCCAACTCAAACACTGGTGAGTGAAAGCAACAATTTATTAGCCAATGGCTAACAATAGACATTAAGTCATTTAGCATGACAAACTGTGAGTGAATTACTTGTATTGGCTCACTGTTGGGGATTTTTCCAAACTATTTAGGAACCATTGAGTATTTGAGCTGTTTCTGGGTTTTCTGTCAATCATGGTTGCATTTCACATTTCCCAAGCTGGAATCTCAAAACCAATCTATAATCTTGCAAAACAACTTCACAACAGCATCATAAAAAAAAAACACCCACTGAAATAAAACAAAAATAAATAAATAAATTAATAATCAGGAAAAAAAAACTGAATGTTAAAGAGGTTTTGTGGTCGGGTCTGGATGGAATAATCCCTTCAGGTGCTGCTACACCCCTGTCTGTCTATCACGGCTGATGGGAAAAATATCCATGAAATGCCCAAACGCTGAAGCTCTTATCTGGCGGTGGAGCATCCAGATATCATTTCTCATTTTGAAGGTTTGAATCTGGCCGGGTGAATCACCTACTCCAGTATCTTATCTTTACAGCAACTAGCTGGACTGGCCAAAACGCGGCTCCTTCACCATAAACCTGCTCTGAGTTTATTTCCTGTCAAACAAAAAAATGAAAAAAAAAAGACCATCTTGCTTTAGAAATATTGAGCCAAATAAGGCCTACAAGAGTCTGTAGATCAAAAGAGTTATTCATATATTATGCTGTGAGTATATATATATTTACAGAGCGGTGAAAAGGTTTTTGCCCCCCTTCCTGTTTTTTTTTTTTGGGGGGGGGGGGGGCACACTTAAAAGATTCAGATCATCAAACTAATTTCAATATTACACAAATATAATGCAAGTTAATACAAAAATGCAGTTTTTAAATGATGATTTAATTTATTAAAGGAAAAAAGCTGTCCAAACCTACCTGGCCCTACGTGAAAAATGTATTTCCCCCTCCAGTTAAATCATTAAAGAACTGTGATTAACCACATAATTTTAGAAAGCTGAGTTTAATATCACTAGCCACACCCTGGTTACTGCCAGACCTGCTGAATCAAGAAATCACTTAAATAGAAGCTGCCTGACGAAGTGAAGCATGCTTGAAGAGCAACACATCATGCCACGATCTAAAGAGATTCAAGAACAGATGGAATCAGTCTGGAAAGGGTTATAAAGTCATTTCTAAGGCGTTGGGACTCCAGCGAATCACGGTCAGAGCCATTATTCACAAATGGAGAGAACTTGGAAAACCTTCCCAGGAGTGGCCGGCCTACCAAAATTACTCCAAGAGCACAACGACGACTCATCCAGGAGCTCATAAAAGAACCCAGAACAGCATCTAAAGAACTGCAGGCTTCACTCAATTAACATCAGTGTTCATGATTCAACAATAAGAAAGAGACTGGGCAGAAACGGCATCCATGGGAGAGTTCCAAGGGGGAAGCCGCTACTGACCAAAAAAACCCACAAAGCCTCGTCTCACATTTGTCAAAAAATATCTTGATTATCCCCAAGACTTTTGGGCAAGTATTCTGTGGACTGATGAGACAAAAGTTGAACTTTTTTGTAAGGTGTGTGTGTCCCGTTACATCTGGCCTAAAACCAACACAGTATAAATAAAAAGAACATCATAGCAACAGTCAAACATGGTGGAGGTGGTGCAACGGTCTGGACCTGGACAACTTGGCCTAAACTGATGGAGGCATGAATTCTGCACTCTATCAGAAAATCCTGAAGGTCAGTTTGTGACCTCAAGCGCACTTGGTTTCTGCAGCAGGACAATGATCACAAACACACCAGCAAGTCCACCTCTGAATGGCTCAAGAAAAACAATATTAAGGTTTTGGAGTGGTCTAGTCAAAGTCTGGTCTTAAATCTGATTGAGATGCTGTGGCATGACCTTAAACAGTCCATTCATGCTCAAACCCTCCAATGTGGCTGTATTACAACACTCCTGCAAAGAAGAGTGGGCCAGAATTCCTCCGCAGTGATGTGAAAGACTGTTTATCACAAACGCTTGATTGCAGTTATTGCTGCAAAGTGTGGCACAACCAGTTATTAGATTTAGGGGGAAATTACTTTTTCACGTAGTGCCAGGCAGGTTTGAATAGCTTTTTTCCCTTAATAAATTAAATCATTATTTCAAAGCTGCATTTTGTATTTACTCTGGTTATTTTTGTGTAATATAAAAATTTGTTTGATCGGAATCATTCAAGTGGGAAAATATGCATATAAAAAAACAGGACTTACTCACTTAGCTCTTTATTTCCATCCTGTCACTGTGTAAATAATTGTTTTAATTAATCAAGCGGTGTGATCTTATCAGAGCAGATTTCTGAATGCTGCTAAATCCTATTATGAACATGTCTTTAAATGAAAAACAAACAGATTAATTGAAGCTAAAGAGTTCAGCAAAACAGGAAAAACCCAGAAAACCTGCATATCTAGGACTATATATGTATATTTCAAGCTAATTAATGGGATTCAAAAACCTACAGAGAGCGTTGAATGAATTGTTGATGCAGAAATAATTTATTCTCAGAAAAAAAAAATGACACCAAACAAATAACCACAGCAAAAAAATCATCACCAACAAAAAACGACAACAGAAGCCATGCGACTGACAGAAGATCACTGCCGAGAATTAGTGTTTCTGTGAAGGAAAACAATCCTCAAAACTTCACCAATGCCCAGTTTGTCCATTAAATTTCTTTCGCTGCTCTCCAGATTTAATTCCCGCTCTTCAAATACTGTAAGTCTGTTTCAATAATGAGTTGACATGAGGAGCAAACCATCCAAACAAGATCAGACCTCTGCCCGACGACACTTTGTATGGAATTGTTTGTTCATTCCTTGCCAATTATAATTTTCTCCTCAGAATAACTAACTCTGGTTTCTTTTTTATCTTTGTGTTGATGCATAGCAGGGGAAGCAGGGCCGGCTGGAGATCTGGCTCAGGTCGGAGATGACTTTCACTTCTCTAATTGGATTTGCTGCTGCCACTGTGGAGCTCACAGCCAGGACTGGACGGACGCCAGTCCACTGCATCTGGGTTCGGTCCTTCAAGCTTCAGCGCTTCACTGATTCTCATTCATTACGCTGGCATGTGAAGGCGTAACTCAGAATAGGGAGATTGGAGGAAAAGCACAGAGTAACTTTCAAATGGAAATGCAGGTGAAAGATCTTCTGCGGTGATTTCACTCAATAATCACAACTGTGATGATGCTTTGGAGACGTGGGGCGATTCCAGGTGATCAGGGGTTTATCATGTTACTAACATAACCAGTGTTGTTTTTCATACCTAAAATGAAAAGTATTAAGAATTGTTTCATTAATTAAAATAAAACTGAAATGAAATATAATGTTAGATTTACAATCAAAAACAGAACATTCGAAATTTCAAACTGAAATTAGTTCTAAAATTACTAAAGAAAAAGTAAAATGACAAAAGCATGTAGGAAAATTACTAAAATGTAAACTAAAACTTTAACGTAAATTATATACGTTATATAATGTTATAAAATTATAACGTAAACAAAAAAATTTAATATAAAAAGTGCAAAGCAAAATTTTTAAAAATGAATACAAATTTTGAAAAATTATAAAACAGCAAAATTACTAAAACATAAACAACAAAGAAAAAGGGGACATAGCAAAATTACTCAAACTTGAACTGACAACTAGAAAAATGACAAAACAGCAAAATTACTAAAACATAAACAAAAAAGGTAAAAAGGACATAGCACAATTACTCAAACTTGAACCTACAACTAGAAAAATGACAAAACAGCAAAATTACTAAAACGTAAACAAAAGACTAAAAAAAGACAAAAAAAACAGTAAAAATAAGTCAAATTTAAGCTAAAAATTACAAAAGCATGTATAGCAATTACTAAAATGCAAACTAAAAAATGAAAAAAGAATATAGCAAATTTACTAAAATATGAACTAAAAATGACAAAAACAAATAGCAGAATTACTAAAACCTAAACTAGACTAAAAAAAGACAAAAACAGTAAAATTCGTCAAATCTAAGCTAAAAATTACGAAAGCATGTATAGCAAAAACAAAAAAATAAAAAAAAAAAACAAAAAAACCAAACAAAAAAACTAAAAAAAAAAAAAAAAATAATGGTCAAAGGCACCTAGCAAAATTACTAAAACTGAAACTGAAATTATTAAATTATTGCTTTTTTGAAAAAAATTTCAAAAAGTTATGTAAGCAATAAGGTACGAGAGGCCGTGCTGTATTGTGAATAAGTCAAGGCTGAAGGGCATTGTTTAGCGTGATTCAAAGCAGAGTAAATATTTATATTAATATTTAAAATAAATATTAATAAACACTATAGTGGTATAAATATGTTAATAATACTAAAATAGTACTGAACTGAATTACATTTTTAGTTGCATGACAGTAAACACACAAAACAAAAACAACAGTGATCTCATTTAAGATGACAGCATTAAGTTTGTTAAATATTAACATGTCAGCAGGCTGTCCTTTGTAAGATGTTGCTGTATTTTTATTATTCCATTCATGCATTGGTGGAGCAGCAGCATGTGCAGCATTATTGACCTTGATATCTTCAGGAATTCAACAGGACATGTAGTGAAGCTCCTACGTGTGTGTGTGTGTGTGTGTGTGTGTGTGTGTGTGTGTGTGTGTGTGTGTGTGTGTGTGTGTGTGTGTGTGTGTGTGTGTGTGTGTGTGTGTGTGTGTGTGCGTGTGCGTGCGCTCCATTTGACAAAATCCATGCATGTTTTAACAGATAATGTTCTCACTATCTCTGTCTGCAGGCCATGTGAAATCCACAAACTCTGTTGAATCATCCCAGCATGTGATGGAATAACCGCAGGTCTGCTTAAATACATTTGTTGACTCACCTTTTTACCAATTACAGGACAGACAGCAGCGTTTTCCATTTGGACGGCGCATCTGAATGCACAAACATCCGCGCGGTGTTGATTTACTTCCTCTGGGTTCAGGAAATTAGATCGCATGACCAGTGCAGTATATTTTAGTTGTAAAAAATGAAGTTTCTCATGGGTTTCCAATAAATGTAAAGACAAACGATGACACAAAATACAGCTTCACTGAGTGATGCAATCCACATGTTTCTTAATGATAACTGAATAGCCTTGTTTTCTCTACTATCTCATAATATTCTCATTTAATGTCACCAGGACTGCTGGGAAGAAAAAGATCAAGAACCACAGCAGGTCAGTGCACAAATACACAAATATATCAATATAAACATACTTATAAACACTGAAAACAAGTCTGAATTGTGAGATATAAACTCAGAATTGCAAGAAATAAAGTTCAGCCCAAAAATAATCTGCTAAACTCTAAATCCAAAAAGCTTATGGACATAATTATAAGTATGACATTGAAGTGAGTTGCTGTTTTTGTCACTCTTCTGAGGAAGATTCATTCACTTGTTATGGGCAATGTTGTAAGTGATCTTTCTTTCTGTTTTAAAGATGTTTTCTTTGGACTGACTACTCAGAAGATAATATAGGAAAATATAACTTACTTAATTGGTGTTTCCTGCTATAGCTAAATTTCACATACCTGGATAAATATCTAGTGGCTCTAAACAGTTTCTTTATTCAAAGTTGATCTGGACAAGTAGCCAATGGCAATTATCCAAAGCGCTGTTTGAAAACTGCATCTTTATTAATCCTTTGTGTTGTCACCCTGGCAACGCATCTGTATCTGTGTATGCTTGTATGTTTTCTCTTTTTTGAGAATCTGAATCAAAAGATTCACGAACCCGCTCCGAAAGTTCCAATTTGAATCAAGTGATTTGCGACACCTGCTCCGAAGATCCGATTTGAATCAAATGGTTCGCGATCCGAAATCCTGATCAAAATCAAAAGATTCACAATCTGAAGTCCAGCAAACCATTATTCAGATCTGAATAAAAAAAACTGTGATTCTGCTCCAAAGAAGTTCCAGTCTAAATAATATGCTTTTAAGTTCCTATTTGAATCAAAAGATTCGCAATAAGCACTCTGAAGTCGCGATCTAAATCAAATGAATCACGATACATGCTTTGAAGTCCTGATCTAAACCAAGTGATTCCAGATATTCGAACCGATTCGAGCACTTCAAAACAGCGAATCATTTTGTGACGAGTGGTTCAGAGTTTCAAAAAGCTCCGTTTCACCCATCAATAACTTACGTGCTTAATGCAGTATTTGCTAGTGAATAGCTTAAAACAAATGACTGAAGTCACGAGTTTGAGTTTGAATCAATCGGAGTGGTTCCAGCGGAAATGACTCACTCAGTTGAATCGGTTTGTCTGTTCCTCCGCTTTTCGCGCGTTCAGCCATGTTTATGCTACAACCTCAGTACAACTGCTGGCTTAAAGCGCTAGTTTTATTCGATTAATTGAAATAAGCAAAAAAGTATGGTGTTTACAAATAACATCTATATTTCCATTCTGAAGATAACTGCTTTCCACGTCGAAGACATCCAACACAAATCATTTTCAGGTGAAGTAACGTTAACTGTTAACCGGTTTACTGCTAACTAGTGAAACGCTGCATAAAAACGACTAGCAGCACCTCAAAATACATGTTAGATAAAAACATTGTGCATTACGATTGATGAGTTCATAACTAAAGTAAATTTTAAATAGTTCAAATCATTTGAAACCATCCAGTCATCTCATATCATTTAAGTGTGTTAAATTTATCATTATATGTTGTAATAAATAGTTGAGAAATGTCTGTTGTATGTGATTGTATTTGGTCTAGATACAGTGATAGTTGATGTAGAAAGAGCAAATGGGAGAAGCAGATGAACACAGAACAGGTGGAATGTGTTGAAAAGATTGATTCAGTTCTGTAACGTTAGTGTGTTTTGATCCAGTTCTCATGAATCAGTCTTGTGTTCATCAGATGCACAGTGCTGTCTGTTCATTAAGGTTTCTGAGTGTATCTACTCATGGATTACTATGTCGTTGGAGATCTGCAGACATTGCTGAGTAAGTTCGGTGATGGTATCCTCAGTTCTACCTGTTGAGATGGTGATGGCCCTCGATTTAGTCCACAGACTAAATGAAAGTCTCATTCACCGGTGAGAAAAACACTATAGTACAAAACATAATATTACAATAACAATGCCTTCCATTCTCACTAATGGAAAATCGCTGATGACGTATTATGTCTATGTGAACTGGGTGCTCAGAGGTATGCAAATACAGATGTTAACAGGCAGGTAGGACAGCCTATCATAATCCTCGGGCCGAGGGATATGATTGGACGAACGTTTTATGGTCCTACGCCTTCCACAGACGATACAAGTACATATAAATACATTTAGACCACTTAACTTTGTGACTGCTATCAGGATGAAAAGAGACTTTCAACCAGCTTAACAAAAAATGTTTTTGAAAAAACCTTAATTTGATGTGCAAGTTATATTATTTAATCTCACTTTTTTATGTTTATTAATTTGTTTATATACCCGTTTTTAAAAATTTACTCTAACCTGTTCTTGCCATGAAAATAGACCAAATTTATTTTATTTTTCAATATGGAAATTGTCCTATTTGTCTGCTCTTAAACTCACTTTAAATATATAAACCTTTATTCATTTTAACCTGCACTTGACATGAAAGAAGACAAGTTTTTAATCCTTACATTTTTTTTTATTTTATAAATATTTTATTTAAAAAAATAATATCTATTTATAATATCTAAATATTATAATAGATTTATCTAATTAATTTTGGTATTTAAATACTTAGATGGCATATTTACATTCAGAAAAGTATCTGTTATATATCCATTTGTATTTAAATCATGCTTCCGGTTTACAATACAAATCGAGCCTTTTGGACCACATTTAATAACAAATACACTTTATCTCTGTTTTCAAAGCCTTGATGTCTGCTGTCTCTCTCACTCTTTGAGCGTTATCATAGACAGCAGCTCCACATGAAGCACAGAAGAGATTCGACTCGCAACTGAATCCAGCAGCGTTTGAGGTTATCATGTTGCTAAACAATACTCTAATGTGGTGAAATACATCACACAAATATGGGGTTAAACCGTATTCCAGTTTGTTTCTAGTTTGTTTTTATTAATACACTTTAGAACGGAATCAAATAAGCAATTTTTAAGATAAGGATCATAAAATACATATAAAAAATGTAAATAAATATTATATAATCTTTTAGTGTTTAAGTGTTCTACATTTTTTAAATATTTAAATGAGCAAAATATTAATTTTTTAATCAGTCTGGGATTGCCCTCATTGAAGGGTAAATGAAAACAAGGTAAAATAGGGGGAAATTAATTTAAAACATGAATGACTAGAAAAGGATTTATTAAATAACAATTCAAAGAAAATCAGCAGTCATACAACAGAGAAATTTCATTAGTCCAATTTTTGCAACAAAACACATTGATTTTGATGCTGTTTGGTTACATTTTGAAGTCACTGGATGAAAATTTGGCATTCTGTGAAGTGTTATTCCACTGTGGTCTATAAATGACAATTTATAGAATGTAATATATTTAATAAATTAGAAACAGTAGAGTGTTTTTATTATGTATTTAATAATAATTTTCTATTTTGTTAAGTGCATGTTCATTTTTAAAGTGTATATTCATTGAAATTACCCATGTTATTATAACTAACTAAAATTATTTAAAACTATTTTTGTTAAATGAAATCAGGTTGAAATAAAATATATATATTAAATGAAAAATTTTAAACAAAATTAGAAATGTTACCTTAGGAACTACATTCCAGCACTAAAATTACAAACCGAAAATAACCAAACAAAAAGTGAAAATAAACCATACCTAAATAGTAGGATTAAAAATGAATAGAAATTACAAAGGCACATAACAAAATTACTAAAGTTAAAACTGAAAATAATATACAAATTTATTCAAAATAATTAATGAAAACTTTAATAGCATAAATAATACTAAAGTTTTACATTTTTCAGAATTGAATTAAATTTGCTTTGCTAAATTAAAATGACCATTTTCTACTTCAGTTCAAATTAATTTTCAGGTCAGTTCTGAATAGCGCTTGTGATGCCGTCTATAGATGGCTCTGTAGGTTTTGGAACAGATATTTTCTTCTCTCGATGATTGATCTTTATTACAGGCTCAGCCCCGTCAGTCTGCTATCAATAACTCAAAGACATTAATGCTTTAAAAATGAGTCGTTAAAGAAGCATGTGCTGCAGGTGAACGCAGCCGTCTGATCTGTGACCAGCAGATTTTACACACAGCTCCTCATTCGGCCGTCTGTCCTGCCGCTGATTCATTGTCTGAACGGTGGGACGTCTTCTCATGTTCAATCCATCTCACTTTATGACACCCAAAAAGCCATTTTTCTTCCCAATGTGCATTCAGGCACAAAGACAAAGCGGGCGGCGTGTGATAAACGATGATTAGCGTGAGAGGTGAGCGGCAGACGGGTGACGGACAGAAACAAGGCCAGGAATGCCAACAGCCTTCGGGCGCCGTTGCCAGGGTCGAACCTCTGCCTCAGGCTGCCAATCAAACGTCCCGTGTAAGAACCCGATAAGACCGGCACCCACTGATCATCTGGATTTAAATGAAAATGAAATTTCCCCAAACTGGTCCTCAACATCATATTCAGCTCTCTTTGTTTCTATGACATATTCACGAAGTCTTGCAATGTAGTGGCTTCTCATTAAAGTCTGCTATAGTTCACCTCTAAACTTGGTGTAGCTCAGGAAAGTGCAACAGTGACACAGTAAAGAGCGGATGGTACATGACAGATAAACTGATGGAGCTTAATCATGGTAGATTGAAAGGGACCAGTTTTAAAATTAAGTAAATGATGAAAATGTTTATTTTAATATGCAGTTGGCTCCCTTTCTGTTTCATAAATAGATAGATAATCTATATATCTGTCTGTCTGTTTATCTATCTATCAGACATGGTTACAAAGCAACTTCTTGCAGAGAGAATCAGAGAAAGTCAGATATAAAGCCCTTAAAGAACCAACATACAGTATATTAGTAAAATGGCAAGTAGAATGTCAAAATAACAAATTATTTTAAATAAATCCTGTTTTTGGAAAAAGAAGCATCTAGCGTTTTAAATCAAGACACGACCAAGTTGTGTTGGATAGATCATACTAGACTGACTCATGGGCATTTATTGAAGAGTGAAGGAAGAAGAACCAAAATGTCAATAGTGTAGCACCGGCTTGTCTATAAAACTTGTATTTTTGGTCTAATGTTTTGAGACAGCTGTGTTTATCTGAAAAAAGTTTTAAGGACTTGTTTATGGACCCAGAAAAACTTTTACAATTTTTATAACGGGTACATTTAAAGAATGTTTTATAGAATTATGCTTAATCTTGTCTTTTTGTACAAGTCAAATGTTATAAAAATGTTTTTATTATTATTGTTATATTGAATTTGATATTATTTTGTTGATAATAGCCAGTGAAGTTGAAATACCAATAATTTCAAATACAACCAACAGTCTGTCTATCTGTCTTTCTGCATTCATTCTATCGTTTGTATCATTCTTCTGTCTGTCTGTCTATTGTTTGTTTTGTTGTTTATTCTGTCTGTCGGTCTATTCAATTGTCTTATAATTAAAATTTTTTATAATTTTTTTTTATCTTATCATAATCTTATCATTCTAACGTTCTGTCTATCGTTTCTTCTATTCAAAGAAATTCAACAGTTTATTCTATCTTTCTGTCTGTCTGTCAGTCTATTATCTATCTGTCTATCTACCTGTCTGTATGTCTACTATCTATCTATCTATCTATCTATCTATCTATCTATCTATCTGTCAGTCAGTCAGTCAGTCTGTCTGTCTATCAGTCTATTATCTATCTATCTATCCATCTGTCTGTCTACTATCTATCTATCGATCAGTCTGTCTGTCTGTCTGTCTACTATCTATCTATCTATCTATCTATCTATCTATCTATCTATCAGTCTGTCTGTCTATCAGTCTATTATCTATCTATCTATCTATCTATCTATCTATCTATCTATCTATCTATCTATCTATCCATCTGTCTATTATCTATCTATCTGTCTGTCTGTCTGTAGTTTGTTTTTCTTGTCAAGCCAAATGGCAGTAATATGAATTCCTTTGAATTTGAATCTGCATACTGAGTGATACATTAATTCAAATGAAATTCACAGTCTGAAATGGAATTGTAATTTGAAAGTTGTTCTAATTCAGTTGTGAATGGTGCTGCTCTCTGTTTAGTTGGGCCCTCTGAGGTTGTTCATTTGTTGATCTCGCATGCTGAAGCAGTGTAAAATAATTAACGTTTAATCTGAATGCTCCAGTGCCGCTGCTGCAAAAAAATCCATATTCTCTTGTAAAACCAACATAGTGAACTTGTGTTTGTAGAGTTCTTCATGTGTCAAGCTGTTTTGCACCAGCAGGAAACATAAGCGCCGCAAAGCTCCAAAGGCCCTGATTGCATGATCTGCTTGTTTGTAGCGAGAAGAAGAGCATTTTCTCCTGGCTTGGATGCGATGGCCTCTCTGGAGGCTTTTGGGAGGTGTTAAATGCTCCGTCTGATGTGCTCCAGCAGGGGAGATGGCTTTGATTTCAGATAACCTCATTGTTTTCAGATCAGACGCTTTCTGGATCTGGACTTAAGATGTGATCGATAACAATGCCATTAAGATTCTGTTGGCACCACGCATGTTTCTCAGCCTTGACTTCATTAAGACGAGGGCTTTTTCCTTTGATATATTCTCAACATTGGTGCTGGCTGGCGGTCTATTTATTTGTTTCCTTTTGTTATTCACGATTCGTGTGATTCTCCACGACACCCTTTTGTTACCGTGCTGATGAGATCTGTGATGTTTGTGCCAGATTCATATCAAATCAATTCTGACAGAACATCTCGCAGAATGACGAGTCAAATATTCTCCATGCATCAGGTGTTCGCCTCATCTCTCTTGCAGAAGACACAATATTCATCTCTGGCTGCAGCATCTGGCTTTATTTATTGAGTTTCACATGAAAGTAATATCCATATCCATCAAATATGCAGAAAACAAAGAATTAATCCATATAGGCAAAGCAAATCTGCACAAATTGGAAGTTTGGGACGATTTTGAGCAGCAAAGTGAATCAGAGCATCGTATTAATTAAATGATTGTGCACCAAGTTTCATTAATGCAGTTTGCTGTTGCTCTTTCTTATTTTTAGTGATTTAAATATCTGTCTTGTTCTACTGTATCTTTACTAAGTGACCAGATGCAGCATTTTCAACTGCATAACACCCTGGCAACCATCCACAAAAAAAGGTAAGCACAGCTCACATTCTAATTTCAGAAAATGTAGTACTCTGGTTGAATATGGAGTTTGTGGAAGGTCACTCCGGTCAGATGCATTGGTCACACTGGAATCGCAATTGCAATGGGATGCATTTGTTACAGATGAATTGTTGAGGAAGTGTCTCACAAGTATCCAAATGCATTTACTGCTTGCGTGATCAGACGTGCCCAACCAAAGGAAGCTAATGAGATGTCTTTATCTGACTCTTTCTTACGTGTAGCAGTTTTGTAAGACTTGTCATGTTTGCCAGAATACTGGGAAACTGAACCAGGTGATTCCTCCAGCACCTTTAATTCCAGTTCCTGTCATAAGTGAACCTTATGAGCATGTGATAGTGGATTGTGTGGGTCCTTTACCAAAGGCCAAGGACGCTAACCAGTTTTTATTGACGGTTATGTGTACATCTACCAGGAATCCAGAAGCGATTCTACTTCGTAAGATCACAGCTCGAGCAGTTTTCAAAGCTTTAACAAAGTTCTTTACCACTTTCGGTTTACTGAATGTCATCCTCACATCTAAATTGTGTGCTCAAGTTTTTAAATCACTTAATATTACACATCGCATATCCAGTGCTTATCACCTGGAGAGTCAGGGGTCATTGGAAAGGTTCCGTCAAACATTAAAAGCAATGCTTAGGAAGTACTGTATCGAGACAGGGGTCTGAGTGGGACGAAGGTGTTCCTTTGCTTTTATTTGCAATCTGTGATACAGTGCAGGAGTCTCTCAAGTTCAGCCCATTAGAGCTGGTGTTTGGCCATGCTGTAAAAGGATCTCTGAAAGTCCTGAAAGAGAGGATGTTAGGCATTGAGGACTCTAAAAAAACAAATGTGTTAGACTATGTGAGTAAATTCCATTACTGACTTCAGAAGACGTTTGTGAGTCATTGACTAAAGCCAGACTAATCTTCTTTTTTTTTCTTACCCGTCACTGAATTGAAAATAAAAAAGGTATTGTAACTTTTTATCTCACAATTCGGATGTTTTTTCTCAGATTATCAAGTTTATATCTCTCAGTTCTATCCCATAGCAGACACAAGCTTCCATATATACTAGTGCTGTAATGATATCTCTCAAATAACATATTACTAACTTTGTGAACTAAACCTAAGGTTTTCTTCTTGAATGTAGGCTATGTGGATGTGCACTGATCCCCCGTGAGGATTTGCACGCAGTACAGGATGATGCATCAAACCCCAATTACACTGCAGTATAAGAGGACTGATACCAGTCCTGGATGTTTTCAACAAACAAGTGTATGCGTGTGCAATTCCCACATTCTCAGCCGCAGAATAACAGTTACCAAACCTCCTGTTTATAACCTCAAAAGATCCCACAGCAGCACACAAGTCATAAACCCTGGAAATGAAATCTGCCGCGTGCACGAGGCTCTATCCAGGAGACACAAACCCGCATGCCATGCTGATACGGCAGCCCATCTACAATCATCTGAATAATGGCACTGCCGACACGGCCCTGAGATTCATGCAGCTCTGCGCTCGGCCCGGGACTCTATATTTCTTCTGTTGCCAATAAAGGAGGAGTCCTGCTGCCTGCCGACTATAATGACATCATAAGCATCTGTGGCGATGATATGGAGGTGATGGATACTGTGAGCTCCTCCTTCAGAGAGATGTGAGGATAGGGTAAGAAATGTGACGCACACACAGATGTGGAGTCAAACTCTGTTTGGTTTCACTGTGACATTTTGAAATGTAAAATACAATATATTATGCAATTAATGTTTTACATTTTATTAGGAAAGTAGGCCTGCCATATGCATTTGCTACCAGTAAAGTTGAAAGTATGGCATAATTAAGATTTTTTTAATATTTTGAAAGAAGTATCTTCTGCTTGCCAAGACTGCATTTATTTGATCAAAAATACAGTAAAATCTGTAAAATTGTGGAATATTATTAACATTTAAAATAGCATGTTTCTGTGTTGATATCTGTTAAACTGTAATTTATTTCTGTGATCAAATCTGTATTTTCAGCATCATTACTCCAGTATTGGAGTGTCACATGATCCTTCAGAAATCCGTCTAATATGCTGATTTTTATCACAAAATGAGACTATGTATGCAAATCTTCAGTGTGAATTTGATTAATCAAATTTTAATTACTTTTTAATTCTTAAAAATTGAATTTTGTTTATTTTTATCCAAATATTAGATGCTAGTCACTGATTAACTCATGTGTCACAATGATGTGATCTAATTATTTTAATTGGACAGATTTTCAGCATTTGTTTTAACAAAAATGACACAATGGACCAGTGCCATGAAACACAAACAACACATTTCTGTCTAGTAAACCTTAAATTGTTGCCTTCAACCTTAATTTCTTGTATAAACTGAAGATTATTAAGATTTATTTATTGCTTGTCATATTGCTTGTGTTTAATGAATGAGGCCCATACTTTATAATATAGTTTAATATATTTAAGGCAAGACACCACAGGTGAATAGGGTAAAACAATTATTAGACATAAACAGCTAATAGATAGGACTACACTTAAACACGGAACTTTAAGAATTTGCATATATTTCCAAAGCATAAATCTGAACTTTGGATAAAGCCCAGGTTCAAAATTTTTGTTTGATTTTGTTGACATACTAAAGGTTTTTGTATTTTGGATTTTTCTTTTTATCACTCCATAAATCATGAAATACTGTCAACAGCCAGAAAAGAATAGTTTCACCGTGTGTTTAGGATTCAAATGTTAAATATTTCTCAGGTGAGTGATGTATGAACAAATGTTTACAAGTGTTCACAATGTTCATACATTTTGGTGGAAGCATGTGCTGCTGAAGTGGAGAAACAAACTTTCTTTTTGCAAAAACACATCAAATTAAAGATGATTATTGTTGATGAAAAAAAAAAAAAAATTATAATAACATCAACAAAATAATAAAAAAACAAATAACCCCACAAAAATTTGTTTTATGTAAGTGCTGCTGAAGAAGTGGACAAGAAAACCCTATTCACTTGTTTATATCTAATTTAAATCTACAGACGCAAATATAGAATATAGATAAAGTGCAATAAATAATAACACATAAATATGTATTTTCTATTCACTTGTTTATAGCAAAATAACTCAAAATTGAAAAGTGCATGCCATGTTTTGCCCTAATATAGTTTGTCAATGTAGCCCGTATCATGTCTACTGATCATGATAACTAAAATATAGTTTATGATTCTATAGAGGTTTAATAGTGCAGGACTTGGCAAGATAATCTCACGCTAACTGAAAACACACAAAAGAGAAATATATTATACAACCAGATGTAACGCTTGTTATATAATGTGATTTGTGGCATCTAATTCAAAGAGCATTAATTGGCTTCGTTTGATGGCAAAGACTAAACAAAACAAGTAATTGGATTTCTAATCAGGCCTCAAAGTTCTTCGAGTGAATGCAATCGTTCAGGGGTTCGAGAGGTTGGTGTTTTGACGCGCTGGGAAGGATTGGGATGACAGCGGTCAGGCAGGATCGCTCATTTGCATGGCTGATTTAATGACACTTAGTCGGCAGCAGCACAGATCAATATGAATCTCCTCGTCTGTTCATCAGGGCTTTAGTCCATCACACGCTTTAAGTGCGTGTTGTTAAATGAGATATCAGCTCTTCGATTTTCCCCACATCTGTGTTTGAGAGAAGAGTATTCGCTCTCTGAGAGCTTTTGACACCTTCTCTTTTCAATTAGACGTGATTTGTATTTGAATATGGAAAGATTTCATGAATCAATACCGCCAACAGAGTCATATTCAGTGATCTTATTTTACTCATCAAAAACTAAAAATTTTTATCAATAACAATTTGAGCACAATTAATTAATATGATCAATTGATCAGCATATCATGAAATTATTTTTTATTAGCATTTAATGCATTTTTAAAATAATTCTAAAAATAAAAATCTAATAAAATGTTAAAAAATGTAATTAATATTTAGTAATGGAATTTTGTTCATTTTTATCCAAAAATGAGACACTAGTCAATGATTTACTAAGTAATCATTTTAATCTGGCTATTTAAATAAAAAAAAATACAATTAAATAAATTGAAAATATTTTAAAAATGGCACTTAAAAAAGTTATTAAAATGTAAAATAATTAATAAATTCTTAATAATGGAACCATTTTTAACCCAAAATGTAACTCTAGTTAATTATGTACTCATCTTCCAAAATAATGACTTAATTATTTTATTTCTGGGTGTTTAATTTGATCAACTTTTCATGTCAAGAAAAGAATTTGATTAAAAATTAATCAATATGAATCAATATAAGACATTAATGTAAACCGTATTCCCACATATATCATTAAAGGGATAGTTCACCCAAAAATGAGAATTCTGTCATTAATTACTCACCATCATGTACCTTCGTTCATCTTTAGAAGAGAAATTAAGATATTTTTGATTAAATCCGAGAGCTCTCTGATCCTCTAGACAGCAAGGGTACTACCACGGTTAGTAATTAATGACAGAATTTAAATTTTTGGATGAACTGTCCCTTTAAGTGCTGCAGGTATGTTCATCACGTTCTCATGTGGCGTTATTCTCGGTGACGGTTTGGACCTGACGGGAAACGCAGAGGCCGCTGATGTGTCACTGTGTGCTCAGCTTGTTTCTTTGGAAGCACAATCATGATTAATGGCATGAGCCACAACAACACAAGCTACATAAGCATGTAATCATCATTAATTACTCTGAAGCTGAATGAGCTGTTGTTCCTCGGCCATTAAGTTATCAGCCATAACGTTCCACTCCGATGGACGGAGAGTCAACATAACCACGTTACCAAAAACACAAGCTGCAAGCATACAATCTCTTTGGATTGATTGAAGCTTCCAAACAAGCTTTGGATGTAAAAACATCCGCTAAATTTCAAGTGAAGAATCTGTGGATGTTTTTAAAACTGAGATGACTAATATTCACTGAATAAACTGAAGAGGCATAAACACATTCAACAGTGAAAAACCAACACACTTGAGCAGAATAAGGAAAAAGGTTTTTTTTTAGCTCTGAATGTCTGTATTCAGACTCTCACAATATGTGAAATCATGAATTATGGCAGAATGCTGATAAGGCCGTCGCTTGTGTTGGGTTATAAATATAAAAAAAAACAATTGAGGTTTAGCAAATGCGTTGACCTTTGTATATTCATTCCGTGTAAATGTGTTCCTCGCGTCTTATCTTGCCGTGAAAAATAATAACTACCGGGAAATTGTATCTGTGATTTGCACGTGATAAATACTTTTAAAGCCACATTAAACTGTGCAATTTCATGCCGCCGGGCTTTGAGTTGAATATGGAAAGCTTAATGGAGCCATATGAAGACATGCATAATTCATGATCTCTACATATCTGAGAATTACACTCAAAATACAAGAGGGAAAAGGTTACGAGTGTGCAGAGTCAAAGTGGCTATTGACAAATTTGATGGTTTTCATAATACTGAAGTGAATTGCTTCTGAATGTTGGAGGTTTTACCCTCTTAAATGAATCGTTCACACAAAAATGAATGTTTGCTGAACATTTACTGCCCCTTTAAGCCATCCAAGATCAGGATGAGTTTGTTTCTTCTTCTTGAAATGTAGCACTGCATCAGTGTCTCAGCAATGGATGCTCTGCAGTGAATGGGTGCCGTCAGAATGAGAATCCAAACATCTGATAAAAACACAATAATCCACAGCACTCCAGTCCATCAGTTAACATCTTGATAAGACAAAAGTTGTGTGTTTTTAAGAAACAAAGCCATCAAGATGAATTCATTTTTGGGTGAACTATTCCTTTCAGTTCTTAATCAAGTTTTCCGCGCTGGTTAAATTTTTAAGTCTGTAACATAAAAAGCTCACAAGACACAGTGTGTCACAGACTTCCTCTCCTAGAAGTGTTTGCTGATGTAATTATGTTTAATTGGTGATCTGAGAGCAAAAGACTTAAATTGATAATTAGCTTTTCAAAGGAGAAAATAATTACTTTCTGTTTGAGATTTGTACTCGGGCTTTGGACTGACTCCAGAAAAAGGAGTTTTGACTTTAAGAATGATTAATTTTATAGCACACAGATGATAGCAAAGGATGTTAAACTCGGCTCGATGCTTTACTTGTGGATTGTCTTCGCCAGCTTCCTCTCAACAGACTCTTGATTTGTTGTGTTGCAGTTCCCGGGTTATTACGAGCTCTTTTTTAATACGCATTGACTTGTCTGTCAATGATTGCGTTAACTAAGCTATGATTAAAGGTCAAAACAAATCAATCAGTGTGAAAAGTAGCTGCATAATTGATGTTTGGTTGATATCCTACAGATTAAAATCATTTGTATCTATCAAAAGCACAAATCTTTTTCATTTTAATATGCATACTTTGTCTTATTGTTTGTTTTTGTAGTTGTTGCTTTTCTTTTAGGTGTCTGCATTCATCTGTTAGTTCAGATTTGTTTGTCTGTCAGTTTTAAATGCTGATTTTTTTGAAAGGCAAGGTGGAAATGTATTTTCACAGTTGGACAGCTGGTTATATTAAGACACATTTTGTAAACACCTGCAATTTTGATTAAAAAAAGACGGCGGTATTTCATGTTTTGAAAGGTGCAAATGAGATTCCAAACAAGAATTAAAATATCAGAGGCTTAAAATAACACCCATTTTTCTTCTGTTATTACCAGCTGCTCTTCTGGTTGTATTAATGATATTTTTAAGAAATATAACAAGTTTGTATTGAAACCAGATTTTTACATTATCTGAAGTAAATGTGAGTGACAAATTTAAATGAATATATAAAAATAAAACCGAATTCAAAATGAAAATTAAAAAAAACTCTTATTACTTGAAATAAACATTAACTGATATAAAATAAAATGTATATTTATAAAAACTTTTATTTCAGTTTGTTGCCAAGGCAAAAGACTACAACCAAAATAATAATTAATACTTCATAGCCATTTAAAAAAGCTAATAAAAATGATGAAAGCACATAGCAAAATTACTAACACTTTACCTGAGTTTAAATTCATATATAAATATAAAACTAATTCAAAATATTAATATAAAAACTGAAATAAACATTAACTGCAAAATAAAATAAAAACTTATTTTATGTCATTTGTATTTTGTTTTACTTGATGTACTGCAATAAAACTAAAACTGAAGTAAAAATACTATATATAGCCATTAAAAAATATAATAAAAATAATAAAAGCACACAACAAAATTACTAAAACATTAATGAAATTTAATTGAAAATTAAACCATTTAAACAAATTTTAAATATTAATAAAAACTAGAAAATACTATTTCAGTTATACTACAATTACACTGCTGAGTGGCGTTACAATGTAGGTTTCCAGGGTGTTGCTATGTGGTTGCTAGGGAGTGTTTTCACCTGTTTCATGTTCCTGCTGGTGAAAATGGTGCATCTGATCACTTAGTGAATTAAATCTCCTCAACAAGTGTCATGATTTGAGGAAACTCCAATAATTAATGACACTAACAAAGTTCATGTTAATTTTGCTCCATGTTTATATGCACGTTTTTCATTGCTGTGTCTTTTGATAACTCAATGTCATTTAATCTTTAATGTCATTGTTTCCTCTTTTCTCGTCTCTTGTTAGTTGTTGCACGACTCGATTTCTGTACAGCTAGGTTCCCCGGAGCCTCATTAGAGACAGAAGTGCTTGGCATCATCTGGGAGAGTAATTAACGGCGTGAGTTTAACACGTGGAGCCGAGCGCCGGGACGTTTCCCACAGCATCGCTTCCTCAAATCCCCACGCAGATGCTTCGCCAGTGACCCCAGACAGACTGTAAATGTCAGTGTTAAAGGTAAATGTACCCAAAGACAACAGTTTAACATCACATTCTGCACATATCGATGGCTTGTTCGAGTGTGTGTGAGCTGTGACTAAACAGTCAACTCTGCGGAAGCATTTTGGTTCCCATTTGGACAAAAACATACAGTGGAAGTCAGTGGAAACTAAAACTGTTTGGTTTCCAACATTCTTCAAACTATCTTTTGTGTAGACGAATGAGAAGAAAAAAACTCATAAATTTTTTGGTGGACTATTCCTTCGAATAGTATTGCAAGTTATAACTTGCATAGAGCTTGGATGGGTCTAATTTGAGCCTGAAAAGTAAGACATAAAGGGATACTCCATCCCAAAATGAAAATTTTTGTAATTAATCACTTATCTTAGGATACGATTTTTACGTGTATTTACGTTTTGTCAAAATGGCGCTACGCTGATTTGGAGAGACTCAGAGGAGAGGAATTGTTGATTAAAGTCGTTATTTTTGTTTTCTTCATGTACAAAAGGTATTCTCATCGCTTCATAACGTTACGGTTGAATCACTGATGACAGATGGACTATTCTGACGATGACTTTCATACCTTTCCTGGACCTTGACACTGTTATTTATTTGGCAGTCTATGGGACAGTCTCAAGCCTCCCGGTTTTCATCCAAAATATCTTAAATTGTGTTACGAAGACTAACAAAGCTTTTACGGGTTTGGAACAACATGGGGGTAAGTGATTAATGACAAAATTTTAATTTTGGGATGGAGTGACCTATAATTACCCTTTGACTAATTGTTAATTGGTCAGAAAGTCATGTAACATAAACATGATGACTGTTGAAGCAACTGGCCAAGTTTGAGCCAAACTGTGTCCTTTTCAGTTATATATTCCATCCATCCCTCATTCTATCTATTTATCCACCCATCATTTTATCTATTTATCCATCCATCCATCATTCTATCTATCCATCATTCCATCCGTCCATCTATCCGTCATTCTCTTTCCATCCATCCATCATCATCCCATCATTCCATACATCCATCTTTCTATCATCCATCATTCATTCTATCCTTCCATTCATCCATCATTCCATCTTCACATCATTCGATCTGTCCATCATCGTTCCATCCGCCCATCCATCCATCAATCATTCTATCCTTCCATCATTCCATCCGTCTGTCCATCCATGCATCATTCTATTCTTCCATCTGTCTGTCTGTCCCTCATCCATCCATCCATCCATCATTCTGTTTGTCCATCCATTCATCATTCTATCCTTCCATCCATGCATCAAACTATTCTTCCATCTGTCTGTCTGTCCCTCCATCAATCCATCCATCCATCCATCCATCATTCTGTTTGTCCATCCATTCATCATTCTATCGTTCCATCCATCTGTCCACCCATTCATCATTCTGTCCATCCATCATTCATTCTCTCCTTCCTTCCATCCATCTGTCCATCCATTCATCATTCTATCCATCCATCATTCATTCTAACCCCACATCCATACACATCCATCATTCATTCTATTCTTCCTTCCATCCATCATCACATCATTCGATCCATCCCATCATTCCATACATCCATCTTTCTATCCATCATTCATTCTATTCTTCCATCCATCCATCATCACATCATTCGATCTGTCCATTATCATTCCATTATCATCTTTGTCCATCCATCCATCCATCGTTCTGTTTGTCCATCCATTCATCATTCTATCCATCCATCATCAGTCATTCTATCCATCCCTTCATCCATCCACCCATCATTCCATCCATCCATCCATCCATCCATCCATCCATCATTCTATCCTTCCACCCTTCCATCTGTCCATCCATCATCTTATAACCTTTAAAATTCAACACCTTTTAAACTTTCAAACAAGACTTTGTCAAAGCAGCAGCCAGTGTTTGTCTTGATAAACTAAACTTTTTTCTAATTAAAAATGGCGATAATTTCTTCAGTGTGCAACTCATTCTACTTTCTTGCATTCAAATTGCAGTTGCAGCATGCTCAGCTAATCAGCTGTTAGACGATCTCCCACAGACTTTGCAACAAGGTTATCGTGTTTTAAGGTGCAATTTAAGGATGAAGCAGAGAAAACCGGAAAGAACAAAAGGTTCACACCGTTGATGAGGCTGTGAAAGCATCACTTTCTAACCTTGGATGTGATGAGTTTTCTGTAGGTGGATGAGAGTCGGCCTTTAGCCTGCACTTAACTCACAGAGGAAGATGTTCAAGAGCTGCTCTCATCTGAACAAATGATGATCCTCTCATGGATCGCTTGATGCTCAATTTATAGTTACCGCTCATAAGTACAGACGCTGTGAGCTCGGTGACCTTTGACCCAATGTGTGTGATTGTTACCACTGGAAGTGTGTGCTAAAGAAATATAATCTTTCTGAAATAAATGCCTGCGGCAGCTGTAATATCTCTAGCATTTATTTGTTCTAATTAGTCAAACATCACTCACATTTTCATAAATTATTAAAATCCAGTTGTTTACTTGCGTTCTCAGAGGCATTATATGTTATTCTTGCATGTTCAATTAATACATTCTCCAAACAAAAATATGAAAAGTGTCTTGTGATCGCATTTTACATAATTCCTTGACTCCAGAGTGTTCATTCACTACTAACACATGTCAGCAATGTAGAATAATATAAAATATAATAGAATAATATTTAAAAAGCTGCCAATAAAGAGGGAAACAAGATTTTAAAAGTTCTTGAAACTACCAAAAATATCTCATAAGAATTATACAATTTTTGATAAAATTATTAAACATCATATTACATAAAAACTATTGTATATTTAGTATGTTGATCTATCTTAATGTTAAATATATATCACATTAAATATTTACTTGGTGTGTTTTTCTGAAATTAATGGCTGCTACCAATGAGGTAAATTGCCGAAATTATTTTTGAATCAAAAATAAAATAAAATATGCAGTTAGGATAATATTAATCCTCAATCTTGACAGAAATCATTTGGTATAATATTAAACATACAAAATATAATATATAATTTAATATATTTAAAATATAATTTAATATATTCTAATATTTATTTTATATATATAATATAAAAAAAACTTCTATCAAAACAAAAACTGAAAATGAGGTATAAAAAAATTATTCAAAAATTCTTGAAACTACCAAAAGTATCTAGTAAGGATAATATTATCTCAGCAGAAATTATTCAATATCATATTAAATGTTATCTTTTAAAGTAAAATATTGAATATTATATGTGGTAGGCTATATTTAATATATAACATTTATATTTAATATATTAACATTTAATGTTATTGAAACATATATGATATATCTTATATATATTTAAAAAAGAAATCTTTAAATAAATAAATAAAACTGCCAATGAAATTATTCAGCAGCTCTTGAAACTATCATAAATATCTAGTAAGGATAATATTAATAATCCAAAATCTTAAAAGATATGATTCAATATCACATTAATATAAAACATACTATTTTATGTTATATTTAATGTATTATTTTGAATATAATATCTATTTTATATATTATTGAAATATAAAATAATATACGTATTGAATTATATTACAATGATATTCATTGTCAGATTAAATATAAAAAATTTTATTTGCACCAGAGTATTGTGACACAGCCGTGTAGAAAAATCCTAAAAGGCTTTTGATCCGTGTGTCACAGAATCAATTATATGAGCATCTGCCGTCAAACACTGTCAGAAAGGTCATAATCACACGAGAGGCGCGAAGAGACACTTCAGATATTATTAAACCGTTTGATGGATCAGAAAAAGAGGGTGCTAATGGCTCTCCAGGGTCTGAAGTCCTTCAGGATTATCCGTCGATTATCGGTCTGCTTTTCAGATCCACGTTAACTTCAGCACACAACCTGCAAAGATATTTAGATTAACCAAGTGAACACTAAAACCACACAGTGCTTCCCGAGAGTCTGCACTTCTGCTGCTGCAAGCAAAAAAGAGTTAATAGATATAAAATGAGGAGCAGAAATGGTGTTTGCTCCTGCACAGCTGGAATAAAACTCTCTAAATGAAGGTGAAACTCCCTGATCTCTTCACTCGACCCACCGCAATTAATTTAGTTCCCCACAAACGTACGGCACTAATGAACGCAGGCGTAAAACACTGACTCCACAGCTTAGCAGGAAGCTAGTCCTGCTAAAAGTTGAGCCATGCTAGCACTTCATTTCAAGTTGTGCGGAGTTGTAAAATACTTCTACTCATTAAAATTGGAGTTTAAAGGATCCAGACGGAATATATTATATATCTCTCTCCACTTTTCATCATTTGGAGATCTTTTGCGGTCACTGGAACAGACGGTCCAGCGGTGAAAGTCTATGACGGGATGAATATGGCTCATGGATGTTTTGACAGGTACAGAGATAAATTTTACAATCAAATGAGTCTTCATAAAACTCTGCTTAGTTAATATTAGATATTTTCTTGTTTCAATACCTAGTTTTGACCTTGGTTTTACTAGAATTGATATTATATATTAAATACAAATATTTATTTTGTACATTAAGCTAAAGTAATATTTATATTAAATATTTAATATTAATATATCATCTTTAATACATATGATATATACAATAATATATAAACAGTATGTAATATATGATATTGAATACAATATATATGAGTATATATATATATTATGATATTGAATACTATATTTTTTTTTTAATAAAATCAAATAAAAATTAAAATAAACTAAATAATATAATTAAAATAATCAAAAAAATCCATATATATAAATAATAATAATAAAATAATTCTAAAATTAATATTAATATTAATATAATTATCCAAAAATTCTTGAGATGTTAGTAATAATCCTAAATTCTGACACAAATTCAATATCATATTAAATATAATATTTTATATTGTATTTAATATTTGAATATTTTAAATATTGTATGTTATATATTTTAATATATTAAATGGTGCATTATATTATAATTATATTTACCATCAAATTAGAAGCAAAACAGCAAATAGAAGAGCAAAAAATGTCTAGCAAAAAAAAAAAACAGACCTCCCCATGAGGCAAACAAAAATCATTCACCAACCCTTGAAACTACTATCTAGAAATCATAATATTACATTAATAATCCTAAATCTTTATAGGACTGTTTACAGTGAAGTATATATTTGTTGAGCATGAAATATTTAGCAGTGTCTGACTAGTTTTCATAGGCTAAATATTTAAGTAAGATGTAGTCATTTTGTTTACCCCACTAGCAGCTTTATTTTTATTTATATATTTATTTAGATTGAATGAGTATGTTTTTCAGTGTGCTTTGTAAATCCCATGTTATATTGCTTATTAAAGCACCCTAAGTTTCTTCTGGTCTTTCTTAGCTGCACGGGAGTGTGTTTTGATAATGCGTGTGTTCAACATGATTTAACACATACAGTGACTATGTAACTATGTAACAGAAAACGAAAATATTGTACCCGACCCGCTTCCTGACCCGCATTTTTTAAAAGTATTAAATGCTCATCATAGTGCAGGGGCATAGAATTGGGTCCCTACCAATGTCCAGCAACTGCCAAACTGTCCCTAGCGTTAATTTTTAAAAAACAATTAAATATATGTATATGTTTTGTAATTTCGCATCTGATGACGCATCTGAAACATCATACCATTGATATTATTACCTAAGAAGTTAAAGTAAATAGGCTACGTTAGAAAACGGTGCATTTTCAAGGACGTGCATTTATTATTTTTAAATGGGCGGAATGTAGTCACTCACCGGACAAGAAGCGCAACAGCTGATGATACTGAACTGCAGCGTGCCGGTTAGAGCAGTTCTCGTTCTCGAGTCAAGAACCGGTTGCATCAGTTTTCGGATCACCAGTACACTGAACCAAGAACCGTTTCTGTCGGACGCGTCCGATTTGAGATACGATGAGCTGATGATACTGCGCATGCGTGATTCAGCGTGAAGCTCACTGACATACAGCGCGTCTAAACCGAACTGGTTCTTTTGGTGATTGATTCTGATCTGATTCTGTGCTAATGTTATGAGCGCGGGTAAACCGAAGGCTTGAATTAAGGGCAATCTGGCGAAACGTACGTTTATTTAATAACAAATAAATCACAATGGATTATGTATAGTAAGTGGATCATGGTTTCTGCGCTGATGACACCTAATTTTTTTATTTTCTTTATATCTTCAAGACTTAAATCCTCGTATGCACATTATTGCTGTTACTGTATTTGTTTGCGTTGTTGCAAAACTTAATTGTAAACTTTTCATGATTATGAGGTTTTTAACTGACTAAAGTTATGATTACTGACTTTGTATATTTGAATGTTTGATAGACTTGATGCCATTACGTCATCGCCACTGACGTCATTACGTCGAGCGTAAAAGAACCGGTGAACCGATTTTTTCAACCGGTTTATTGATTCAAACTGTCCGAAAGAACCTGTTCGCGGAAAAGAACCGAACTTCCCATCACTAGACTGAGCTCATGCGTCATCTTCGCGCCAGTTATTCAGCCAATAAAGTGTAGGCCTATGTATTTCAAAATTATGTCTAGTACTACATAAATTACAAAGGTTTAATTGGCATCTTTATTTTCCAACGACCCGACCGACCACGACCCGAATATCATTAAAAATATTTTTGGATGACTCGTAACCATGGGTGACCGCAGGCACCCGCTGATTTTGGATCAACCCGCGCATCACTGGTCTGTAGACACATTCTTGCTTAGTGGTCTCAAGGTTTCTGGCTTGAATGAAGAAAGCTTCCTGGACTTATCTGAAGTCTATACTCAGAGGACCATGCCTGTGAGCAGAAATAACATTCTTAGTCAACAGCACCTAGAGGGATGGAAATACCTCGAAGGCATTAGAGTTCCCAGTTTTGAGGCATAGGTGGAATTGCTGATAGGCATCAATGCGCCGAAGCTCATGGAACCATGGGAAATAATAAATAGCCGAGGCGAAGGACCATATGCTGTCAGGACTAATCTGGGGTGGGTTGTGAATGGTCCACTGAGGGGTTGTGAGCCGGGCAAAGGCAAGACGGGCCATCCTGCTGTCACTGCCAAAAGGATCTCAGGCGCCAAGCTACAAGACTTATTGGTTGCTCAATACAATCAGGATTTCAATGAAAAATCCGACAATGTGTTTTTCCAGAGAGGATCAAAGGTTCATGCAAATAATGGAGTCTTCAATTCAGTTTAATGAAGGACACTACTGCTTTGACTTGCCTTTTAAGGCTGAAGATGTCGTCTTGCCAAATAACCACAGCATCGCAGAGCAGCGTCTCTTGAGTCTTCACAGGAAGTTCAAGAGGAACAAAGATTGTCATCAAGAGTTTATATAGCTTTCCTCTCCGAAGTCATTGAAAAGGGTTATGCTGAGCTTGTACCACATCAGCAATTGAAGTGAGCTGACGGCAAGGTGTGGTATATTCCCCATCATGGGGTATACCATCCGAAAAAGAAAACCCTTAGAGTTGTTTTTGACTCTGCTGCTGTTTAATGGAATTTCATTGAATTCACAGCTGTTGCAGGGGCCTTACCTCACAAGCACTTTACTTGGTGTACTTACCAGGTTTAGACAGAAACGTGTAGCGCTGATGGCAGACATCCAAGCCATGTTCCATCAGGTGAGGGTGTCTCCGGAGCACACAGACCTTTTACGCTTCTTGTGGTATCCTGATGGCGATACAAGACAAGCTCCCATGCAATACAGGATGAGGGTTCACCTCTTTGGGGCTGTGTCTTTGCCCAGTTGTGCGAATTATGCACTGTGGAGAGTTGTGCGAGACTATAAAGACAACTTTGAACCTAGTGTTCTGAACACAATACTCCAAAATTTTTACATGGATGATTGTCTAAAGTCTGTGTCATCAGAGGCCAAAGCCGTAAAAATGGTGCATGAATTGACTGAAGCCTGTGCGAAGGGAGGATTCCTCCTGTTGAAGTGGACAAGCAACAGCAGTGAAGTCTTGGCTAGTATTCCTTAGCCACAGCGTTCCTAGACCACTGGGGGTTTAATCTGGATCAAATGGCAAGTCCTGTCGAAACAGCTCTTGGTCTTCATTGGTGCATAGATGCAGACATTTTGACCTTTAGGATAGCCATAGAAGAGCGCCCACATACAAGACGTGGCATATTGTCTGTGGTGTCATCTCTATCTGTGAACCTTTGGGTTTTCTTGCACCATTAACTTTGCCTGTTAAAAAGATGCTGCAAGAGATGTTGGACCGGTGCATCAAGCCAAAAGCCAGCATACCTCGTGTCTTCTCTGAGCAGTGGTCCAAATGGCTGGCTAATCTCCATCACATCACTAAGCTCACAGTGGACCGGTGCATCAAGCCAAAAGACTTTGGAACACCTACTCATCTGCAGTTGCATCACTTCTCCAATGCCAGCGAGTAGGGCTACGGAACTGCATCATATATCAGGATGGAGAATGAGAGAAACAATGTTAGTATTGCTTTTATCTTGGGCAAGGCTAGGGTTGGTCCTCTAAAACAAACAACAATTCCTCATCTTGAGCTGACTGCTGCTGTTCTGGCTGTCCGGGTGGACAAGATGCTGAAGAGGGAGTTGCAGCTTGATCTACACCCATCAGTATTCTGGACAGACAGTACAACTGTTTTAAAGTATATTGGAAACGAGACCAGGAGGTTTCATACATTTGTGGCCAATAGGGTGGCTGTAATCAGAAATGAAACAGATGTTGCACAGTGGAGACACATTGGCACAAGACTGAATCCAGCAGATGAGGCATCCAGTGGGCTAAGTGCTGAAGAATTCCTTGCATGCGAGCGGTGGCTGAAGGGACCAGAATTTCTCTTGAGGGGGGAAGTGGAAGCCTAAGACCATCATGGAACAACCTTTGATCCCTGTGGATGACCCTGAGGTGAAGAAAGACCCACTGGTGAATGCCTTTGTCTCCCATAGTCCACTGAATTAAACAAAAGTGTTTTTAAGCTACTTTTCAGATTTTAAGAAGCTGAGACAGTCTGTTGCATGGATTATCCATGACAATGGAGGCTGAAGAAATGACTACCTTTATGCCGAGATTTAGAGGGAAAAATTGGCATTCCGTGGATGGTCACTGACAACAGGTGACCTTGAGAGCACAGAAGGTGCCATCAATTGTTTTTCCCAGCAAGAGACATTTTCTGATGAGATTGCTGTTTTGAAAGACAGAGGATCTGTCAAACAAAACAGCGACCTCTACAAGCAGTGTTGGAGGATGGATTGCTGCGGGTGGGAGGAAGGCTCAGTAGGGGTGCCATGCCTGAAGTTGAAAAACATCCTGTCCTTCTTTCCAAAGAGCAACATGTGTCCAAACTCCTCTTGAAGCATATCCATCAACAGTTGGGTCACGCAGGTAGAAATCACATGCTCTCTTCTCTCAGGAAGCAATACTGGATTACTCATGCCAATTCTGCCTGCAGGAAGGTCATTTCTGAGTGCGTAGTTTGTCGCCGTCTCCAAGGAAAGATGAGGGTACAGAAAATGGCCGACTTACCAGTAGAGAGAATTGTGCCAGATTTACCTGCTTTCACAAATGTGGGTGTTGACTACTTTGGGCCACTGGAGGTGAAGAAAGGCCGTGGGCAGAGCGAAGCATTACAGCAATCCTCTTTACCTGCATGGCAAGTAGGGCAGTTCATCTCGAAGTTGCTTATGCTTTAGACGCTGACTCATGCATAAATGCTGAGCTGAGCGGGAGTTAAGGGAAGCCATTGACAAGTTAGACCACCAGAAGATTCAGCATGCCTTAATGCAGAGTGGTCTAGCATGGTCCTTTAACCCTCCAGCCGGGTCTCACCATGGTGGGGTTTGGGAGCGTCTTATTCGTCTTGTGAAAAGGGTCCTCTCTTCCACGCTCAGACTTCAAACACTGGATGATGAAGGTTTTCACACCATTCTTTGCCAAGTCAAAGCCATTCTCAATAGTCGTCCCATCACAAAGGCCTCTGATGATGCGAATGACCTCGAAGCACTTACAACCAATCACATCCTGCTCTTAAAGTCAAAGCCACACCTCCCTCCTGGGCTCTTTTATAAGGATGACCTGAACATGAAGAAAAGATGGAGGCAGGTGCAGTTTCTATCTGACCTCTTTTGGAAGCGCTGGGTGAGGGAATACTTACCGCTACTCCAGGAGAGACAGAAGTGGATAAGACCAAAAAGAAGCTTTTCCATTGGAGACATTGTGGTCATAATGGATGCTGTCGCTCCACGAGGGTCCTGGCTGATGGGAAAAAATACGTAGATGTACCTTGACAAGCAAGGCTTTGTCCACTCAGTTCAGCTGAAGACAAAAACGGGTCAGCTGGACTAGCCTGTAAAGAAGATCTGCCTTTTGATGGAAGCCGAAGTGTCATAGATGAGGTCCTGACTAGATGACCTGACCACAGATGTCCTAGGCTCAAGAGAAGAAAATTTCACTTAGATTAGCTCTGCACAAATGGCTCCTTTAGTTTAAATTAGGTAATTTGGGTAATTATGATTAAAGTAAATATTCCCAATTGTGGGGCCGGGGTGTAGGAGCCATTTATATTCACCTTTTAGATAGGTTAATTTAGCTATTATTTATTTTATCCACTTGGAGTATTGCACTTGGGGGGGCATGTCACTGGGAGTTAGGTTTATTTACCTGTATATTTACAAGTGTGGCAATTAGTTAGGGAAAGGTGTGGATTGTGGAGAACACACAGTTGTTACCGTAGCCATGAGCACCCACTCCACCAACAGCACTTTATTAATTAGCACTGGGTAAAGTACCATTTTATGTAAAATACCTTTTCTACCTTTATGATAAACGGTAACACCACCCAAAGAGAGCTAATGCCTGGACTTAGGATCTTTCTGCTATGCGTTGAGAACACCATGCCATCCATGCTGAGGCTTATAGGAAAGCCTTCACAATAGATATATATACAGGTGCTTCTCAATAAATTAGAATGTCGTGGAAAAGTTCATTTATTTCAGTAATTCAACTCAAATTGTGAAACTCGTGTATTAAATAAATTCAGTGCACACAGACGGAAGTAGTTTAAGTCTTTGGTTCTTTTAATTGTGAGGATTTTGGCTCACATTTAACAAACCCACCAATTCACCATCTCAACAAATTAGAATACTTCATAAAACCAATAAAAAAAAACATTTTAGTGAACTGTTGTACTTCCAAAAACAACAACAACATACTCAACAAACAAACAATACTTGCTAGGGGCTCCTTTTGCTTTAATTACTGCCTCAATTTGGCGCGGCATGGAGGTGATCGGTTTGTGGCACTGCTGAGGTGGAATCAAAGACCAAGTTTCTTTGACAGTGGCCTTCAGCTCATCTGCATTTTTTGGTCTCTTGTTTCTCATTTACCTCTTGACAATACCCCATGGATTCTCTATGGCATTCAGGTCTGGTGAGTTTGCTGGCCAGTCAAGCACACCAACACCATGGTCATTTAACCAACTGTTGGTGCTTTTGGCAGTGTGGGCAGGTGTAAAATTCTGCTGGAAAATGAAATCAGCATCTTCAAAAAGCTGGTCAGCAGAAGGAAGCATGAAGTGCTCCAAATTTCTGGGTAAATGGGTGCAGTGACTTTGGTTTCAAAAAACACAATGGACCAACACCAGCAGATGACATTGCACCCCAAATCATCACAGACTGTGGAAACTTAACACTGGACTTCAAGCAACTTGGGCTATGAACTTCTCCACCCTTCCTCTGGACTCTAGGACCTTGGTTTCCAAATGAAATACAAAACTTGCTCTCATCTGAAAAGAGGACTTTGGACCACTGGGCAACAGTCCAGTTCTTCTTCTCCTTAGCCCAGGTAAGACGCCTCTGACGTTGTCTGTGGTTCAGGAGTGGCTTAATAAGAGGAATACGACAACTGTAGCCAAATTCCTTGACATATCTGTGTGTGGTGGCTCTTGATGCCTTGACCCCAGCCTTAGTCCATTCCTTGTGAAGTTCACTCAAATTCTTGAATCGATTTTGCTTACAATCCTCATAAGGCTGCGGTTCTCTCAGTTGGCTGTGCATCTTTTTCTTCCACACTTTTTACTTCCACTCAACTTTCTGTAAACATGCTTGGATACAGCTTCTTTGGCAATGAATGTTTGTGGCTTACCCCTTTTGAAGGGTGTCAATGATTGTCTTCTGGACAACTGTCAGATCAGCAGTCTTCCCCATGATTGTGTAGCCTAGTGAACCAAACTGAGAGACCATTTTGAAGGCTCAGGAAACCTTTGCAGGTGTTTTGAGTTGATTAGCTGATTGGCATGTCACCATATTCTAATTTGTTGAGATAGTGAATTGGCGGGTGTTGGTTAAATGTGAGCCAAAATCATCACAGTTAAAAGAACCAAAGACTTAAACTACTTCAGTCTGTGTGCATTGAATTTATTTAATACACGAGTTTCACAATTTGAGTTGAATGACTGAAATAAATTATGTGTGTGTGTGTGTGTGTATATATATATATATATATATATATATATATATATAGATATATATAATATCTATATATATATATATATATATATATATATATATATATATACACACACATACATACTGTGTGTGTCAGTGTGTGTGTTTATAAAGAATCAGAGTCAGAGTATATATATAATGAATATTAAGAAGTGTGTGTGTGTGTGTGGAATATGAAGAACTTTTTTATTCATATTTAAATCATCTGAATTGTCATATTTTCCATGGCGATGAATGCAAATGTTACAGGAGAACTCCAGTAAAGACCTCTTTGAGTTGAGTGAACGACATCTACTGGACAAAGTACATCCAGGTTGTGAAGAAAATAATATAATTCACAATAACTCAGAAACATACTAACATCAAACTCACCACAGATAAAACAAACCTAGTAACAATAAACAAAATGCCCATGAAAAAAATATGGAAAAAATTTATTTAAATTTTTATTTTTAACTAAACACACTTTTTCATGAAATTGATGCAGAATATTGCACTGTTTAAAACAAATGTAAAACAAAAAATAAACACAATGTGCACTGTTGCAGAATATCATTTTATCATCATATTTCACCCCTAATGCAATGCATGCTCCCAGAAGAGCACCGATCACCACTCCTGTTGATGAACAATTTTCTCTTTGCTCTTTCTCGTTGCTCTGCTGGAGGCACATTCTAATTCTTTTTAATTTCCTCTTGATTCTCTTTCTCCAACATCTGAAGAAGCTCATTGCTGCAGCAGCCATTCTCTTCCACCATCTTGTCAATGGTCTTCAGCAGATTTTTCAACTGAACTCTGTTGCTCTTGTTCTCCCATATACAGTTATTCCAGTATTTGTTGTCGATGATGTGACAGTGACCTCCACATTTATCAACCAGCTCCTGTACTCTGCAGGACTATGGCTCTCCAGGACAGATGTTGGTCACCCTGGAATAGTCAATGGTGGCATAGGGGGTGAATTCGAACACATCTTGGGATTTACGGTAGTCAATTTACTGGTACTTGCGCCATTATTTAACACTCACAAAACCCAATCTTGTGTCTGTGTTGATTATCATCGGCTCTTGTCTGCAACCTTGTGCTAATTTGTGCTGCTTTTGGTAGATTGCGTTGGTCATTACGGAAATGTGCTGTATGATGCTGTAGATCAGCAGAACTTTCCACTCCCATCTGAGCTTTTATTATGTTTGTGCATTCATGCTAATTTGCCCTGATTAGCAAATCTTGCCCATAGTGTTAGAATAGAATACCATCAAACTACTTGTAGCCTAATAAAGGAATACATGGAACAGCAGTATACAGTGTGTGTGAAAAGAGATAATATAGTCTAGTTAATATAATATAACGTATCTGGACCCAGGATTTTTACAAACAAATTAAACAAAAATGTGACTTTTAAACTAATAATTTTCAGAGACAGATATAGGTTTTAATTAGTTATACCAACTGAGTCAAGAAAAAAATCTATACAAATAAATAAGGAAAAAAGCAAACCGTGAAAGACAACATGACAGATTTTCACATCAATTTGCCTTTATGTCTTTAGAAGCAACAGAGACTAAATCTTGTACCTTCTCATTTACATGTAAGGCCTTTGCATATGTGTCTGCTACTGCTCTCGTCACTGAATCATTGACTGAATCAGCTTCCTCTGCTGCTTTGTATCCAGTAACTCCTCCTACAACAGCTCCAACAGCTCCTGCAAGACACAAAGCTCCACCTGCTGCAGTGATTCCAGCCCTCAGATAAGACCCTATTTCACACTCTTGTGTCATATTTTGTGCTGCTGCCCTGACTATTTGTATCACTGCTTGAGGGTTCTCTGGCGTAAGTAAAGTCACAACTGATCTCACTACAACATCAATGCCTAGAAAAGCACCCATCAGTGTTCCTGTAGCCACTCCAGCAAGCCTTTTTACATATTCTTCATGAACCATCTCCTTAGCTTTTTCTCGTATCTCTTCTGGAGACAGATTGACCGCAGATATATTCTTCTCATCCTCTTGAATGTGTTTCTCCAGCTTTTGAAGAAACTCATTTGTGCAGCAGCCGTTCTCTTCCACCATCTTGTCAATGGTCTTCAGCAGATTTTTCACCTGAACTCTGTTGCTCTTGTTCCCCCATATACGTTTTTTCCAGTATTTGTTGTCGATGACGTGACAGCGACCTCCACATTTATCAACCAGCTCCTGAAGCTGTGAACTGTCCTTCACAAACTCTTTGATGGTCTTGCCTTCTAGTTGTTCACCAAAAGTGAATAAGATCACTGCGTGTTTTAAGGCGTCCTTATGCAATGTGTTCAGGAATTTCTGTACCACTTCATTATCGTGTCTTCCGACCTTTAGAACAATGATAAAGGCATCAACCACAGGAGCGCATTCAATCAAAGATTTAACTATCTCAGATTTTGTCTCCGCGTCATTATGATCCATGTCAAAGAATCCAGGTGTGTCAATCACTGTGATCTTTCTGCCATGAACCTTCCTCTGCCTTCTTTCACAGTGAGCTGTAACAGAATTCGCTGAAACTTTAGGGATAAACATTTTTTCTCTGAGAATTGTATTTCCAGCTGTGCTTTTGCCATCTCCAGTTTTCCCCAAAAGCACAATTTTTCTCTCTGGCTTAGACACCTTTGCTGTTTGAAAAAGAAAAATATTACTTACACAAGACTTTAATTTGGCTTTTGATACTTTTTTTTTATTGACAGTTTATGTGTGTATGTCACTCTAAAAAAAATGCTGGGTTAGTTTTTTTCTAACCAACTGCTGGGTTGAGTCTGTTGGGTCATATGTTGTGTTGTTTTTTCCAGAGCTGGGTAGTTTTTGTGTTAAATGGTTGGGTCAATCTCACTGACTGCTGAAACTATACACCCCTTCCCCCTCCCACGAAAATACCCAGCTGCTGAGTTACATTCAGAGCATGGGCTTTTTGCGTCCTCTTCAGGAGAGAGATGTTCTCAGTTCTGACGATTTTTTGCACTTCTTCAGTGAAATAAAGGTTTGCATAAGTTGTATTCAATCTATAAAGTCTTTACTGTGCTGTAAATTATATTATTTTACACAACACAACATACAGGGACTAGATGTCATTTCACAGGACAGAATTGCCTTTTGCCTTGCATAACATAAACAGATTTTATCATAATACTGAATTTAATTTATTTTGATGTTAAAATGTGTTCTTTAATCTCTATACTATAGCAACCACCCCGAGTACCTTAGCAATTGCATAGCAACACCCTAACAACTGTCCCGGAGACCCTAGCAAATGCAAAGCAACACCCTAACAACCACCCCAAGTACCCTAGAAACCATATAGCAACACCCTAGCATTCACACCAGGAACCATAGCAACCACATAGCAACACCCCCAAGTATCCTAGCAACCACATAGCAAAACCTTAGCAACCACCCTGATTACCATAGCAACCATATAGCAATACCCTAGCAACCTACCTAGGAACTATAGCAACTACATTACAACACCTTAGCAACAACCATGATTACCCTAACAACTTTGTAGCAACCCTAGAATAAATCAAACAGTCTGTTTTTCTGTCTGTCTGTCTTTCTAATAGACTGTATTGTCTTCAAAACATTCAGACTTCAATCTTTAAAACTATTTCAAACTGAAAATAATTTCAAAATGAAAACCATCAAACTTTTAAAACTTTCTTCTTTGGCTTTCTCAAGCGAACTTCAAAGTTTGTTTTGACAAACGTTTTTATCTATTATGAATGTTCATATATTGATTATTGCTGCTGCCTCTAATAAATCTGTTTTTGAATTATTTATTTATTTATTTTTATTTTCAGCCCATTTTAAACCAGCAATACATTTATTTTTAAATAATAGTTGAGTTAAATAAAACAACCCAGCATGTTGGGTAAAAACATTTAACCCAAACAGCTGGGACAAAACAACCCAGCATGTGTTAACCCTGTAGTTTCTGTCAATATAAATGCTTGTACATTTATTTGTACATGCACTGTATATTGCTACACAATGATATGAACTTACATCCCATTGTCCTTAATATCTGCTTATGATGTCAGTGTCTGTAAGGCAAATAATATTTAGGTTATTCTTGACTTTGGGCCCACAACACATACACCACATTTTCCGTCACTTGTCAAAACTGTGTAAATGCAATGAAAACTCAAATGCCAATAAAATGTTTCCATTTAATTTATAATCTCATAAATGTAATCTACAAATAATTAAATACCTCCAGATATGTATGGTCTGTAAAAGTTTTGTGTGTGTGTAGTACTTATTTTGTCTTATAGAAAGAGTTTGGCAAACTAAGTCAATTAGAAGCAACTAGTGTCATTCTCCTTTTTTAGCATATATGCATAAGTATTAAAACTACCTAAATTAATTTAAAATTAACCTATTATGAAACTGAAGTTCCAGGTGGTATAAGACGTTAACAATTTAGCCCAACTCACTGGCCATTTAATTTCCTAACAGCTGTGATTTGTAGGCTATAACCACAAATAAAAAAAAATAAAAAAATTAAATGAATTAATTAATAATTAATTAAAAACAAATGTTGCAAGTCATGTATAACTGTTTCAGAGAAAATGTACACACTATTTAGCACTGATCACTTTACATTTAAAATTAAAATCGATATTGATAACTAACTAACTAACTACAGTGGGCATAGAGTGGCTTTAGTACAACTGCGAGCATGATTTCACCAAGTACAACATGTTCACAACATGTTCAAACAACAGTCCAATCAACCAATCAGAACTGAGGGATACCTTTTCAGGAAATACCTGTTTTAGGCTTATGAGGTTAGGTGCTGCTACACCCTTGTTAATCAGCTATCATTTCATACCAATTTTAGAAATAAATGATGGGTAGGGTTAGGTTTTGGGGTAGGAATTGGGTTAAGTCTGTATTTTTGGACAATAATGTTGATCCAGGATCAACCAAAGATGTTGGTCCAGGAACATGTCATGTCTTATGGCGACCTTAGTACAACACAGACCCTCCCTGGATCTGACGTCGCTCCAAACTCTGATTCTTATTTGTTTCATATTTGCTTTAGGCCTCTTGGTCGCCTCTCTGAGCAGTTTCCTATTTCATCCAATCAGAAGAGCTTTACTGCCAAGTATGCTTGCACATACAAGGAATTTGTTTTAGTGACATAAGCTTCCAGTACACAGAGACAAAAAGACACAGACCAAAAAATAAAAAAAATAAAAAATTCCCCTATGTAAATATAAATAGACAAATATTGAAAAAAACAATCAAAAAAAGAAATAAATTGCATGTACAGTTGTGCTATAGATGACCGAATGGAATAGAACAGAATGAGATGCAGGGATGTATTAGGATGGAGGTGGTGACTAATAAATATAAGATTATTGGTAATTTTTATTGCATAAGTGGGGAACATTTAACTGTTCATAACGTAGATTGCCTGGGGGAAGAAGCTGTTCTTGTGACTGGCTGTCCTGTTATTTGCGACTCTGAAGCACCGGCCAGATGGCAAAAGTTCAAAAAGGGGATAACTTGGATATGAGGTTTCTAGAGTGATTTTCTGAGCCTTTTTCCTCACTCTGGATGTATACAGTTCTTGAAGGGTAGGCAGGGGAGCACCAATAATCCTTTCAAGATAGATTATTGTTCTAAGGATGGATTATTGGATTATTGTACTAAAATGGATTATTGTACTAAGGTCGCGATAAGACATGACACGTTCCTGCACCAACATCTTTTGTTGATCCTGGATCAACATTACTGTCCAAAAATACAGACTTAACCCAATCCCTTATTATTCTACCTTCTCAAGATGGTGGCGCGTCCACACGCAGCGACTTCTCTCGCTCCCCACAGAATGGTGTTTTTGTGTTTTTTGTATTGTGATTCGTAGTGTTTTTGTACATCTTCATCGCATCTACTTGTCTTTAAGCGCACATACAGCGGTGCGTTTCTGCTGGATGTCGGCAGAACCACATTTTTAGAGTTAAACTCCGCGAACCCGGAAGAGCTGCGGGACCTCTATCTGCTCCGGAGGCCTACACCATCACCGACCCCCACTACTGCATCTCGCCCACAGCGGAAGCGCCACAAGCGGCGTGAGAGGAAGCAGAAGAGGGGTAACGGCTAACCCACACAAGCCAGCTATCCCCACCATCGTACTGGCTAATGTATGCTCTTTGGACAATAAACTGGACTACAACCAATTACTACGTTCAACTCAGAGGACTGTAAGAGACTGCTGTGTTTTTGTGTTCATGGAAACATGGCTTAGCAACAGTGTTCAAGACGCTATTATAATGAAGTGCTTTGAATAGCTAGTCATGCACCATATCAAGTCTGATACCCCCCCCCCCCCCCCCGGACCTCTTCCAGTTTGCATATCAGTCCAACCGTTCGACCGATGATGCCATCGCAACTGCTCTCCACTCAACACTCACACATATAGACAGAAAGGACTCATACGTCAGAATGCTGTTCATAGACTTCAGTTCAGCACTCAACACTATAATCCCTCAATAGCTCATTCACATACTGGTCCAGCTGGGGCTCAACACTTCACTGTGCAACTGGCTGTTGGACTTTCTGACTGGAATACCTCAGGCAGTACGGGTCGGCAGCAACACATCCAGCACCATCATACTGAACACTGGGCCTGCAACGCGTCCTGCTGGAAGACTCTACAATGGATAGTGAGAGCAGCTGAGAAGATCATTGGTGTCTCTCTCCCCTCCCTCCAGGACATTTACGGAACCCGTCTCACCCGCAAAGCCCTATGCATTGCAGGTGATCCCACACACCCGTCACACAGCTTCTTCAGTCAGCTGCCATCAAGGTGGAGACTGCGGAGTCTCCAGGCCAGGACCAGCAGATTGAAGGACAGCTTCATTCATCAGGCTGCCAGGAAGCTGAACTTGCTACCGAACTTTTTTTGCACTACAGTCTTTTTATCTGCACTGTTTGTTCACTTCACTGGTTTGCACTCTATCTGCCATGTGCCTTCCGCTGCTTTATTTAACTTTATTTTTATTTTTATTATTTTTTTACATGCCCTTATTGTATAGTTGTATTTTATATTTTATATTTGATCTAGGTTTTTAGGCTCTACTGTTAGTGTTATCTGTATGCACCATGGGTCTGAGAGTTACGCAATTTCAATTCTCTGTATATATGTACTCTACATGTGGACGAATTGACAAAGCAGACTTGACTTGACTTGACTTGACTTCAGCAGTCCAAACCATACTCTGTAGTCTTCTGATGTCTGATTTTGTAGCTGAGCCAAACCAGACAGTTATTGAAGTGCACAGGACAGACTCAGTGGCAGGTTAAACTTCCTCAGCTGGCGAAGGAAGTACAACCTTTGTTGGGCCTTTTTCCACAATGGAGTCAATGTGATTGTCCCACTTCAGGTCATGAGAGATGGTGGTTCCCAGGAATCCGAATGACTCCACTGCAGCCACAGTGCTGTCTATGATGGTGAGTAGGGGTAGTGCAGGGGGGGTTCTCCTGAAGTCCACTATCATCTCCACTGTTTTGAGCATGTTCAGCTCCAGGTTGTTAAGACCAGACAGCCATCAGCTCAACCTCCTAGATGAGACCGATGACTGAAGTGTCATCTGCGAACTTCAGGAGCTTGACAGAGGGGTCTTTAGAGGTGCAGTTGTTGGTGTACAGGGAGAAGAGCAGTGGGGAGAGAACACATCCCTGAGGAGCACCAGTGTTGGTAGAGCGACTGTTTGACATGAATTTCCCCAGTCTCACTAGTTGTTGCCTATCTGTCAGAAAGCTGGTGATCCACTGACAGATAGAGCTAGGAAGAGAGAGCTTGGTCAGTTTGATCTGGAAGGCTTTTGGGATGATGGTTTTGAAAGCCGAACTAAAGTCTGCAAACAGGATCCTCACAAGTCCCTGTTTTGTCCAGATGTTGCAGGATGAAGTCATCCACGGATATGTTTGCTCGGTAAGCAAACTGCAGGGGGTCCAGTAAGGGTCCAACACTTCATGATGACAGTCGGTAGAGCCACAGGTCTGTAGTCATTAAGTTCTGTTATCTTGGGTTTCTTTGGAACAGGGATAATGGTGAAGCATTTGAAGCAGGAAGGGACTTCACACAACTGAAGAGATCTGTTGAAAATCTGTGAAAAGATGGGGGCCAGATGGTCAGCACAGGTTTTCAGACAGGCTGGTGTAACGCCATCTGGGCCTGGTGCCTTTCTTATTTTGTTCTTCCTGAAGACCTGGCGCACATCATCCTCACTGATTTGAAGTGCAGGAGGGGTGAGGGGGATTACAGGAGGTGTTAACAGTCGTGTAAAGAGATGGTCAGAACGGGTGTGGGGGGTTTCAAATCTACAATAAAACTCATTCAGGTCATTAACAAGTAGTTGATTTGCCTCAGTGCAGGGGGATGGTGTCTTGTAGTTTGTGATGGCTTTCAGACCTTTCCACACTGAAGCTGAGTCACTGGAAGTGAACTGATCTTCCGACTTTTTAGCGTAGCTCCTCTTAGCCACTCTAATCTCTTTATTCAGTGTGTTCCTGGCATGATTGTACAAGACTCTGTCCCCATTTCTATAGGCATCCTCTTTGGCCTGACGAAGATGTCTGAGTTTTGCTGTAAACCATGGCTTATCATTGTTAAAGGTTAAATATGTCCTGGTAGGAATGCATATAACCTCACAAAAACTAATATATTATGTTACAGTCTCGATGAGTTCGTCCAGATCGGTGGCCGTAGCTTCAAAAGCAGTCCAATCAGTGAGGTCCAAACAGGCTTTTAAAACCCACTCCTTCTCTTTACAGTCTTTACTACAGGTTTAGCAGATTTAAGTTATTGCCTGTAGGATGGTATAAGATGAACCAGGAAGTGATCAGAGAGCCCCAAATCTGCTCGTGGAACAGAGTGATATGCATCCTTTATTGTGGTGTAACAGTCATCCAGTATATTACTCTCTCTGGTGGGATATGGGAGATATCATCAGGAAACACTTTCACTGTTGTGCTGATGCAGTGTTGGGGTAGTTACTCAAAAAATGTAATTAGTTACTAGTTACTTCTGTAAACTGTAATGAGATTACTTTACTAGTTACTGCATTTGAAAAGTAACTTCACTACTTATGACTTTACTTTACTTTTTTAGGGCCCTATGAAATCCGTTTTATTTTTTCCCAAATTCCGTTTTTTTTTTTTTTTTCAAAATTCCGTTTTTCTGTTTAAATTTTTTCTGGGTTCCATTTTTTTCTGTTTTATTTTTTCTCAACTCCTTTTTAATGGTTCAATTTAATTGTATTAATCAAAAAGCATGTCTAATTAATTTAAATCATAACACCTATACATTTTCACAACAGTTTATTAAAAGTTTAACAAAAATTACATGTTTAAGGCCCTATGAAATGTTTTATTTTTTCTTTATATGTTTTATTGTTACCAAATTCTGTGTTTTAGCATGTCTAATTATTTAAATGCATGAAAACAATTTATACATTTTTTTCTTAAAATGGCCTTATTTTAATGCATGTAAATATGTCGATGACTTGCTGAAGTGCACGAAAACCAGCTATCTATGTATTAGACCCGGAAATAATTTCTCTCTCTCTCTCTCTCTCTCTCTACTGTATAAAAAGTACATTATATATTATTATGTAAAGTATAATATAATACACTATTATATAATATAATATGATATAATATAATATCGGCCCTATTTTAACGATCTAAATGCAAAGTGTGAAGCGCACGGTGCAGGTGTACTCAGGGCGTGTCCAAATCCACTTTTGCTATTTTAACGACAACCAGTTTAGACCATGCCCCCGGGCGCGCCAACTGTTTGTCCCTATTCTCTTAATGAGTAATGGGTGTTTCTTGGGCGTAACGTGCAATAAACCAATCAGAGTCTCATCTTCCATTCCCTTTAAGAGCCAGTTGCACTCGTGCCATGACCGATTTGCTATTTACACGGTGGAATTTGGCAAACGCAAAGACAGAACGCGTCTCCGAGATGAAACGGAGCTGCTGGTGTGCGAGCAAATAGATAACCTAATTCTGATACATGCGATGGCTATCCATTATGACATGTAGGCATTTTTATATTTAATTAGCCTACAAAAAATTCTTATGCATTGCAATCCTTTAATTGTTAATATTTGGCATGTTTGTGTGCTGCTGTGCATCCCTGTGTTTAATAAGCAGTGTGTACGCGCGTTGTTGACCCGCCTATACTAACGTGCTCTTTAAATAACAAGCATCGCATTGTGCCGGGTGTATTATAGGGCCCATAATATTGTATTGTATTATAGTTATTATATCCAAGTTGTCTGTCTTGAACGCAGCATTAGGTTAATGTCAATAAACTATCATTTACTACAATTAAGAGCCATTCTTTAAGGTGACATTTCAGCACTTGACAAACGGATAGCGTCTCCTAAGTAGCACTTAAAGCACAGCTACGTGCGATTGCTTTATGTGCATTGTTGGGAAACGCACGTGAAACAATAACGAACGATCGTAAAATTACTCGTAGATAACGTTCTTAAGCCCTAAGATCAATCTTTATCGAGAAACCCGGCCCAGGACTTTACACACAGGCAAACACAGCTTGTGTAACGCAGGAAAGTGCGTTCCTATAGTCTAGTAAAGTAGTGTAGTTACCAGTATTATTAGTGTAATTCGTTACTTTACTTCATTACCCAAAAAAGTAATATACAGGTCCTTCTCAAAAAATTAGCATATTGTGAAAAAGTTCATTATTTTCCATTAATGTAATGATAAAAATTAAACTTTCATATATTTTAGATTCATTGCACACCAACTGAAATATTTCAGGTCTTTTATTGTTTCAATACTGATGATTTTGGCATACAGCTCATGAAAACCCAAAATTCCTATCTCAAAAAATTAGCATATTTCATCCGACCAATAAAAAAAAAGTGTTTTTAATACAAAAAAAGTCAACCTTCAAATAATTATGTTCAGTTATGCACTCAATACTTGGTCGGGAATCCTTTTGCAGAAATGACTGCTTCAATGCAGCGTGGCATGGAGGCAATCAGCCTGTGGCACTGCTGAGGTGTTATGGAGGCCCAGGATGCTTCGATAGCGGCCTTAAGCTCATCCAGAGTGTTGGGTCTTGCGTCTCTCAACTTTCTCTTCACAATATCCCACAGATTCTCTATGGGGTTCAGGCCAGGAGAGTTGGCAGGCCAATTGAGCACAGTAAATACCATGGTCAGTAAACCATTTACCAGTGGTTTTGGCACTGTGAGCAGGTGCCAGGTCGTGCTGAAAAACGAAATCTTCATCTCCATAAAGCTTTTCAGCAGATGGAAGCATGAAGTGCTCCAAAATCTCCTGATAGCTAGCTGCATTGACCCTGCCCTTGATAAAACACAGTGGACCAACACCAGCAGCTGACATGGCACCCCAGACCATCACTGACTGTGGGTACTTGACACCGGACTTCAGGCATTTTGGCATTTCCTTCTCCCCCCAGTCTTCCTCCAGACTCTGGCACCTTGATTTCCGAATGACATGCAAAATTTGCTTTCATCCGAAAAAAAGTACTTTGGACCACTGAGAAACAGTCCAGTGCTGCTTCTCTGTAGCCCAGGTCAGGCGCTTCTGCCGCTGTTTCTGGTTCAAAAGCACACGCCTGTGCACGGTGGCTCTGGATGTTTCTACTCCAGACTCAGTCCACTGCTTCCACAGGTCCCCCCAAGGTCTGGAATCGGTCCCTTCTCCACAATCTTCCTCAGGGTCCGGTCACCTCTTCTCGTTGTGCAGCGTTTTTTTGCCACACTTTTTCCCTTCCCACAGACTTCCCACTGAGGTGCCTTGATACAGCACTCTGGGAGCAGCCTATTCGTTCAGAAATTTCTTTCTGTGTCTTACCCTCCCGCTTTGAGGGTGTCAATGATGGCCTTCTAGACAGCAGTCAGGTCGGCAGTCTTACCCATGATTGCGGCTTTGAGTAATGAACCAGGCTGGGAGTTTTTTAAAAGCCTCAGGAATCTTTTGCAGGTGTTTAGAGTTAATTAGTTGATTCAGATGATTAGGTTAATAGCTCGTTTAGAGAACCTTTTCATGATATGCTAATTTTTTGAGATAGGAATTTTGGATTTTCATGAGCTGTATGCCAAAATCATCAGTATTAAAACAATAAAAGACCTGAAATATTTCAGTTGGTGTGCAATGAATCTAAAATATATGAAAGTTTAATTTTTATCATTACATTATGGAAAATAATGAACTTTTTCACAATATGCTAATTTTTTGAGAAGGACCTGTAGTTACTGTAATCCGTTACTTTGTAACTCGTTACCCCCAACACTGTGCTGATGATACTCAGCTCTATATTTCTTCGCGGCCCGATGAAACATACCAATTTGAAAAACTATAAGAATACATAGTCGATATAAAAAACTGGATGACGAGTAATTTCTTACTGCTAAATTCTGAAAAAACAGAGGTGTTAATTATAGGACCTAAAAAACTCTGCATGTAATAGCCTAGAAAGCTGTCTAAGAATTGAAGGCTGCTCTGTCAATTCTTCGTCATCAGTTAGGAACGTAGGTGTGCTATTTGATAGCAACCTTTCCTTAGAAAGCCACGTTTCTAGCATTTGTAAAACTGCATTTTTCCATCTCAAAAATATATCTAAATTACGGCCTATGCTCTCAATGTCAAATGTAAAAATGTTAATCCATGCGTTTATGACCTCAAGGTTAGATTATTGTAATGCTTTATTGAATGGTTGGTTCTGCACGCTTAATAAAAAAAAAAATCCAGTTAGTCCAAAATGCAGCAGCTAGAGTTCTTACTAGAACCAGGAAGTATAACCATATTAGCCCAGTTCTGTCAACATTGCACTGGCTCCCTATCAAACATTGTATAGATTTTAAAATCATGCTTATTACTTATAAAGCCCTGAATGTTTTAGCACCTCAGTATTTGAACAAGCTCTTGTTACATTATAGTCCTCCACGTCCGCTGCATTCTCAAAACTCTGGCAATTGGATAATACCTAGAATATCAAAATCAACTGCGGGCAGCAGATCCTTTTCCTATTTGGCGCCTAAACTCTGGAATAACCTACCTAACATTGTTCGGGAGGCAGACACACTCTTGCAGTTTAAATCGAGATTAAAAGACCCATCTCTTTAACCTGGCTAACACATTACACACTAATACGCTTCTAAAACACAAAAACAATAAAATATATTCAAACATCATTAATTATCTAAACTGGAACCGGGAACACTTCCCATAAAACCCGATGTACTTGCTACATCATTAGAAGAATGGGATCTATGCTAATATTAGTCTGTTTCTCTCTTATTCTGAGGTCACCGTAGCCACCAGATCCAGTCTGTATCCAGATCAGATGGTCACTGCAGTCACCCGGATCCAGTATGTATCCAGCCCAGAGGGTGGATTAGCACCTAGAAAAGACATCTACAGCCCTGAAAGACAGCAGAGACCAGGACAACTAGATGAGCCCCAGATACAGATCCCGTGTAAAGACCTTGTCTCAGACGACCACCAGGACAAGACCACAGGAAACAGATGATTCTTCTGCACAATCTTTGCTGCAGCCTGGAATTGAACTGCTGGTTTCATCTGGTCAGAGGAGAAATGGCCCCCCGACTGAGCCTGGTTTCTCCCAAGGTTTTTTCCTCCATTCTGTCACCGATGGAGTTTTGGTTACTTGCCGCGTCGCATCTGGCTTGCTTAGCTGGGGGCACTTAATTTACAGCGATATCATTTACTTGATTGCAAATTATTGCACAGATACTATTTAAACTGAACTGAGATGATGACATCACTGAATTCAGTGATGAACTGCTCTTAACTGTTATTTTGCATTATTGACACACTGTTTTCCTGATTAATGTTGTTCAGTTGCTTTGACACAATCTGTTTTGTTTAAAGTGCTATTTAAATAAAGGTGTCTTGACTTGACTTGACTTGACATGTAACATGCTGTCTGAATTTTGGCAGTTTAAGGAAAAGATTTGCTTTATTAAAGTCCCTGAGAATGATTAAAACAGAGTCCGGGTGTTGTTGTTCTGTCTCTGTGATCTGATCAGTGAGTTTCTTTAAAGCTGAGCTCACGTGCTCTTGCGGAGGTATGTAAACACTCACAAGAATGAACAAGTGAAACTCCCGCAGCGAATAGAATGGTTTACAGTTAATGAAGAGTGCTTCTAGATCAGGACAGCACATCTTCAACACAGTTACATCTGTAAACCACCTTTCATTGATGTAAAAGCATGTCTCGTCACACATGATTTCCCCGTTGATTCTTCATCACATTCTGCTCTGAACGGCTGGAAACTCGGCAGATGGAGTGCGTTGCCCGTTATGGCATCATTCAGCCAGGTTTCCGCGAAACACAGAACAGCAGAGTGTGAGAAATCTTTATTTGTCCGAGAGAGCAGAAGTTTGTTAGTTTTGTTGGGTAGAGAGTGGATATTCGCTAGACGGATGCTAGGCAACGGCATTCGAAATCCGAGCTTCCTGTGCTTCACAAGAGTGCCGGCTTGCTTCCCCCGCCTGCATGTCCTGAAGCATTTGATCAGCGCCGCTGCTCCACCAACTACAATGTTCAGCAAAACATTAAAATAATCGAAAAATGGTAGGATATTTTGTGGTGTGTTCTGCCGAATGTACAGCAGTTCATCCAACTTAAAACTTAAAAAGAAAAAAAAAAAAAAAAAAAACACTAAAACAACTGCAGAGCAAAGCACCATGGCTGCCATGTGCGGCACCATCTTGAACTAGTGATTTGAACAGCTGATTTTGGAAAATGACAAAGAGTGGTCATTGTGTGGATGTGACAACAACATCACAAATTCTCCACAAATGTGGCTTTTATGGGAGGGTTGTGAGAAAAAAAAGACACTCCTCAAAAAAGGCCACATGCAGTCAGACTGAGCTTTGCCAAAACACACCTTGAAGATTCTTAGGCAGGCGGTCCACAAACATTCACCATTAAATTGAACTGAACTCAAGCAGTTCTGCAAAGAAGAGTGGGCAAATACTGCAAAGTCGATATGTGCAAAGTTAGTAGAGACAAATCCTAACAGACTAAAGGCTGTAATTAAAGCAAAAGGTGGTTCAACAAAATACTGACACAAAGGGGTGATCCTTTGTCCAACTGTTTTTTCTTTTCTGACATGTTGGTGTTATATCTTTCACTTGGATGTTAGAAGTTGGACTGAGTAAATACAGCTGAATAAAACAAAAACTGTGTCCGTCTACATTTCAGGCTGCAAAGCAGCGAAATGTGATTATTTAAAAGGGGGGGCGATTCTTTTCCATACCCACTGTAAATAAATAAATAAACTTTAATTAATTAACAGATCATTTTTCCTCTTTAAAGCACAGGAGCAGTGGTTGAAGGATGTTTGTCAAATCATGAGCCTTTTTGATGCTTTTGGTCTCCACAAAAGGGCTGACAAATTACACCAGGCTTATGTAATGCGTGTGACTAAGACATATGGCTAATATTCAAATATTGTTTCCAAATAACTAATGACATCTAAACCTGCATCACTGAACAGAGAAAACAAGCAGTAGTAGATACAAACAGAAGAGTGGACATGATATACAAAAATCAGTGCAGTGGTGTACACAACAAAAACACCAAAACAAAAACAAAATAAAAAAACATGTAATAGACTCATGAATATGCTGAGCAGGTAAAAATGATTACTGTATGCTTAACAATAATGTTACAGTAAAGTGCCTGACTAAGACTCTAAGACTAAGAAATCACATGAAATGCAGAGAAAATAGTTAATAACTTCATACAGTTTCCTTTTTCATGTGTTGACTACAACTTCTCATTAAAATAACTTAAATTGATTCCTGAATTAGTTTGTTGTGGTTCTTTGCTGGAATGACAAATGGTAAAAAAGGTCTGATAGTAAAAAATATTAAATTGAGGTGGTGTTAAATATTAAATGTGAAGTACTCACATTGATCAGAGTCAGCTCAGCAGTTGTCAGAGCGTCAGTGGGCATCAACTGAGTTTTACATTTAGTTTCTTTTGAGTTTTTGTATGTTTTGCCTGCATGCAAAAGATGTTACTTCAGGAAGGAGCTTTTCTGACCTGTTAAGTGTTCAATGACAGAATTAAAGAGATAGTTCACCCAAAAATGAAAATTGTCATCAATTACTCACCCTCATGTTGTTCCAATCCCCTTAGACTTTCATTCACCTTTAAAATACAATTAAAGATATTTTAAATTATGTTTTATTAACAAGGTTCAGGAGGAGCATGATCAGATAATCAATGAGTCTGACCCAGCTGGAGCTCGTCAGCTAATTACCTTCACACAATACGGGTACATATACAGCCAACTTACCTCTCTTCCACGACGGTCTTCCAGCATGATATAAAATGTAGGTCGCGGTGCATGGCTAACCAAAGTAGACATTACTTCTGCTTTTCAAGGTGATGCCTATCCACCCAGACTTTTGGCATTTATTTGGAATTTGCTGGCAAGGTAAACTGTATTTTTCAGAAGGCCTTACTTTTGGATGCAAAACAGCCCCAAAATTTTCGATACGTTATCAGAAGCCATTTGCTGGATTCTCTCAAACAATTACTCCATTCACCATGTCATTCATCTGCTCAACGATTCCCTAATCATCTCACCTCACAACACGACCCCAGCCGCAAATATCTTGATGGTCCAAAAAGTTTTTGCCAAGCTGGGGATTACCATCGCTCAGGAGAAAACGTCTGGGCCAACAAAATCCATTGAATTTTTGGGCATCAGTTTAGATTGTGCCAAATTCCAGGCCTCTCTGCCAAAAAAAAAAAAAAAAAAAAAAAAATCGACATAATAATTCTAGTGGCTTCAGCCTTAGTAGAAAGCCGAAATTGTTCTAAACGTGAGCTTCTCTCTATGATCGGTCACCTCAATTTCGCCCTGTGCATAATTCCCCAAGGCCACCCTTTATCTCGCATCTCCTCACACTCGCATCGTCAGCACAGGGTCTAGAAGAACAAATTACCTTAACTCACGCATGTCGCCACAAACTTAGCTTATGGTTAACCTTCCTTAAACAATGGAACAGCATTTTTTTTTTTTTTTTACAATGACCTTGTTTCTTCCCCCAATGACATTCAACTGTTCACCGATGTGGCTCCCTCCGTTGCTTTCGGGGGGTTTCATCAAGGTCGTTGGTTCACGTCTTCTAGGCCCCCTCAGCTGTTAGATGCTCCTCAGTCCTCAGCACTATATGAGCTCTATCCATTGGTAGTCGCCGTTTTACTGTGGGGGAAAGATTGTTTGCAAGCAGCATCTTAGTTCACTGCGATAATGAAGCAGCTGTCCACTGCTTAAAGGCCTTTCTCAATCCCCTGCTCATTTGATACTGCTGCTGCAGTGCCCTACTGTTTTGATACTGCTGCCGCAGTGCCCTGCTTAAATTGATAGCCGTGCTCTCTTCAGTCACAGTGAGAGTCCCTCACCTGGCCTCCCATTGTGCTCCTTATTCGGCCCTTCGTGCACACTCCACTTTTTCTTCACAACATGCATATTTTTGGAGGGCCACTCACAATTTCTATCTGGCTCATACCATTAGCTTCTTTTGGGGACTTCTCTGGGTTCGGGCTCCATCCCGAGCTCGGAGCCCTCCCTTCAGACAGCACACCAAATATGCTACTAATTGTTCTACCATACTATGTAATTGTGAACTAGTGAAATTATGTTTTATTAACAAGGTTCGGGAGGAGCACGATCAGATAATCAATCAGTCTGACCCAGCTGGAGCTCGTCAGCTAATTACCTTAACAAGCACAATGCAGATACATATACAGCCAACTTGCCTCTCTGCCATGACAGTCTTCTAGCATCCTGCCTCCAGTCCAAAACCTCACTCTTAATCTAATTTCATCCCATTCTTAGGATGTGGGGGGGGGGTTCTCTGGGTTCGGGCTCCACACAAGGCTGGGTATGGACTGGGCCATCCAGAAGTTCTGTGATATATGATGGTATATGATGATGCTGTCTGCTTAATAACAAATGTTATGCATCTGAGACTTTAATAATGTGACTCAAATGGCTTGTTTCATCTCCAGCTCCAGTCTGAAGTCTAGCCTCACAAACCGAAACCTTTTCAGTCAGGTGTGTGTGTGTGTTTCTGCAATGGGGATGTTAATTTGAGTGTGTGTGTGTATGTGTATATGTATATGTATATGTGTAGTTTATTTTTATATATATATATATATATATATGTGTGTGTGTGTCAGAGGGATTCTGAACACCCTGAAGATTATCTTTCTGATAATGACTGTACATTATCATGCTTCTTCTATAACTACTTACCAAATAGATTAATTAAATAAATAAATACATGGTCATGAGATAAATTGATATAACATAAATGTTCATGGTCCCTTTAGAAGATGTTTTGAAGCTAACGATTTATACCAAATGTGGGCAGCTGTGACCTAATGGTTAGAGATTTGGACTTGTAACCCAAAGGTCACAGGTTTGAGTCTCGGTGCTGGCAGGAGTTGTAGGTGGGTGGGGAGTGAATGAACAGCGCTCTCTTCCACCCTCAGTACCCATGGCTGAAGTGCCCTTGAGCAAGGCACTGAACCCCCAGTTGCTCCCCGGGCGCTGGATATAGCTGCCCACTGCTCCGAGTGTGTGTTCACGGTGTGTTCACTTCTCACTGCTGTGTGTGTGTGTGCACTTGGATGGGTTAAATGCAGAGCACCAATTCCGAGTATGGGTTAGCATACTTGGCAAATGTCACAACTTTCAAATGTAATGGTCAAACGAAATCCACATTTTGGACATTTTTACTGTAGTACTGTAGTTCTTTTCACTCTCGGCTTCATGTAGATCACAGTTCCTGCAAGTGTTTTCAATGGCAGTAGTGTACATGCGGTCAAGAGGAAATCTGGGTTTTGTGGTGCCAGTATTCCTCTGTAAGGTTGTGCTTTAAAAGCGGGACCGTCCCGCGCCGTATCTTCCTCCAGCGTGGTGTCCTGACACGGCAGATAAACACACAGCTTTCAGGAAACAGCGAGAGGGCTTCATCTGCTCAGCTTTAAGACAACGTGAACTGAACGCCTTCAGGAGCAGCAGTCCTCCCAGAATGCACTGCACACACTATCAAACATACTGCAGATCCTCATTGTCCTTCACAGGCGTTAAAGGGCTTTGTGTCACCATTTACCCCCCTCATGTAATTTCAAACCTCTGTGAACCTTCATCCCATGCTGTTCTTTCCACACTATGTATGACCCTGCACAAAACCAGTCTTAAGGGTCCATTTCTTGAAATTTGTGTTGTATACATCATCTGAAAGCAGAATAAATAATCTCTCCATTGATGTATGGTTTGTTAGGAGGACAATATTTGGCCGAGATACAACTATTTGAAAAATCTGGAATCTGAGGGTGCAAAAAAATCTAAATATTGAGAAAATCATCTTTAAAATTGTCTAAATGAATTCTTAGCAATGCATATTACTAATCAAAAATTAGGTTTTGATATATTTACAGTAGGACATTTACAAAATATTTTCATGGAACATGATCTTTACTTAATATCCTAATGATTTTTGGCATAAAAGAAAAATCGATAATTTTGACCCATACAATGTATTGTTGACTATTGCTACAAATATACCCCAGCGACTTAAGACTGCTTTTGTGCTCCAGGGTCACATTTAATATGACTTATTCGCTGTGTTCCCAGTCTTCTGAAACCACGCCGTATTGTTTTGATAATTGGTTGATTAGCATCTCATCACCTTTTTTAAAGAAACTAGGATTAAAATTCCTTCTCATAGGCTATTTACTGAACAAAAGTGTTTCTATTTGTAGTTTTAGTCACATGATCGGCGTGCAAAACGTCCAGCACTGGAGCATTTTAGATCACCTTTCAAAAGAAGAAAATCTCTTTAAAAAAAGCAAGTTTGCCATTTAATTGCAATCCATATATGCATATAATAGTATTTAAATCACCGTAAAAAGAGGGGTATTTTAATATATAATGAGTTTCTATGTGTTTTCATGATTTCATGGTGCTTTTTCATATTTGTAATCAGTCCATTTTCATTGCATTTAAAAGAATGTGACGTTCTGCTGTTAACTTTGAATTCTGCTGAAGTTCTTCTTTTGTGTTTCACAGAAGGATGAGATTCATACAGGTTTGAAACGACGTGATGGTGAGTAAAAGATGACAGAATGACCATGGGGTTGGCTGAACTAACCCTTTAACCGCTCATATAGTGTGGCTCATCATAAAAGACCATTATAAACCAGTAACCAGAGGTGATTCAGCTGTGAAGTGTAATTGCATCGTCAGACCTGAGAATCCCGCTCAGTATAGTGTGCACTAGAAGCACACAAGGGTGAGAGTGAGAACATTCTCCAAAAGAATCACACATTGATGTGACCTCTGTGTTGGACACATGCAGCTGATGCATAAAAATACATGATGTAATCCATTCACTGCTCCCGAGAGAAAGAGCATGTCAAAACTACTACTATAAATATTAATTAACTACACAGATGTGTAATAGCATGCACAGTGTCTAAAAATGTTCTTGTGTGCATTTGAGCTTGACTTCACAATCTCAAAGACGTCTGTAAAAACAGGGGCCAATATATGAAGGAATTTTCTGTATTGATTTTGCACAGGTGTTTCTGCAGAATTTTGAATTGTGCTGTGTTCAGGGTTTTATTTTTATTATATTATTTTTTTTCTCTCGTGGTGCAGGATACTTTAAGGCCCATTTACACCAAGGGTGAAAATTATAAAGTTTAAATAGCTAATTCAGATCTTTCAGAATGACTTTTCCAGCTGATAAACAATCAAACATTGCGGCACATGATTATAATAAACAAAATGGTATCGTTATGTTCTTGCTCTAGAATAATAAAATAACCTTTAGAATAAAGTGTATATAGGCATAATGTTCTATCTTTTGATACATTTATGGTTTTATTGTCATATTCTAACCTTTACAGTCTCTGCATGTACATGGAGAAAGAACATTTTGCATATGCTGCTTAACATCTTTGGAGGTCCATGAAGAAACAACTGATCTGAATAAACGCAAGTAAACAAGTTGATGTTGCATTGTTCGTTTAGATGGGTACAACACTGATCTAATAAATAGTGATGACAGTGCTAGTACTTTATCAATGTGAAAACTAAACCAATAGAGTTTTGCTGGTAATTTCCTAATTAAGTGAGTGTTTTTTTGGACGGTAGCATTTACATCATCACTAAACAGAACTGCATCTGAGGTATTTAGATACTGTGCTGAGGTTATTCTGATGAGATCTCAAGGGTTCAGCATGATCTCTGAGACATCAACACTGCCATCCAGAGGAAATCTGAGGACTCGAGTGATGATTTCATATGCATTAAAACACCAAGGAACCTTTGATGACTTTGCATCTGTGTTTTATTGGGCAGGAATTTATTGCACTTTGATTTGACGACATTTTGAAATTAACTCCTCATCTGATTTACAATAAATGATCACACATTTGGAATATTTATAGGTGTGAAAATATTTCCATGCATGGTCATTTACATGTCATTTAAATGTTTGTGGCTAAAGACTGCAAACAAGTTGATAACATGGCGCTCAATGTGATTTTGAGAGAATTGCCTTGGTACACCTAGACACTTCAAGAAATTCCAATCACCACATACAAACATAATCATACAACAACCTTTCAACACTTCAAAAAATATCAAAAACCAAATAAATCAAAATCATGTTACACTCAGTGATTCTCAGAATTCCCAGAATGCAAGTAGCGCGACAGCGCCATCTAACGGTCAAGAGAAATAATGCAGAAGAAACGCATCACGCATGACTTAGTATTATTCAGTTCCCCCTTTTTAATAGATTCCCACAATACATGACAATAAATAGGCTACATAAGGATCCCTGTACAGTTCATCTTCATCAGCTGCTCAATGTATTCAGACTACAAATGAACATGTTTTACACTTGAGGCACCTTGTGTATCCCATTGAAAGACACACAAATACTTAAGTTCAGAAATGAAAAGCGAAAGTTATTCTAGTGAACGTGCGCAACGCTTCTGACGATCGGTTGATCTTATTTGGAGCGGCACGTTAATTGTTCCAAAAATATTGCAGGTCTGGCAACATGTACAATACTAAAAAAACCAAAAATAACTAATATATAATACACGCTAAAACACACGTTAAAAACTGCCGTCACAAACTCAAAACCAAAAAAAAACCCAAAAAAATACACAAAAACTACGGCTGAGCCGTTACACACGTTCCGGAATCGCGCCATAAATACACAACAGCGCAATTTCAAGCATAAAGTTTCACGTCGCTGCATTATAAATATGACTGAAATAATGCAAACACATGGAAAAAGACTCAAGGGTGGAGAATAAATGATGGAAAGCAAATATTCAGATACGTTCACGATCTCTGATTGACAGGTCACCGGGTTCTGAATGGAATATCTGCCGTATTTGTATGGAATACAGCAAGTGGAGGAAATGATGCGCACGTGGAACAGGAAATGAGCACGGGTCAGTCTGATGATGACCTCAAACTCTAATGAGATGCTCTACAGTGTTCTTCGCACAAAATAAAGAAAGAGGCTTCGGAAATATAAAGCATCACTCTGGAAATTCATACGGGTGTTCGTGCAAAACAAATCATCAGCTTGGAAAACGTTCACTGTGTGAGAAGATATGGAATTCGTGAACGAAATAATGATTTTTTTGTATGAATCTTGGAAAAATCCTGTATTCAAAATGGATTGTGGCTATAAAAACAAAACAAAAAAAATGCAGATAAAAATATAGTCAGGTCGAATCTAACCTCCACAAATGAGGTAGTTGGTACTTAGATTATGTTGGCTGATTTTTAATAAATACGAATTATTCTTAAGGAAATATATAAATATGGTTGAGTAAAATAGCTTAACAACTGCACTTTGCCATTTCTGTTTTCCAAAGTAAAAATGAAGGTAAAATTTCAATTGTACAAATGTAATATTTTAAGCAATACTGTCATTTTAAACAGCCATGTTTCTCAACATGAAATGGCATTCGCAGTCCATTTTACTTCTAAATTCAATGCCATTTTTGATCTCTACTGCATAGAACCTTTACACACACACACACACATACACACACACACACAGTTCAAGAATTTCACAATCAAGCCGTGTCCGAAACAACTAACTAGCCTAGAAGAACTACGTTAGCCTCAGTAACCGCGCCACAGCGCTGGTGCTCTAGTGTTTCGGGTTTGGTTAACATCGCCACAAATACTGTTCATGCAACCAGATGCATCTCTAATCTATTAAAACCTTGTCATACGCCACAGGATATGTGACTTTAAGGCTTCAGTCGCTGCAGTATAAAAATACTGTGTATTAATTCGGGTGAATTATTTGAAATCTGTTTAAAATCACAGGAAATGTGATTATTTTTCTTCATGCAAATAAAGCCTGTTTTTAGGAGGGAGAAAATGTGCTTGAAAATAATGTCTAAAAACAGGCTTTATTTTCTTCTTCAGGTTGTAATGGCGTAAACCATGTTTTCATGAAGTTCACCCAGTTTTTCTTCAATCTCACGACAGCAACGATAAGCGTCAAGCCAAACTTTACTGCACTTTGCCCAAATATCTATATACGTAAAGAGCTTTGCGTTTAAGCTCAATCAAACCGAACGCATCCCACCTCACTGATCGAGCCCTTAGTGTGTTGAGTCATGTTAAACACTGTAAAAACGCTTAATAAAAAAGCTTCTGAGTTCAAAACCAATAACCGTTTTGTCATAAACAACCAAAAAAAAAAAAGAAACACTGCACGCTCTCAAATGTTAGTCGCTGACAGGTGGAGGGTTTGCGATGTGTTGACGCCCTTTTCATTTTTTTCCAAATGTGATTCAGTCTCAGAGTCAGACGTTGCTGTCCTCCAGCAGCGGTTCGAAGTCCTCGTCGCTCCCCGGCAGCGGTGTGTTGGTGTGAGCGCCGGCCAGGCTCGCGCTGCTCTTACGGGTTTGGCAGGGCGTTGCTGGGGGCGTGGGGTGGTCCGGGATGAAGAGAGCGACTACAAACGCCACCACCACAGTACAGGCGCCCAGGAGGAACGGAGGACCGGGGATTAAGGTCTTCTACACAAAAAAACAGGCAGAAAGTAAGTGGCATTAGAGGAAGTCATCAAGGATTTATGACACTGTTTGAGCTACTGAGTGAGTATTTACTTAGATATATAGATCATACATATATTAAATGAATATATCAAGTATTTTCAGCAATGTAAGTAACGTTTTTGATGAGTCTAGTTTATTTGCACAGTGTATTTTCAGTTTAAATAAACATTCTAATAAATGTTGTTTTCCACTATAATTAACGTTTGTTTTTTTACTTACATTTTTCATTCTTGTTCTGAAAAACATTTATGATCGTTATAAGATTTTACTTATATGCTGATGCGAAATTAGATATTTTTATAATTAGAATTTATAAGCGTTCAAAAAATTTTTTTACAGTAAAAGTTTTTTGCAAATATGGCAAATGTTATATTTTTATTATATATGATTTTACATTACATTATAAAGCAAAAGTTTTGCACAAAATAGATAATGTATAGTGAATCTATAGTAGATATGTTATTTTTACACATACACATACACAGATATATACTTTGTACTTTAGAAAAAAACACACATACGTATACATAATTTTTATTTGTATTTTTATATTTATACCTTAAAGTGATTAATTGAAATTTACATTTAAATTTAGTCATTTAGCATAATAAATCACCAAAATAAACTTAAAATGAACACAAAAAAAGAAAAAAAAATAAAAAAAACACATAAAAAGTCAATCAACAGATTAAAAATAAAAAGCTTTTATAACATCATTTATTTGCTCTTAAGTCACCTCAAAAGTAAATCTTTTATCATTTCAACCAAAGTTACTGTAACCAAATAGGTTAAAAAATTCTATTAGAAAAACATTTTAAGCATTAAAATTGCTGTGCGTGGAGTGCCTTTGAGTCATGATGCAAATGAATCACTGAATCAATATTTTGAACTGATTCACTAAACCAATTTGAAACTCACCTGTACCTCTGGTGAGGTCTGTAGAGGGATGGCGTAGTCGGGCTGGATGGAGGTGATCCCGCTCAACTCCACATTAAAGAGGAAGAAAATGAAGCCGTACAGCGCCGGACCCAGACCGTTACAGAGCCCCCGAATCCCTGTTATCATGCCCTGAACCAGACCTGAGGTAACACAGCACACACAGATGGAAAAATGGCTTTAAATTACTAGAAAAGTGCTATATAAATGCAACAAATTATTATTATTATTATTTAAATGCCTCAGATTTTCACTTAGAAGGCAACATGAAACAAAAATGTGTACTTTCTGAATACAAGTTCCTGCTCTCATAGTGCACAGTTCATTAATGGTTTTTCTTCAATCCTTAAAGTTTTGAACATTTAAAATCTTGAAGTTATCGCATGTAAGAGATTACCCTGTTTATCTGGATCTGCGCTGCGCGACACTAAAGTGCTCACTGCAGGGAACGTTATGCTGGACATGGCTGCCACCGCGCCGGCCGCCCACATCATCCTAAACAAATATAACATCAGACATCAACAAAAAAAACACACACCTCTACACAATAAAAACAAAAAACAAGTAACTCACTCTCCCTAAACAAAACAGACCATTGTTCTGTAATGTTTGCAAAAGCAGGTCACTTCTCCTGATCTCGATGTTAACTCACCACGGCTCGGACCCCAAACCGTACCAGGCCAGCTGGAGAATCTGGAAACCCAGACCCAGAAGAACCGTGTTCTTGTTCCCGATGGTCCTCATTAATAAAGTCAGAAACAGCGTCTGTAGGGAACATAAGAATAAATAAGCGTATTTGCTGAACAAATAGTCGTTTCATACCAATTTTGGGTCCAAATTCTTGAGCACGTCACACTTTCTCACAAAATATAATGCATTTTGTTGCATTTTTGTTTTTGACGGCCAATTGCCGTCCAAATCATTCTTCATTTACAAATTAAAGCCTTAAAAAAGGCAGAAAATCTTACGTTTATAGTCATGGCATTAAATGTTGCATGCACTGCACTGCAACCAAAAAAACATCTTCAGTGTTTTTGTTTTGTTTTCCAGTAGAAACATCCTTAAATCAGGGGACATTTACTTTAGATGCAAAATTAAGATATGCACTTTTGTTTTCTGAGAAACTAAAAAGTGATTGCAAGCTTAAAACGAGAACAAATATCTGTGGATGGAGAATGAGAACTTGTTTTCCCTTTAAATTAAGTGAATTTTTCCGAGCCCACTGGCAGATATTTGTTCTTGCTGTAATTTCATTTTGATCAATTTCTCAGAAATCATGACTTGTAAGTTGAATTGTGTCATTTTGCATCTGTTTTCATTTAAGAATCGTTAAGACATTTGCCCTGAAAACAAGACAAAGATACTCAGGAAGAACAGCTTTGTTTGCAGTGTCATCCGAAGGTAGAATAAAAGATATTCCCATAATAGTTAAGCTTTATAATCAAAAAAAAATAAACAAAAAGTAAAAAATATCTATATAAAACTTCTAGTTATCAAATATTACAACTCATTATTGCCAGCACAAACAATTACATCCAAATAGACATTTACATCTAAAGATCATATTGACAAATGATGTTCCCTTTAATTTATTCATTAAACTTGTGTCCTAAAAAGGTCTTAGATTTATCTTCATGAAGCCTGCAGAAACCCTGCTGTGCAATTATCAGCCCATTTTCACATGTATGACATTAATTCATGCCTACTTCTGATTTTAGTGGCCAGAAAATGCAAACATAAGCATGTGTTTTGGGTGTTTTACTAAATCCAAACAGGAAAAAAGCTTATTTATTCATAAACTTGTGTTTATGTAAAGTTCTTTGACATTAATTGGAGTATTTGAATATATTTTCCACTCTTTTGCAGATCTTAAGTTAAAATATACATTATTTTTTTAACATTAAAACCAAAACGTTTAACATTCAACCGCTTTTGTTATTTTGATAAGTGCATCAAAGCTGATACATATGTATCATTTAAAAAAAAAAAAAAAACTTAATTCTTATTTTGTGGAAATAAAATGTGTTCTTTAATATTCAAATAAAATAAATATATATTAAATATAAACACACACAAAAATTAAATATATATAATACACAAACACACAAAAAAAATCATATTTATAAAAATCAACCCAACATCACAAATCAGCCGACATTCATCAACACTCATTTGCAAATCAGCAGACATTGGCTGTTATTGTTTTTATACTGAAACATCGTGTTTATTGCTGTGTCGTACTGAATCAGAGCAAAGCTGCTAGAATTCAACTAGCTTGTTGTGGGGCTAAAAATAAAACCCCTCCACTTAAATAAACCAGCTAACACCATGCTATCTGCTCATTACAGCCCTGCCTATATTTCATTACATTTACCACTGAACTTTTAAAGGAATTAAATTCAATTAGAAAGCGTTTGCGAGAGCCACTTTCACGAGACGCCTCGCCGGCTCAACGACACGAGTAATAAGGCAGAGTCAAGAATATTGCCTCAATTAAATACCTGCGCCAGGATGGAGAGGATTCCCACCACGCCGATGAACACCGCGATCGTTTTGGGCGAGAAGTTAATGACCTGAGAGACAGAGAGAAAGAGCCGCATCACCATCAGTCTGCACCAGCGCACCTGGATCCAGTGAACTCTGTTATATCCAGTAATGAACCGTCACTGAACTCAACTCAACGCTCAGACAGGGACAAAACTAACAATCAAACCGACGAGTGTGTGAAATAAATCCAAGCTATTATAAGTAAATCCAAAAACTAAAAAAAAATAAGGAAAAAAAAAGGAAAAGGTAAAACTACTATTATTAATAAAGGTCCATAACATCACAAATGGTGCATTAACTTCATTGATTATCTATTCATCAAAGAATCCTGAAAAATAAAATGTATCAGTTTCCAGAAAAATATTGTGCAGCACAACTGTTTTCAACATTGATAATAATCTAAAAAAAAAAAAAGAAAAAAACTACAGTTTATATTTTAAAATGTAATTTCAGAATATTACTCTTTTTAATTTTAGTCGTACAAATTCCTATTTCAGCCCTATCTGACTCTTTTTTCCCATTTTACTGTACTGTTTTTACTGCAAACCCCCTAACACACTGCAGCAAAACTTTTAGAATGATATTTAAAAGAATTTACAAAAAATAAAAAAAAAATAAAAAATTACAACTACATTAAATAAAGCAAACTTTGTTGGTCATCATGCAGAAGCAGTATGATTAGTATGATAGTTGTTTTTATTACTGATTCTTCTTGTTTAGTTAATTAGAAGCATGCTGCAGCTAAAAACCTTCCAGTCATTTAGTTAATTAGAAGCATGCTCAAGCTAAAAACCTTCCAGTCATCACTATGCACAACAAAACAAGACACTAAAAAACAACACAAAAACAGAAAAAACTCAACAAAAAAAAAGCACCCTGCAGCATAAACCGCTAATGACAGTTTAATGGAAGCTTTAATCGGAAACATTAAATATAGAACCTTTACATTTGTTCATTAAAAACCAAGAATAAACAGCTTACCTGTCGCAGGTAGAGGAAAAAGCTGGAGTACTGGCCCGCCTCGGGCAGATAGGACAGAGAAATGACTGTGATACAGATGAGCAGAACGGTCGTGTCCTGTCCGACTTTCCGCAAAGACTGTGAAGAAACACAAAAAGCATCAATAAAACATTCAGTAGCTCATAAAACTGAAATGAAAAAAGTTGTTTTGTATAGTAGTGTTTTATTTTAATCATCAGTACGAAGCAGATATTATTTTTCCCATTTAAACTACTGATATATTCCATCCTGATATATTTAAATCAGGATGAATGAGAGGTAAAACTGAGTGTCATCAGCATAGCAGTGATATGAAAAGCCATGTTCCTGAATGACAGAACCTAGTGATGCTATGATAATTATATTATATAAGTGGTCCAAGAACAGAGCCCTGAGGCACATCAGTAGTTAGATGTTGCAATTTGGACACTTCACCTCTCCAAGATACCTTGAATGGCTTCAATAACTGAGAGCAAGGCAATATGTATATAATTATATTATATGTGACCCTGGACCACAAAACCATGGGCTGGGGTATATTTTTAGCAATACCCAAAAAAAACATTGTATGGGTTAAAATTACCAATTTTTCTTTCATGCCAAAAATCATTAGGATATTAAGTAAAGATCATGTTTCATGAAGATATTTTGTAAATTTCCTACCATAAATATATCAAAACTTTAATTTTTTTTGATAGTATATGCATTGTTTAAGAATTCATTTGGACAACTTTAAAGATGATTTTCTCAATATTTAGATTTTTTTGCACCCTCAGATTCCAGATTTTCAAATAGCATATTTGATATTTGAAATATTAGCATATTTCATCCGACCAATAAAAGAAAAGTGTTTTTAATACAAAAAAAGTCAACCTTCAAATAATTATGTTCAGTTATGCACTCAATAACTTGGTCGGGAATCCTTTTGCAGAAATGACTGCTTCAATGCGGCGTGGCATGGAGGCAATCAGCCTGTGGCACTGCTGAGGTGTTTATGGAGGCCCAGGATGCTTCGATAGCGGCCTTAAGCTCATCCCAGAGTGTTTGGTCTTGCGTCTCTCAACTTTCTCTTCACAATATCCCACAGATTCTCTATGGGGTTCAGGGCCAGGAGAGAGTTGGCAGGCCAATTGAGCACAGTAATACCATGGGTCAGTAAACCATTTTACCAGTGGTTTTGGCACTGTGAGCAGGTGCCAGGTCGTGCTGAAAACGAAATCTTCATCTCCATAAAGCTTTTCAGCGATGGAAGCATGAAGTGTGCTCCAAAATCTCCTGATAGCTAGCTGCATTGACCCTGCCCTTGATAAAACACAGTGGACCAACACCAGCAGCTGACATGGCACCCCAGACCATCAATGACTGTGGTACTTGAACACTGGGACTTCAGGCATTTTGGCATTTCCTTCTCCCCAGTCTTCCTCCAGACTCTGGCACCTGGGATTTCCGAATGACATGCAAAATTTGGCTTTCATCCGAAAAAAAAGTACTTTGGACCACTGAGCAACAGTCCAGTGCTGCTTCTCTGTAGCCCAGGGTCAGGCGCTTCTGCCGCTGTGTTCTGGTTCAAAAGCACACGCCTGTGCACGGTGGCTCTGGATGTTTCTACTCCAGACTCAGTCCACTGCTTCGCAGGTCCCCCAAGGTCTGGAATCGGTCCTTCTACCACAATCTTCCCCAGGGTCCGGTCACCTCTTCTCGTTGTGTGCAGCGTTTTTTTTGCCACACTTTTTTTTCTTCCCACAGACTTCCCACTGAGGGTGCCTTGATACAGCACTCTGGGAACAGCCTATTCGTTTCAGAAATTTCTTTCTGTGTCTTACCCTCTCGCGCTTGAGGGTGTCAATGATGGCCTTCTGGACAGCAGTCAGGTCGGTAGTCTTACCATGATTGCGGTTTTGAGTAATGAACCAGGCTGGGAGTTTTTAAAAAGCCTCAGGAAATCTTTTGCAGGTGTTTAGAGTTAATTAGTTGATTCAGATGATTAGGTTAATAGCTCGTTTAGAAGAACCTTTTCATGATATGCTAATTTTTTGAGATAGGAATTTTGGGTTTTCATGAGCTGTATGCCAAAATCATCAGTATTAAAACAATAAAAGACCCTGAAAAATTTCAGTGGTGTGCAATGAATCTAAAATATATGAAAGTTTAATTTTTATCATTACATTATGGAAAATAATGAACTTTTTCACAATATGCTAATTTTTTGAGAAGGACCTGTATAAATGAAATCAGTTAAGGAAAAGTCAAACAATAGTCATCTATAACAATAGTCATCAAATAAATAAACATATATATATATATATATATATATATATATATCTAGTATATATATATATATATATATATATTTTGAGACTATTGTTATAGATGACTATTGTTTTGACTTTTCCTTAACTGATTTCACAATTATTGAAGGGCACTATACTTTTTAAAATGTATAATTATGATGTTGAATACATATATCTATTTTTTTTTATTTTTTTACATAACATCATAGTAAAAATAAATAAATAAATTCTTTAAAGGGATAGTTCACCCAAAAAAATTTAACTATGTCATCATTCAGCCTACTCAAACCTAAATGACTTACTTTCTTTTGTGGAACATAAAAGAAGGTATTTTGAAAACTGTTGGTAACAAAGCTGTTTTGGTTACTAATGACTTCCATTGTATGAATAAAATGATCTTCTTTTATGTTTCATAGTTTATGTTAGGTCGTTGTAGCATAAACATTTACAACGGGTAAAATAAGTATTGAACACATCACCATTTTTCTCACTAAATATATTTCTAAAGGTGCTGTTGACATGAAATTTTCTCCAGATGTTGGTAACAACCCAAATAATCCATACACACAAAGAAAACAATACAAATAAGTTCAGAAATTAAGTACTGTGTAATAAAAAGGAATGACCCAGGGAAAAAGTATTGAACACGCTTACTGAAATTTATGTAATATGTCATACGAAAGCCTTTGTTGTTAATGACAGCTTCAAGATGCCTCCTGTAGGAGAAAGTAGTCGCATGCATTGCTCAGGTGTGATTTCACCCCATTCTTTCACACAAACAGTCTTCAGATTTTGAAGGTTCCATGGGCCTCTTCTATAAACTCTAATCTTTAGTTCTTTCCATAGATTTTCTATTGATTTCAAGTCAGCCATTCTAGCAGCTTTACTTTCTTTCTCTGAAACCAGTTGAGAGTTTCCTTGGCTGTGTGTATCATATCATTGTCTTAATGAATTTAACATCCCACCCTCCATTCATATAAATTAATCCAGCCACACACAAACATATTATGTTTTGATGTGACCATCCAACTTCAAAACAAAACATGTAGTTAATTATGGCATCCAAAGAGCACAATTTTGGTCTCATCTCACCAGACTCCAATCTCCCACACATTCACATCCAAATTATGAAAAGAAAACCATAAAAATCTTAAACATGCTTCAACATTCCATCAATACAGCAATACATCCTTGAGTGCTTAACATTTTTTTACAGGCCACAGCGATTGAGTGCATTACTTACTGTTTTCTTTGAAACAATTGTACCTGCTAATTTCCAGGTACTTTCTGAAGCACTCCACAAGTGATCCTTGGCTCTTAGAAAACTCTTCTGATCATTTTTTTTCACTGCTCTGGCAGAAATCTTGCGAGGAGCACCTGGTCGTGGCCGGTTTATGACCCCAACAGTGCTCACTGAAACATTCAGAAGTATAGAAATCCTTCTGTAGCCAATGCCAGCAGTATGTTTTGCACCAATAAGGTTGTGTAGGTCTTGAGAAAGCTCTTTGCTTTTACCCATCATGCATTGTTTCTTGTGTGACACGTTGGTAATGAGACACCTTTTTATAGGGCATCAGTTGGGACTAAATCAGCTAATATTAATTTCCACTGACTAGTGGCAGTATTGCTTTCTAATTACTGATAGATTTCAGCTGGTGTCTTGGCTTCCCATGCCACTTTGCACCTCCCTTTCTTCATGTGTTCATGTTCAATACTTTTCCCCTGGGTCATTCTACATAATCTGAATTTATTTGTATGTATGGATTACTTGGGTTGTTACCGACATCTGGTGAAAATTTCATATCAACAGCACCTTGAGAAATATATTTACTGAGAAAAATGGTGATGTGTTCAATACTTCTTTTACCCGCTGTATGTGTAATAAATTTTATGTTGACTCAAATAAAATATTCTAAATAAACTATTCTAAATGTAAAAATATAAAAACAAAAAAAAAAAAAAAATAAAATTTAAAGTTATCTTTTCATAATGCTTACATATCATTATACCAAATAATAAAAAAAAAAAAATAAACAAGTGGAGAATGCTCCTTTAAATCCTTACAGTGAAGGGGTCGGCCTGCTCCCAGGAGATGGGTGCTCCCAATGTGTTGAGTCTCATCTTGTCTGGCAGGGACTCTGGGACGGCCAGCAGGATGAAGCAGATGTCGGCCAGAGAGATGAGAGTCGCCAGCAGCACCACCAGATTATCTCCGTAGCTGGCCGACAGGTACGCGCCGATGGCCGGGCTGGTGACCAGACTCGCTGCGAACGTCGCCGAAACCTGGAAGCGTATAGAAATATAACTCGCCCATCAATCCTCACAAACAAAACCGAAAACACTTCAAGAAACTCACTTCACTGAGACTCTGAGATCTGTCCAAAGAGACACTTACGAGTCCGTACGCCGTACTCCTCTCACGCACGTCCGTAATGTCTGCGATGTACGCGAAGATTACAGAGAAGGTGACGGAAAATGTGCCGGACACTGATATCATGGCAAAGTACCACCTGAAAACAAGTGAAATATAAGATGAACTAAGAGATCCCTAAATGTTTTCCAATGAATTTCCATAAACTTTTCGGTATTGGATTATTGGATAAAACATAAAAACAACAAAACATAAAACAAGCATAAAGATTTCAACATCACCACCACTGGTGAGAAAAAATATATTTAAAAATATATATAATTTTTTTGTATTATATTTATATATAATATATTTTAAATACATTAAGATAATTCTTAATGTTATATAATTTAATAAAAATAAAGTTATCAATTATTACAAATATTATATTAAATATATATTATATATTAAATATATATTATGAAAATATAAAGTATAAAGAAAACATTAAATATTGTATAAAATACACAAAAATAAAAAATATATGTTAATGATTTAATATATTGAATTTTAAGTATAATATTTACTTAATATTTAAAGTATATATATAAAATATTATATTTATATATAAATATAGATTTTTTATATTATATATATTTTTTAAATACATTAAGATTAATAAGAATAACTATTACAAATGTATTAAATAATATATAATAATTATTAATGTTATATAATTCAATAAAAATAAAGTAATAAATTATAACAAATATATATTATATATTTAATATATATATTATAAAAATATAAAGTATAAAGAAAACATTAAATATTGTATAAAATACACAATAATAAAAAATATATGTTAATGATTTAATATATTGAATTTTAATTATAATATATACTTAATATTTAAGGTATATATAAAGTATATAGAGGTATTTAAAGTGTATATATATATATATATATATATATATATATATATATATATATAGCAAAAAGTAAATGTTATACAATCATAATTAAAATATATAACTTTTATAATGATTTTTATAAGTCAAATAAGTCACTGTATGAAATATACAATCCAAATAAATTTGTTAATTTAAGTTTAAATATTATTTTGTATATAATATACATTATTATTATATATTAATTACGATGTATATAATATATATATATATATATATATATATATATATATATATATATATATATATATATATATATACACACATTTATTTAGTAACTTTTCAAGTATAAAGTAAAAATTATTACAAATATTTTACAATCATAACTTAAATATATCACAGTATAAAAATCCCTGATATTTTCATGTCTTCCATGTTTTCTCTGCAAGTCACATCATCTGAACCCAAGGTATTGCATCGTCTGAGGTCACGTGAGGACACTCTTACCATGGACTGAGTCTCATGAGCGGGATGGGCGCACACGTGAAGAACACGGTAACCAATAGAAACGATCGTCTGCCCCACACGTCTGACAGAGCGCCAATTAACGGAGCGCTCATAAACGACAGCAGACCCTGACGAACCAAAGCAGAAACATCTCCGTGACAATAAAACCAACACAGACGAACTAAACCAGTCCAAAACATTCACATCACGTACCTTCACTCCCTGAATCAGGCCGTTTATTAAGAACGTGTGTTTGGGGAACGTTTCATGCAAAACCTACAAATGAAAAATTCACATTTCAACAGACAGATCAAATATAATACATATATTTCTCAAAATTAAAGGTGCACTGATGTGTATTTTTCCCTGGTTCTTATGTGCCTTCACAAATAACCAGCATTATTTAATGTATATACTACTATATATTATTTATTTATTAATATCTATCATTCACACACATATATTTATTCATCAAAAAAATTATTAATAATATTTACCTTTGCCATTTCAATTATATTATTTTTTTTTTTTTTTTTCATTCTATGTAGTGTAAATGTATTTTTATTTTTTACTTTTCGTTTGTCATTCGACCTAAAATGATTTATTTTAGTTAACTGCCAAGGCCACATTTACAATTTGAAGTTAACTTTTTTTGAAGTTTTAGAAGTAATGTTTTCAACTAATATTTATATTTTATTTCAACTTTATTCCAATTATCAAAACATATATTTAATTGTTTTGTTTTCTGTAATAACGCTAAAAGCCAGCGTGCTTTTGTCATTTCTGTCATTTTTTTTTTAAAAATCTAAAAGCTTAAATTTACTTTTTATTTCAATTTAATTTTAGTACTTCAACTTAAACTTATTTTATTTCAATTAGCTGCAAAATCAAATTTTCACATTTTAATTTTTTTTTAAATTTAAAGTAAAGTTTTTTTTTACTTCAGTTTTATTTAAGTTACTGGAAATGATTTTTAATAGTTTAGTTTTAGTTAATATAACACTGCTAACTGATAGTGATATGCTTTGTCATGTTTTAATTATATTTTTATATTTCTATATAGATTTAATTAATTTTTTATTTCAGTTTAGGTTTTAGTAATTTTAGTACTTTAAGCTTATTTTATTTCAGTTAGCTACAAAATCATTTTTTTATTTTTTTAAGTTTAAGGTAAAGGTTTTTTTTACTTCAGTTTTATTTCAATTAATGGAAATGATTTTTAATAATTTAGTTTTAGTTAATTTCAGCTTGCTGCAAGGCTAATTTTGTATGAATACGTTTTTTATCCTATATTTATATTTTATTTAGTTCAGTTTTACTTAAAATACTAAAAAGGTTTTTAATAGTTTTAGTTAACAGAATTCTTAAATTTTGTTCTTATTTAAAAAAAATGTAAAAGTTCAGTTCTTTATAAAATGTTCCAGAAATATTACCAAAACAAAACAATGTTCACTAGTCTCAACCCTAGATTGAATAGTGGTCTTACACCTTACACTGACACCTTCTGGTGCCAAAAATAAAATAGTGCAACTATAATTGAAGCATTAATCCTGAAACGTAATTGAAGTAACTCACGGTGAGCATCGGCGTGGTCAGGAGACCCCAGGCGAAAAACTCCAGGAAGATGACCACAACAGCATGATAGACGCTCGGCTTCCCGATGCCCTGCTGGACCTGCGGCATCACACACATAAACAGCTCTTTATTAATAATGCTAAGCATAACAGTGAATGACCGACTCCTCGGCTTTCAGTGGGACTCGTCTCATTGCTATTCCTCCGGGACGTTTGGACACAGAAGACGAAAGAGATTCAGCCGTGCCAAACTCTGTTCACAGCCTAATCTCTCAAAGAATCCACTGTGATGCTTAATATGCACTCGCAAGAATGTCTTATGAATGAAAACGTGAGTTATTAATGTCATTTAATCTCATTTATACATGAAGCAGGAAACACAGAGACGTTATTTGGCTGAAAACAGGACACTTGTTTCTCAGCAGATAGTTTGGGACAGACGTTATGTAACGGACAACATTTACCTCTCACTGGAGTGCTCTGAATCTTTCATGGATCTGTGAAGCTTTTTAAGGCTCTATGAGCACTTCTTGGGTAATGTGATAGAAAAGCTTCAAATATACATCAATAATGTAAACAAAAAACAAAAGTAATATGTGAGTTGCATGTATGAATTTTAAACAACATCATGTGCTGGTTTATGTATATCCTCTTTTAATTATTTTAGTTGTTTTGCATGACTGTGTTTAGAAAAAGAGTAGAAAATTGCATTTTGTAAAAATACATTTCAAAATCTTTATTTATTTTTTTTGTACTTCCAGAATAATTCAATTTATTATTAAATACATATACATGCATTTATAAAAAATAAAATAAAATACAAATTATATATATATATATATATATATATATATATATATATATATATATTATCTGTGTGTTTGTGTGTGTATTTTATATTTTGTGTGTGTGTGTATATACACAAAAAACATTTTTGTTTATTTTATGCATAAATATATATTTAAATGTGTTATATATATATATAACTTTATAATTAAGATATTTATTTTAGATTTTATTATAAATGCATGTATATATAATTATTATATAATTATTATAGATATATACTTTACTTATATGTGATAGATATATAGATATATATATATCTGGTGTTTGTGTGTATGTTATATTGTGTGTGTGTATATATATACAAAATACATTTTGTTTATTTTATGCATAAATATATATTTATGTTTATAGTTATTATAGATAAATAACTGTATGTGCATACACACACACACACACACACACACCACACACACATATATATATATATATATATATATATATATATATATATATATATATATATATATATATATTTATAAAAATAATATATATTTATATATTGATAAACTACACATATATAGCTGAGCAAACAATCAAATTAGTAAATAAATATTTGTAAATCCATTAAATGTCTTTCTGGAAGAATTAGTTCTGTCTGAAGCTCAACAGGATGCGCAAATGACATCACAGACAGTAAGTGATGAATGAATGAATGAAGATTCCGGCGTCCCCATGACAACAGACTGCGCGCGCGCGTCAGATATAGGTGTTGTGTCCGCGCGCTCGCGTCAGTTACGTAATAACCAACAGCGTCGCTTCATTATAGCATTAGCGTCACCTCACCCTGCTAAAAACCATCGATATCGCGCATGACACCTATCCATACACTGTGAGAAATGATATAACGACCTTGTTATAAAGAAAATTCAATCGCAGTTAAAAAATACCGAAATGATGTGATTGTCAGCTAACGTCGGCCGAGGCGCTAAGAGCGCTCCCGCGCACGTATGTAATACATTTTTGCTCATACATGCGTACTATAACGCAATAAGCCATATTAATACACATTAAATTACTGTAAATGTTTTACGGGTGTCACCGTAGCTGTTATCAACAGAAAAACACAGGCGCTCCGGTGAATGAATGAATGAATGAATTAGTCTCAACGGCGCGGTGAACTCGACATGTTTGCGTCATGCGTGTTATTCTCACCGGATTGTCATGCTTCATTATGATCCTCTTGACCAGCACAACTCGGCTGGTGTGTTTAGGGTCTTTCTCGCCCATCTTCTTCATCATCTCATCACATCTCACGTGAGGAACGTAAAATCCGTCCTGCTGCGTGCATATCTGCGCTCCGCCGCCTCCTTCCAGCTTTACCGATGAGTACAGCCGTCCAACCGGACAAAAGAATCAGTTCTGATCGGTTATTTTCATGCAGTATCAAGCAGACTGTAGACGGATGAAATGGTGCCGCTGAGCCGTGTGTTACGTGATCGCAGTGCGCAGAACAGCGCCGCCGCGCGGTCAGACTGAGAACAGCGAGCAGCTTCAGGTGATGCTGTAATACAGAGAGAAAAAAAAAGGTCTGTTTTTATCAGATCATGCTTTCCCTTTTCAGAGAATGTTACCTAGGCTTAGACCAGTTACTAAAAACTAATAATATAAATAAAGTCTGTTTGTTCACATATGAAGAGTTCAGATACAAAAGTGAACTCCTGAAATTTCAAAAATAAAAATAACACATACAAAAGTGCAGTATGAAATTTTGTTCTAAAATGAGCATTTTTTTTTGTCAGGCTCCTGGAGGTCCAGTAATTTCACTTTAATGGCAATGATTCTTTTCATTGCCGTTAGTGCAAGTGCAAGTGCAAGCAATTTCTGCATATAAATAGTATGCCACATAGAAATAGAAAACCATGTTTCAAATCTATTCCATATTTTTATTTTTTATTTAAAAGTGTCTTTGCTGTGTAGCCTGTGATAAAGACCTTTTATCAAATGTAAAGACAGATTAGTGGTTCCAAAATATAGTTTTATAGTTATCAAGTCAGAAATCAGTCTAGTCAGTTTAATATGAATAGGTTCAAACTTAACTATTTTAATGGCTTGCATCAATTAAGTTGGTAGCAGATCTTTAGCATGATGAGGTGAGTTCATTCTGCTTGCAGATGTTTATGTAATGCCCTAAGGAGAAAAATAAACATTACACTTATCATTTACAGATGTGGCCATGCGACGACTGAAGCTGGAAATATCGCTTTCTTGTTTGGAGGAGCTTCCAGCGTGATCACAGAGGTGTGTGAATCCAATAAACCGCTGCAAACTGTTTTATTTCATTATTTATGATTTTAAACATAGTGCCTGTGCAACTGTTTTTTATGCTTAGGACGATCCTCCAGTATATCTGAATGGCTTTTACATGATTACAGATACCTTTGGTGAAATATTTCACTGCTGACACATACGTGAATGTTTGTTGCTGATGCATTATTGATTTCATGGTAGTCTGCATCTGTATTTATAAGTGTATTTAGCTTCTAGTTATCTTTTAGTTTCACCTGATCAAGTTACATGCGAGCTGATGCCTCAGAAAGAAGGACACACTTTATGGTAATAAGAGAGTTCATATATTAATATTTAAGACTAAAACCTCCACTGTTCAAAATTTGGGGTCAGTAAAATGTTTATTTTTTTTTTTTAAAGAAGTCTCCTGCTCACCAGGGCGGCATTTATTTTTGATCAAGGATACAGTAAAAATAGCGTAATATTATTACAATTTAAACTGCATGGTTTCTATGTGAATATATGTTAAAATGTAATTTATTCCTGTGATCAAAGCTGAATTTTCAGCCTCATTACTCCAGTCTTCAGTGTCACATGATCCTTCAGAAATCATCCTGATTTTTCTTTTTTCTAATTTCTTTATTATATTTTACATGTATGTTTTATTTAAATATTTCAACATTTATTTAATGATGTAATTTCTAGTATTTTTCCCCTCCAGATGATGCATAGTGATGCATTTTTAAATTTAAGCTAACCTGAAATACCACAAATACAAGAAACAGAGAGCAAATTATAAACAATAATAACAATAATAAATTTTTTAATCATATGAAATATCATTGCAATTTCAAATAACTTTTTTCTATTCTAATACGCTGATTTGCTGCTCAAGAAACATTTCTGATTATTATCAATATTGAAAACAGTTGTGCTGCACAATATTTTCGTGGAAACTGTGATACATTTGATTTTTCAGGATTCACAGATGAATAGAAAGTTCAAAAGAACAGCTTTTATTTAAAATAGAACTCTTTTTTTAACATTATATGATCAATGTAATGCACTGTAGTGTCTGTGTTGATTGTAAACTGTCCCTTTTAATCATTTTAATGCATCCTTGCTTAATAAAAATATAATTTCCTTTACAAAAACTTCAACAGTAGTGTGTATGTACATTAAAAAACACTTCATTTTGATAATAAATCAGAAGTGCATCATCAAAACACACTTTTCTCTTTTAACTACAGGAGCTCTGCCTTCAGCAAGGTCAATACTGAGCCCACTGTAGATTAAACTGTGTAGAAAAACATCTAAAAGAGCTTATAATGTAACTTAAGTGGACTGAGTGATTGTTGGAAATGAAGCGGTAATAGAGCTGTGTTTATTGTGTGCTTTTCCTCTTTCCTCTTCTTCTTCTGCTTCTCTTCTGTAGATGTGGTTTTATTTTATTCTTTCTTTCTTCCTTTTTTTTGAAAGAACTGAATACTTTTAATCAGCAAGGATGCATTGATCTTATCAGAAGTGAGAGTAAAGACATTTATAACGTTACTACAGATTTCTGTTTCACACAAATGCTGTTCTTTTGAACTTTCTATCTATCTGTGAATCCTGAAAAATAAAATGTGCCACTATTTTCACAAACATATGAACTGTTTTCAACATTGATAATCAGAAATGTTTCTTGAGCATATTAGAATGATTTCTGAAGATCATGTGACACTGAAGACTGGAGTAATGATGCTGAAAATACAAAAACAAAATGCGCATCACAGAAAGCGGCATCAAATTACGTTATTTAACAGATATTCACATAGAGAACATGCTATTTAAATTGTAATAAATTTTCACAATTTTTATATTCATTCATTGTTCACCCTGGTGATAATTACAACACAAAAAAAACACAAAAAAAAAAAAAAAAAAAAAAAAACCCAAACAACTTAACTCAAAAATTTTGAACATTTGAGCAAAATAAATAATCAATTAAAAAAAATGTGAATAAGTGGAATAATCAGCACATAAATGCCACAGTTGCAAACTTAGTTTTGAAGTTTAATTAATTTAATTTAGAAAAAAGTTCAAGTATGAGCAAAAGTAATAATGAAGTTTTACTTAAAAATGATCTCACTTTTAAAATTTTTTGATTCAGGATATTTACTTCGGAGGAACCATCACTAATCCAGATGGAGTGATGTCATCAACAAATGAAATTCACAAATTATGCATCTGTGTGTGTGTGTGTGTGTGTGTGTGTAATGTTGGTTGGTTTTACATACAGTACCTTTCAAACGCTTAGACTCTCGACTGTTTCTGATCATCACAAAAAATCTAAAGGCTTTTGCTTAAATGACTGACATTTATATGATCATTTTTAAAAGGAGAAGATATTGAACGGAAGCATCATAAATGCTCATGTTCCTCCTTCAATAGTGTTTAAAGCATCCCATGATGCACCTCGTGAAGTTGAATGAGCAGAGCTGGAATATAGACAAAGTAAAAGTTCATTTTTATTTTTGTCACATTTTAATCACAGATTTATTCCCAGACTAACGTTTGTGTGATTACAGCGTTTCCAGCACTTTACTATGGAAGCCCATTTCCACTAGGGATAAAAAAAAAATTAAAAATAATTGTGACTGTAATTGTGTAATTGTAATTGTGACTGTTTTTAAATGTGAGATTATGTCACATAATTTTGACTTTATAACTCACAAATGCAAGTTTATATCTCATAATTCTGACTTTTTAACAGACAATTGCGTGTTCATATATCGCAATTCTGAGAAAAAAGAAGTCTGAAAAATTGAATTGTGAGATAAAAGTCTCAATTAACTTAAAATAACTTTTTTATTCAGTGGCAGAAAAAAGAGTCCATGTTACTAATATTAAATATATATATAAAAAATAATCAGATGAAGAATGAGTTAATGTATTCAAATATTTGAATGCAGTGTTATTTTAGTATTATTTATATTCTACTATTGTATTTATTCATATAATATTTATGTCTAGTTTTCATTTTCATTTTAATTAATTTTTTTATTCATTTTGTTATGGGCTTTTTTTTTTTTTTTTTTTTTTTTTTTTACATCTTAAACTTATTTATTTATTTTTATTTATTTGTTTTTATTTTATTTAATTTTTAGGTTAGTTGCGACATTTCACATTTTCTTTTTCTTTCTTTCTTTTTTTTTTTTTTTTACATTTTTGAATTAAAAAAATATATATATTTCAGCTTCATGATCATTACCAAAAACAATTTTTAATAGCTTTACTTTTAGTTTATGATAAACATAAGTGTTCAATGTCTCAAATATAACTTTATTGCTTTTAAGTGAGTGTCTTTCTTCTTGGCTGCAGTTTTATGTGTTTGGAGGCAAAATGAAGAGCAAGATTTTAATGACTTGAAAATAATGAAATGAATAAACCAGGCCAGGTAAATACTGTAAATACAGTCATCTGTATTCAGCTCTTCTGAGTCTGATCCATGATTGCTGTGCAGTGATGAAGGAGATTTTGTCAGAGTTTGGACTGCAGGGTGTTTCTCTGACTAAAATAGTTTTCATTAGCAGTTTCTCATGAAAGTAACATTCTGCTATTCAAATCATTTCCACTTGATCAGCTTCGCCCCGACAAAGATTCTCATCATGAAATAGGAGCTGAGTCAGTCTCCAGTGACAGTGAAGAGCTACAGGAGTGAAAACATTCAGGGGATTGACGTCACACACCTCCATCACAATCAACACAGACACTGCAGTCACATACACTGATCACAAGTGACAGAAAAGACAGTTAGCATGTTACAGGTTTCAGTTTCAAATAAGTGCTGTTCTCTTGAACTGTCTATTCATCAGAGAATCCTGAAAATAAAAGAATCATGGTTTCCACAAAAATATTGGGCAGCACAACTGTGTTCAACATTGATAGTATTCAGGAATGTTTCTTGAGCAGCAAATCAGCATATAAGAATGATTTCTGAAGATCATGTGACACTGAAGACCAGCACTGGGTAGAGTACTTACTTAAAAAATAAAATAGAGTACTTAAATTTTTTTTTTTTAAAAGCATTAAAAAATGTATTTCATTATTTGATGTCAACATCATGCCATGCAATAAAAGATTACATTACTCCAGGGATTTTATTTTATTTCATTTATTTAAAAATTAGGGAAAATCAATAAATTATGATTGATTTACTGCCATTGTGGGAATAATTTTCAATCATGTAATCCATAAAAAAAGGAACTGTAATCTGATTATAAGCATTTTAAAATTTAATTTTGATTTCTTAATTATTGAATTCTGATTAATTAATTTTATCCAGATTATATGTTACTACCCAGATGCTGAAGAATGGAGTAACAATGCTGAAAACTCAGTTTTGATCACATGAATAAATTACATTTTAACATATATTCACATAGAAGACACTTATTTCAAATTATAATAATAGTTCAGAATTTTACTGTGTATTTGAGCAAATAAATGCAGCCCTGGAGAGCATTAGAGACTTCTTTCAAAAGCATTTAAAAATCTTACCAACCCTAAACTTTAAACAGTGGAGATTTTAGCTTTAAATATGAATGAATATATGACTCTTTAGATGCATCATTTCTTTATATGTAAGGAAATATATGATTTTGGAACCAGTGCATCAAACTCATGTGGTTTTCATCCAGGCGAGCGTTCATTAACAAGATCCACAAAGCTTTTGCCATGTTAGATGAGGAATTACAAAAAACTAAGGTAGAGATTATGCCTGGTTGTTTATTTCACATTAACTGTCTGAAAAAATCATCTTATTAAGCAAAACTGAATCTTCTCTCATCTGAAGCAGAGAAAAGGAAGCGCTTGCTCAAAACCAGCATCTGCTGAGAAGGAAACAGGTGCTGCTGGTCAAACTGATGTCATGCGACTGCGTTTCTTGGACGTGTTTGTTCTTGTTCTTCACAATGACTAACGAAAGCTTGCGGTTGTGATTGGACAGGAACTTCAGGACGTGCTGAAACGACACAGGTCTCAGAACGAGGCGAGAACCACAGCGAGAGGAAGGAGCTTGTAAACTGAAGGCGTGTGACCGCAAACATTCACTTCAGACACTTCAGACACCAGCTTCTTTAGCTTCCAGCAAATAATTTTAGTGCTTTCATCTTTGAACAACTGTTTTCATACTGATTACATTCACTGATTGTTGATTTATTTGTTGAACGATTTTTTTTTTTTTTTTTACTTTTTGCATGAATTATTACTTTAAATAAAATGACATGAATTCATGTAAATACACACACACACACACACACACATATACATATGTGTGTGTGTGTGTGTGTGTGTGTGTGTGTGTGTGTGTGTGTGTGTGTGTGTGTGTGTGTGTGTGTTTTCAGTGCTTTTTATTGTTGGTAGTTAAATAAAATGTCAAATAGACTATAGTGCATGTCATATATTATATGTTATATTATTTGCATAGTATACTATTTATTAATATTTTCAGGTTTTATTTTTAGATTTTTAGTTTGCATTTTACTTTCAGTTCAGGTTTTAGTTATTTTGTTATGTGCTTCATGTAATTTTTAGTTTTTTAACATTTCTATTTAGCTTTATTTCAGTTTTTGTAATTTTAGTACTTCAACTTATTTCAGTTAGTTGGCTGAAATAAAAAATATTATTTTTAATATTTTTGTTTTTTATATAATTTTTCTGATTTCTCTTTTATGTTATTTCTCACTCTGTATTCTCTGTATATATATAAGAAATTGTCATAGCGCATATATATATATATATATATATATTTACATTACATTTACATTTAGTCATTTAGCAGACGCTTTTATCCAAAGCGACTTACAAATGAGGACAATGGAAGCAATCAAAAAACAACAAAAGAGCAATGATATATAAGTGCTATAACAAGTCTCAGTTAGCCTAAACACAGTATACGTAGCAAGGGCTTTTAAATAATATAATAAATAAAAAGAAAACAGATAGAATAGAAAAGAGATAGAGCAGCTAGTGTTAGAGGTCTTTTTTTATAATTGTATAATAAATGAAAAGAAAATAGATAGAATACAAAAAGATTAGAAAGGTAGTTTTTTTTTTTTTAATAGAATTAGAATAGTGAGTGAAAAAGTTTAGAGGGTCAAATAAAGATGGAAGAGATGTGTTTTAAGCCGATTCTTGAAGATGGCTAAGGACTCAGCTGCTCGGATTGAGTCGTGCAGGTCATTCCACCCAGGAGGGAACATTTAATTTAAAAGTCCGTAAAAGTGACTTTGTGCTTCTTTGGGATGGCACAATCAAGCGACGTTCACTTGGCAGAACGCAAGCTTCTAGAGGGCACATAAGTCTGAAGTAATGAATTTAGGTAAAGGGGTGCAGAGCCAGTGGTGGTTTTGTATGCAAATATCAATGCCTTGAATTTTATGCGAGCAGCAATAATAAGCCAGTCAAAAATTAAAAAAATATGTATTAAATGTATTCTTTTCGGCTCATTAAAAATTAATCTTGCTGCCACATTCTGGATTAATTGTAGAGGTTTGATAGAACTGGCTGGAAGACCTGCCAAGAGAGCGTTGCAATAGTCCTGCCCGGACAGAACAAGAGCTTGAACAAGGAGTTGTGCAGCATGTTCGGAAAGAAAGGGCCTGATCTTCCTGATGTTGAATAAAGCGCCTAAATGTGCCTAACTTGATGGTGAAATTGTGATGAAACGATGGGTTTGCTGGAACCACAAGCAGTTCTGTCTTGGCAAGGTTGAGTTGAGAGTGATGGTCCTTCATCCAGCAAGAAATGTCTGTTAGACAAGCTGAGATGCGAGCAGCTACCAATGGATCATCAGGATGGAATGAGAGGTAGAGTTGAGTTTCATCAGCATAGCAATGGTATGAAAAGCCATGTTTCTGAATGACAGAACCTAATGATGCTATGTAGACAGAGAAGAGAAGTGGTCCAAGAACTGAGCCCTGAGGCACCCCAGTAGTTAGATGTTGTGACTTGGACACTCACCTCTCCAAGATACTTTGAAGGACCTATCTGGTAGGTAGATAAGTATTGAAGATTTGGATTCCGCTCTTGCCAGTCTTAGGGCTTCAACAACTGAGAGCAAGGCAGTCTCAGTTGAATGTCAACTTCTGATTATATATATATATAATGTTTAAAAAAAAAAAAATCTAGAAATACACTTTTTATCTGATTTTTGAGCCAAAAGCTAAAATGCATTTTTGCATGAAATACTCCTTTAAAAGTCGATTTCGAGTGAGCCGTACCTGAACGAACAGTGATTTTCTCACACTGTAATGAATGAAATCGTCTCATACTGAACTGATTTTATGCGTGGAGAGACTGACAGCTGTTTAACATTTCAACATGCAGGTCTTTATTTACTGACTGGGTGTGAATCTTCCAGGAGCAGGAGAGGCAGAAAGAGGAGCAGCGTAATATCCAAAAACGCAGTGAGCAGCTCCTGTCCATTATTCAGCAGCTCAAAGGCATGTGAAGACACTGTCTCCATGGCAACCGCAGAGAGAGGCGGCCCGAGTTTAGTTTGGAAACAGTGAGATTATTGATGCCACTCCCTTACAGAGAGAGATTTGTGTTCATCTGTGGGATGATGATTTGCTTATTCCACTGTGTGTGTGTGTGTGTGTGTGTGTGTGTGTGTGTGTGTGTGTGTGTGTGTGTGTGTGTGTCTGTGTCTGTGTCTGTGTTCTTTTTCTTTTTTTGCGTGTTATCTTTATCTTTTTCTTTTTATGCATCATAATAAATGCATCATAATAAATGTGTGTGTGTGTGTGTGTGTGTGTGTTAATGAACGTCACACACATTAGATGACCTCATTACCAGAGATACCTGTAGAGCACAGGATGACTTGTGACGCGTGTGAAAAGATAAACTGAGGTTTAACAGCAAGCTCCATGTCGTTTATTTTCATGTTTCTCCACAAGCTTGTGTTTAATATCAGATGAGAGAAACTCAGGTCACTGCCCAGATATCAGTTATGAAAATATGGTTGTCCAGAATTTATTTATTATGTAATAACATTAAACTTTTTTTTTTCCTTTCATAAGATGCTGCTATTCAAAGCAACTTTCAAAACAGGTAATTTTAATTACAGACTAAAATATTAAAGTAATTAATATTAATTACAGAAAAAAATGACTTTATGTCAATTTAATGAAAATGTATTGCATAATAAACATATAATATGCGAACCTTATACAGTCAGTCCCAAATATTTATAATCTTTTATATTTTTAATGATTCTAGAAATAAACTTTTATCTAACCTTTCACAGTGAAACGTCTATAAAAATAAAACACAAATACAAAATAAATATATAATATGACTTTAATATGCATTTATATATTTATAAATATAGAAAAATAATAACTGGCTACACTGAATTCTTATATATATATATATATATATATATATATATATATATATATATATATATATATATATATATATATATAAACTATATGACAATTTTACAAAAAAATTACATAAATATACTTTTAAATTTTTAAATTTTAAATTAAATTCATAATATACAAACTTTATACAGTCAATCCAAAATATAAATAATTGTATAAAATATAAATAATTGTATATAATTATGTATATTATTAACATAATTACTTATAATTAATAATTATGTTTCATTTTTCAAGTACACGTTTTATCTGATGTTGTCATCTTAATATTCGTATTTCGTGTTTTTAAGATCTCTTACAAAAGGCAAAAATAAAAAAGCAAAAATCTGAAATCCTGGTGTATGAAAATATTCATAAAATCAATTAAAGTAAATCTTAATAACAAATCTTAATAAATATCTTGATACGTAATATTTCATCATACATAGGATTTACCTATTTATCAAAGAAATATTATTTGAGTGAATATTTCTTTATTTTTAAAAACCACACGAAACTTTATGCTATATAAAACAGATTACGTAGGCTATTGGTGAATTCATAAAGTAATTTTCATTTCAAGTATAGCACCGTGCAGGCCTTCAAATTACAGACTTTATTGTTTATTGTCAGTGGGTTTTTGAGGGGGACAGTCATGTCTCCCTACTCATGTCGCAGTGCTTGCGCATGCGCACACATCCTCGCCCAGCCGCGCCGAACGCGGCCGAAGAAAGCCGATGAGAAACGGTCGGTGGCGCACTATTTGGCAGGAAGGCTTCGCGCACAGCGCCAGCGGAGCACTATTTGGCAGCAGAGGAGGGGAGGGCGAGAGCTCGGCCGCATTCGGGGCCGCCTGCGCTCATCAAACGCTGCTCATTGAACACACAGTGAGGCAGAGCTGGAGTGGAAATATTTTTTTATGCCGCAATATGCGTGAATTTCTAAAATAAACCCGGGGTAAGCGAGCATCCACGCCACAAATGCCACATTTATGCATTGCACTTGAATAAAAAAGCGAAATGCGACCAGATTGAGCTAAGAGCTGCAGTGCAGGGAGTGAAGGGGGTTTCGGGGCGACGCTTGATCCAGACGTTTCTGCTGAAAATGTGTTTCTTGTGCTTCCTTTGTTTCTGCTGCGGGATTGTAAATAAGAGCTTGAGCCAAAATGGCGGCCGCAGCCGTTGAGCTAGGAGCTACTGCGCCGCGTTTATCCACACGCTTTTATAATTCAGCGCTCTTTTATGCCTTTATCTCCCTCTTGGATGATTTGTATGCAGTCGTAGCATTTAAGATGAGATCCCTGGCTACCTCGGAGGTGAATATGTAGCGTTAAATGAAGAGAGCTAGCGAGATGGAGTCACTTAGCCAAACAGATTTGAATGTTTCTAACGACAAATTGCGATGTTGTGTTCACGAAAAGCGCGCTAATTGCTCTTTTCTGTTTTGTTTTGATCCCTAAATGGCTAAATACGGTCTGTATGCAATGTAATGCCCTCTTTAGTCCTCCATGTTAGCTGGTGTCTCTCTCTAATGCCTTTTTTCTTCAAAAAGGATGCTTTTGTACACATGCAGGCTGTTATTAATGTGTGTATATTTGGTCGTTTTCACCAAAACCAGGCAACTTGCAGTGCTGCTTGTCATCTTGGCTGTTAATGGCATCCCTGAAACCCAACCTGGCCAACTGATCCCACTGCATTGTTGAAGGATCTGGCCAAGGTCTTGTATTCATCAGTCCGATCTGATGCTCAGTGAGAAACTCTGGGGAGCAGTTTCATTTACGCCTTTCTTTAGCTTCTGAATTGCACTCTTATTGTAAACCAACCGCTCCAGATAAAGCGAAACACAACCATATATATGTAGTTTAAATGTATAATGCATGTGCAATTTTATTTGTATATCTTCACGTATCATTATGGCATTTATAATTTGCCTTTTGCATCCTTTCCTCGGTTTCAATCGGTCAGTTCCACGTTTTGAATACTGTTCAATAACACCGTTTTTCTGCATCATTGAGCTGTAAATTCCCTGCTTTAACCCCTTAACTGTCACCCCCCATTTTTTAAAATAGGCATTAAAGTGCACTATCCAAACTTAAATTGTTGTATTTTATGAACACTTTGGAATATAGACCTAAGGTTGGTGTCTTTTTAAAGAAGAAAATTAGCAGATTTTGTCAAGAATTAAAGTATCAAAAAGTTATAGAAGTTTAAATGTACTGTAAATAAAATGCGCTATATTCGTTTTATTTTATTTATTATAAATATTTTACATAACAGGTTTTACTCTAAAATTGGTATAAAATTAAAGCCTTGTGTCTAAATAAGTTATGTTCCAAATTTGAAGTTGATATGAAAAAAATTGAGATTCCTGTGAGATTTTATTTCGGGCGTCATACCACAAACAGCCACTGGGAGCCATCAAAACTCCTTTGAATTTTGTTTAATGAATTTTTCCCAAGATTTCTATGTGAATTTTACTTCAATACTCAAAATAACCACCAAATATGGAATCCTGAGACTCAGACCTTTCCAATGATATGTTTGTTGCCAAGATTATAAAACGTTTTGATTCTAAAAGACTGCATTTTGTAATATGACACTTGACTCCGCCCACTAAGGGGGAGGAGACCGCCATAAGATTTTAAAGTACCATTTCCATGGTAACGCAATGTCTGATTTCAAAATGGTTTTCACAGGATGAATCTTGAGCTTCTAAGCTTTCAAATGATATATAATTTATGATGATTACTAAAAGTTAAGGGGTTGATTACTTAACAGATAAGGGGTTAATTGCATTCAGGACTGTCAGATGGCGTCATTATAGCAGCCACTGGCCAACATTTGATACAGCTCAGTACTTTTGCCTCTACAGCCGAAATCTATTAGATTCTCATACGCTGGAAAATGCATTTATTGCATATACAGAATTGCTCCATCATCCACGCGCAGGTCTTTAACACAACACCATCGAGTTCAGTTATAGTTATGAATTAGACAGCATTGGAGATTCGTTATTATGAGTGTAGGTTTATGTAAAATATAGTTAACTTCAACCACAATATATTAGCCAGGAAAAAGTGTAGGCCAAACCTTTCTGGGTCTAGTTTCTCCTCAGAAAATAAGAATTATTTTGCTTAAAATGATTGCAGTTTTACTCTAGGTTTTAATGTAAAAACACAGAACATTTAGCGTATTTGTGCATGCCTTTAATTGATGTTGCATTGAAGTAAAACAATGTAATCCAGGAAAAATACTGTAATTTAGCGCAAGAACCTAAAGAGAGCCACCATTCAAAATAATATACTCGTGCGGATACACTTGAAAGCAAAACTTAATACTATTTTTTTTTTAATTATTGTATGTTGGGCTGAAATGTCTTTGTGTTTTTGTCAATTTCACCCAATGTTATGAAAAATACAACAGCGGAAACTGAAATAAGAGTTGATTTACAAGATGCATTTTAAATATATTGAGGACAAAACATTACAAAAATACTCTGGTCAGGTGTCTTAATAACTCTGGCATCATCTCTAAAAGTAACATGGCAGGATGTCTTAAAAAAGGAGGACTGACCTTGAGTTAATGTTCCTGTCTAGCTTGTTATTTTTAATGGCAGTTGCAGACTGTAAAAGTGAAAATGGAAGAAGTCTTATTTGAGTCCCGTTGTGCCAATAAATGCATGTTCTGGTGTATTTTTATGCATTTTAGACATTTTTAAAAAATATTGCAGTTGGATTGCACTAGGTCATGTTCATGTGCAATGGACTGTTTTCTAAAACATGTTATGGTTTTGATTCTGTTGGATGGTCTGGCAGAATAAATGAGTTTGCTGATGTGGTGTAAGGAAGCCCTGAGCTCCTGCGCTCGTAGCGTACTCCTGTTGTGTTGTATAACGGCGTCTGCTTGGCTTCCTGAATAATGCAAGTCTCATGTCATGGCTCATCTGCTCTGCTTTCTTTGGTGTTTTGAGTGTTGGGACATCAGGTGGGTGCAGTTTTTCATCAGCGGTCACATATGAGCCTATTTACCATGTCTTCCTTTTTACGTTTCAGGATTCAGCTTTTTAAGGATTAGGTTATTGTCTGAAATAGGATTCACAGGAATGGTTCACCATCCAGAAATGAACATTCTGTCATTGTTTTCTCACCTTCATGTCGTTCCAAACCTGAGTGACTTTCTTTGTTCTGTGGAACATAGAAGAAGATAATTTGAAGAATGTTGGCAAGCGAACAGTTTGGATTTCCATTGACTTCCATTGCATGGATGAACAATACAAATGTGACCCTGGAGCACAAAACCAGTCATACGTGTTTGAAATTGAGATTTATGCATCACCCGAAAGCTGAATAAATAATCTCTCCATTGATGTATGGTTTGTTAGGAGGACAATATTGGATATAAGAATGGAGATACAACTATTTGAAAATCTGGAATCTGAGGGTGCAAAAAAAAAACAAAATATTGAGAAAATCATCTTTAAAGTTGTTCAAATGAAGTTCTTAGCAATGCATATTACTAATCAAACATTACGTTTTGATATATTTACAGTAGGAGATTTACTAAATATCTTAATTGAAAATGATCTTAATATCCTAATGATTTTTGGCATAAAAGAAAAATCTATAACCCATACAATGTATTGTTGGCTATTGCTACAAATATACCCCAGAGACTGAAGACTAAGTTTGTGCTCTAGGGTCACAAATGTCTTGTTTGTTGTTCTCCTCATCTACAAAGCGCTTTGAAAAAATGCATGTAATTTGACACATGTGGCTCATTAACATGAAGGTTCTTCATTATAATTAAATGGATAATTAAAGCGTGACTTTGCATTCCCTGAGCATTTTATAAACGCTTAAGGCAAGACACCACAGGTGAATAGAAAACTAATAGATGTTACCATTCTTACACAAACAATTGCAAACAATTTTGTGTTACAAGTTTTCTGAAACGTTACATTTAAATATGAAAAAAAAATATATATATATTTGAATGTGCACTAATTTGAATAAATCTGAACATTGGATAAAGCCAGGTTCAGAATTCTTGTTTGATTTTGCTGAAATCTTTTTATCACTCCATAAATCAGAAAATACTGTGAACAGCCAGGTACATGTACAAATACAATTTTACAATGTTTTTAGGAATGAAATGTTATATAAACCATTGTGAATGATATACGAACAAACCCCTTTATAAAAACCTTCAGAAATAAAATAGATATGAATAAAACTCAACATTTTGGTGTAAGTGTTACTGACGAGGATAAACAAACTCATAGTGTGAAAATTACATAAAAAGAAATAAAATAAAAACTTGAAAGTGTAACGTCCAATTATAAAATGAGGCGAATGAAATATGAACAAACCCCTTAGTAAAAACCTTCAGAATATAGATATGATTTAAACTGTAAAAGTTGGTGTGTGTAATGCTGCTGAAATGGAGAAAAAAAACTCATTATGAGAAAATATCTCTTAAAGATATATATATATATATATATATATATATATATATATATATATATATATATATATATATATATACTAAAATTGAAATCTATAGACACAAAAAATAGATAAAGTGCAATAAAATCAATGTGAATGAAATATGAACAAACCCCTCAGTGAAAACCTTCAGAATGAAGATATGAATAAAACTGTTGAGTGCTGCTGAAGCAGTGAAACAAACTAATTCTTAAAAAACATCCTTTAAAAATATGCATTGTAATTAAAATCTATAATGCAAATTAAGTGCAATAAAATAAACCTTTTTTTTTATGTTTTCTGAAACAACACATAAAAAGCCAGATAGACCAATATTTGAAAATTGACCAGTGCATGAAAAATGTATTTGCTTGTAGTGTCTTGCCTTAAAGGGACAGTTCACCTAAAAATTACAATTATCATCATTAACTCACCTTCAAGTTATTCCAATGTATTTCTCTTCTTCTTCTTCTTCTGAACATAAAAGATATTTTAAAGAATGTTGGTAACCAAACACTTGATGGTCCCCATTGACTTCCATAGTATGGAAAAAATACTATAGAAGTCAATGGCAACTGTTTGGTTATCAACATTCTTCAATACATATATTATTTATTTATTTATTTATTGTGTGTGTGTGTGTGTGTTCAACATAAAGAAATTCCTAAAGGTTGAACAGCTTAAGGGTAAATGACACAATTAAAACTATCCATTCAGTTTAATTGTTTTTTTTTTTTACGTTTTCGGATCACACTTACTATTTATTAATATTTCACTTAAGCGTCATGAAGTTGTTCTCCTCAGATATAAATCACATGTAATGTGGCTCATTAACGTGGAGCTTCTTCACTCTTATGGAGTTAATATGTGATCGTTTACATCCCCAGAGAGTTTTCTAAACGTTTAAGCTGACGTTCTTGTATTTTTTAGGTTGCTGGAGCCCTACTGAGGGAGGTCTGGATCAGTCCCCATCTGCGCGGGCCCTGAGAGGGCGACCCGTCAGACGGGCATCGGGCGAGCACCTTACATGCCAGCATTTTTTCTTTTAGGTTGAATCCCCTCTCCCCGATACTCTTTCATTCATCAGGAAGAGTAGAGGATATTTTGACCCTAGTGCGGCAGCCGGGCTGCTCCTCCACACACAGATGAATGAAGACCCCATTCGGGAAGAACGCGGCCCAGAGATCCAGAGCTGATGCAGGTCAGAGCGCCGCTTTGATTTCTGACGAGTCTTCTGAAGATCAGTGTCTGGAATGTCTTTTTAATAATAACCATGTTTGCTGTGTCTGTGATTGAGGGCATGCTGGTGTCTCTGCAAATATGATGAAGAAAAAGAACTCTCATAAGTAAGTTTTCTTTTGATTGTGTTGGGAATCTTAATTATTTAACATTATGTTATGCTCATATTGATAATAATAGGCCCTATAGCAATAAAATTTAAAGGGGTCATCGGAAGCAAAATTCACTTTTACGTGCTAGAAGGGTTTCACGATGAACTCGGCTAAAGTTTACGTCTCTCAGAGAACTGCTGCTCACCCCACGGAAGAGAGGGGCGGAGTCAGCAGAGCTCATTAGCATTTAAAGGAACATCCAACAAAACGGCTTGATATGAACAGAGCTGTTTTTGACAATAGTTTACACTCCCGTTGAGAAATTCTAACCAAAGTATGTTATAGACTTTTCATTAAGACCCTAAAGAATCATATCAGCTTGTGGAAAATAGGCATCCGATGACCCCTTTAATAATCATTTTATTTTCTTGTTTTAGTGCGTGAGTTATATTCTATTATTAATATTTGTAAAAAGTTACTCTCATAGCAATCGTTATAAATATTTATGCATTAAATTATTATAATTTTTAGAGTTGAATATTGAGTAAAGATTTTTTGTGTGTGTGTTTTAAGGCTGAATGTGTGAATTTAATTAATATTCTATTATAATATTAATATTATAAAAAAAATCATATTGATCATAATAAATATATTCAGTAAATAAATAAATTCAATAAATAACACTTCTGAACCATAGTTAAATTTTAAGATGTTTGTATTTTTTATTTGATTGTGTATTGAAAACGCAAATATGAATTAAATCGTTTAGTTCATATTGAATGCAATAATGTTTTTAATAATAATTATCAGAGTTAAATATTAGGTAAAGCGCCTTTTTTGTTGTTGCTTGTGTTTTATGGCTGAGTGTATAAAAATAAATTATATATATATATATATATATATATAAATAATATATATATATATATATATATATATATATATTAGGGCTGTCAAATGATTAATCACGATTAATCACATCCAAAATAAAAGTTTTGTTTACATAATATATGTATGTGTACAGGGTATATTTATTATGTATATATAAATACACACACATAAATTATATATTTAGAAAATATTTACATGTATATACATTTATATATTTATATTCTTATATTTTATATTATATATAAATATATTTAATATATAAAAATAACATATTCTTCTTAAATATATACATGCATGTGTGTGTATTTATATATACATAATAAATATACACAGTATACACACATATATTATGTAAACAAAACTTTTATTTTGGATGTGATTAATCGTGATTAATCATTTGACAGCCCTAATATATATATATATATATATATATATATATATATATATATATTAAATGTTTTGTCCATAGTGATCATAAATTACAATTCGGAATATTTTTTTTTTTTCTTATCATTATCAGAGTTGAATTTTAGGTGAAATACAATTCTGTATTTCATTTGTGTAGCAGGATTGAACACTTGAATACAATATATTTTAATTATTATAATATATTAATATTTTTACAATTTTTAATTCATATTGATTGTAATAAATATATATTTAATGATAATAATTTTCAGAGTTTTGTAGATGCTCATGTTTTAGAGCTGAATTTATAAATATGAATTATTACATCATGTTAATATTTTTTTAATGTTCAATTCAATTTGTGAAATTATAAATTTTTTATCATTATCAGAGTTAAATATTAGGTAAAGTATTTTTTATTTAATTTGTGTATTGGATTGAACACTTAAACATGAATTGTTATATGATATTAATATTTTTAAAATGTCATTATTTATAATAATAAATATTAACATGGGTTAATTTAATTGCTTGTTTTATAATTTTTATATACTGTATTATTATTATTATTTTAATATTTTTAAATATTAACCTCATATTGATTATAACAAATATAACATTTTTGAATTTAATAGTCATTATAATTACTAATTTATAATGTTAAATGTTAGTTGAAGCATAAAATTGATTAAAGATCAAAGCTGAAGTGTGTAGTTATTTAGTTAGTTAATTATTAAATGTTAAAATATTTCCTCTTTGTTTAGGACGAGATCTGTAAGACTATCCCAACCAATGCCATCTGGATCAAGTGTTGTTGTTTTTTGTTGTTGTTGTTGAAAGGATGCCCTTCACCTTGAAACTGATTGAGAATTCAGCGTCTGGGGAATGTAAATGCTCTAATTTCAGGGCGATGTTAATGCTAATGTTGATGATCTGACAGGAAACACAAAAGCAGCGTAGGCCCCACCAAAGCAGTGGCTCAGCCGCGGAGGAACATCGTGGGCTGTCGCATCCAGCACATCTGGAAGGAGGGCAGCGGCGCGGCGTCGCAGTGGAAAGGCACCGTTCTAGACCAGGTGCCCGTCAACCCCTCGCTCTACCTGATCAAATACGACGGCTTCGACTGCGTCTACGGCCTGGAGCTGCATAAAGACGAGCGCGTGCAGGGACTCGAGGTCCTGCCAGACAGACTCGGTACTCGCTTTACTTCATTCACTGACAGCAGACAGAAAGAAGAGTACAAACCAGTTTAACTGAGCTGCATCGTTAGTGACTGTTAATGCAGCGATGAGCAGAAAATACATTTTAATTATGCAATTATATTATTATTTTTAAAATGTTGCTCATAATAAACATAACATCTATGAATTGGGCTGAATGTGTGGATAAGCATTTAATTATTTTATTAGTTTTTTGTAGTTTTGTCTTAATATATTATATATATTTTTTAAATGTTGCACTCATATTGCTTATATTATAACATTTATACATTAGTAGTTAGGGCTGTCAAAATGGTTAAAAAAAACTAAATTTGAATTTTGGACTTAAGTATTATCAATATTCGAATTATAATTCTGCATAATTTCAGTTAGGGGGATAAAAAGCTTTTGGCTTCTCTCCTGAGGCCATAAGGGGGTGCATCGAGCAAAATATTACTAATGCATGTTTATTCAAAGCAATAAAATAGCAGACTATCTTTGAAAAAAGTGCATAATGTTTATAAACCATATATAATTTAACAATTAAACAATTAGAAACAAAACAGCACCATGCATGTATGTACAGTTCAATACAAAGGACTGAAAACCAATCACAAAAGTAGGCTACTTTCTTCATTTAAAAACATGAGATACAGTGGGATGGTTAAAAACTAAAATAAAATCATTATAACATCTCTTTTAAAAGTTAAACTTACATTAATTTTACATGGCTTTCTAAACATGTGACTCTCTTGAGCGAGACGTGATAGATGTCCCTCTAGAAAATGCGATAAATATGCGTTCTGTGTGAACGGCTTGGTTTCAGTCGTTCTCTTCTCAGCATTGATGTTCTCTTTTTCGCAATATTTTGAATGAACAACATAGCAGCGCCGCATCTAGTGGCTTCAGCTGGATAAGCTATGAAAAACATTTAAATGCAACGACTCTTGCATAATTGCACCTAAAATTCTAATTCAAAATTTTTGCTTTTTAATATGGAATTTTATTGTAAATTCAACGAATATTCGAAATTCTAATTTTTTTTGTTTTTGTTTTCTTTTGTAGTTGTAGTATTGTATTAATCATTTTATTTATTAAGCTCATACTTAAAATTACATTTATAAATTTAATAATGATAATTTTCAGATTGGTCTGAATGTGCGAATATGAATTTATTATTATTATTGTGTTCATATTTTTTAAATGTTGCACTCATTTAATTAATTTAATAATTATAATTTTCAGAGTTAAATAATAGGTGAAGCATCATTTTTCTGATTGTGTTTTAGGGCTGAATGTGTGAATATAAATTTTAAATTGTGTTAATACTTTTTTTAAAAAATTGCACTCGTTGCTCAATAAATATAACATTTATTAATTTAATAATTATAGTTTTCAGAGTTAATATTAGGTGAAGCATATTTTTTGCTTGTATTTTAGAGCTGACTGTGTGAATATGATATAATTTAATTATATTAATATTGCACATCGCAAATAATAATTATAATGTTCAGAGTTAAATATTAGGTTAGGTAATTATTATTAATATTATATTAATATTTTTCAAATGTTGCGCGCCTGTTGATCATAAGAAATATTCTTAAACACAAGCAATTAAAAATGTCCTTCATCTAATATTAAACTCTGATTCATCATCAAACAAACTCTTCTGGAGTTGTTGAATCTGTTCAATTAAATTGTGTTGAAATGTTAATGCTGCATTAAGCTTACAGAGACTTGTTACAGAGCACTTGCATATCATTGCTCTTTTGTTGATTTTGATTGCTTCCATTGTCCTCATTTGGATAAAAGCGTCTGCTAAATGTAAATGTGAAAGAATTTTCTTCGTGCACAGCTATAAATCATAAATCAGGAGTGAATTATTGGACTGTTGTCTCGTGTGTTTTTCAGCCTCGACGCGCATCAGCGACGCTCACCTGGCCGACACCATGATCGGCAAAGCCGTGGAGCACATGTTCGAGACGGAGGACGGCACTAAGAACGAGTGGAGGGGAATGGTTCTGGCCCGGGCGCCCATCATGAACACGTGGTTCTACATCACGTACGAGAAAGACCCGGTGCTCTACATGTATCAGCTGCTCGACGACTACAAAGACGGAGATCTGAGGATCATGCCGGACTCCAGTGAGTGTCTTTTAAATGCTGTCTGCTCTTTACATCTGACTGGTTGAAATGTGTAAGTCAGGGCTGGGCAAACTTTTGACTCGAGGGCCTCGTCAAGTTTTCCACACCAAGTGAGGGGCCGCATAATGTGTGTATGACAAATGATTAGGGATGTAACGATTAACCACGAGCTGGTTAAAAATCGATTCAAATATGTGACGATTCAAATCGAATGAGATGCTAAACAAATCGCGATTCAATTAGGGGGAGGAGTTTATATGAATGTGTGTCTGAGTGGAACTTACTGTCTTCAGAAAAGTTTAGATGCTATTTTCTTCTTTTCATCTTGCCACAGTATAATGCATATTAAAGTTCATAAGTGCAGTGCTGCTTTGTTTACAGCAGAAACCAAGGAAATGCTTTAAGCTCCACCTGCCGCAGTGTTCATAAGTGTTTTGTTTAATGTGTGCATCTCTCAGAAATCAGAGCTTGGCAAGAGTAATATCACCTATAAAATAATACATCATACACATTCTATTATTTGTATATATTTAAAAGGCAATGATTTAAACCTTAGGCTATGATATGATGCGAATAAATCTAAAAAGCACAGCGCGCTCACCAATCAAACAGCCGCGTTGCGCATCAGTCTCTCAAACACCAAACCAGTTCTCTCTCAAGACTACGCTAATAATCAACTCAAATACAGATATGTTTTCTACCCGGCCTACATGTTTGCATCTTTATCTTTTGCTGGTTTGCGTGGCACACACACATTTGTTTAGGGAAGTTCAAAAAAAGTCTCGCTCAAAGAGTTCTGCGTAATGAAAATGTGTGCATTGAATTAATTCAGTCGCGTTCAAACGAATGTTTGTCATGACATCTTTCTGCTTGCATGATAAATATATTTTTAGAAATGAATAATTATTTTAGTTTAACAGGGCATACTTGTTCAGTGATAACTATGAAAAAAAAAGACAGTCATAACGGTCTTATCAATAAACTGTACAACATTCCACTAGGTTTTATCCTGATGCAGATACGAATAATTTTGTGACTGTTACAGATACAAATACAGATCCAAATACTGGTTGTGACATGAAAATGTAAACATGTAATGTCATAATTATAAAGTTTTGACAATTTACATATGTAATTGTTGCATTAGGCTATGAATTAATAAGCGTTTATTAATAACAACTATTTCATGTCTTTTCATTTACAGCATGAACCACGAGTAGTCGAGTAACTATTTTTTAAATAAGAAATCGACTAGCAGAAATCAGTACTCATGCAACCCCTAGTGTGTGTGTGTGTGTGTGTGTGTGTGTGTGTGTGTGTATTTATCATTGTTATGGAAGCTTGTATGTACCAAGGGGTTATTGCAAATTTCTATCTTAGAATGTATTCTTTTCTCCTAACAGTTCTTCTAAAAAATATATATGGCTTTTAATTTTGAGTTTATATTCAGCAATTTTGGCTAGAATAGCAAGGGAGAAAAAGACAGAATTGTGCGATTAAAATGTCACAGCTACCATCCCTTGTCAGGAACAAGCCTTCATAATATTTCACAGAATTCACAAAAACGATGGCAAAAAAATGAGAAAACTGAGATTATTAACTGACAAGGCTTTTGGTAGTTTTTTTCTGAAAAGAAAATGCAATTACATTCTGCTATTTGTATTTTATTTATTTTCAGTGTGTTATGGGATGTGCATTTAAATTAGTCTTTTTTTTTTATCATTCAAAGAGTGATGTCTGTCTCTACTAATGATGGTTTGTGTGTGTTTCAGACGACTCGCCCCCAGCGGAGCGTGAGCCCGGAGAGGTGGTGGACAGCCTCGTGGGGAAGCAGGTGGAATACGCCAAAGAGGACGGCTCTAAACGAACTGGAATGGTTATCCATCAGGTGGAGGCCAAGCCCTCCGTCTACTTCATCAAGTTTGATGACGACTTTCACATTTACGTCTATGACCTGGTGAAAACATCGTAAGGCGGCGATGGGACGCGGAGAGGGGGAGGAGTTTCACCTAACCATGTGATCCACACAAACGTTGTTTGCCAAAAGTTCTCTCGGAACGTTTCTCGTAACATCTTTTGGAAACGGAACGCTGGATATTTCGGTGGATTACCGCTAGTCAAGTGTCTCTCATCGCTGTAGGATGGACGGACATCACATCCCCCGACATACACGTAGCTTCATATTTCAAGAGGTTCGTCTCGAGCATTTCCCATTCCTGTTGGTTGTTACGAAGACGTTCGTCGGGAAAATCCCGTCTGGCCGTTCTGGGATGTTAAAGTGTTCATCTGTTGGACTGTTACAGCTCCGTCTCGGGTTAAAAATTCAAGCTGGCGCCGTTCGCCGATCCTGGAAATGAAACGCGTGAGGCGTTTATTCTTTCAGACGTGAGAAACACGGCGGTCCTTGAAGAATGGGGAGCGTTCGGGACATCCTAAACCTCGTTAAAGTGCCAGAAGGTGGAGGGCAGGAGAAGATGTCTGTAAATAAGACATCTTTCTGTCCTTGACGTCTTTGAGTTGGTTGCCAGGTGTTTCATGTTTTATCCCTCCGTCTTCTGGTTCTCACCAGAATTGCACACAAGAGCTCCGCTGTCAGTGAAACGCAGGCTTTTGTGGCGTGAAACCCTACCGATTTGTTTTCATGTATTTTGTTTTCTTCTTTTTTTTTTATTATATGTATGTATCATTACCACGAGTAAACTCTAATGCAGCTTTCATTATTTTAAGCACTAAGTTGTTTTACTCCCCTGTTTGTTTTCAATGAATGAAAAATGTTTTTGCATTTCATATTTGGAGCGTTGATTTAACATTGATCTAACGTTGATATAACGTTTATTTCACTTAATTTACTTAATGGGCTTCTTAAAATGTATAAAATGCCCACTAATTGTATCATATTGCATAGTGTGGACATTTTCTCTTGGTGTAAATTAATGGGTTTTGTCTTAGCACATGATTTTGGCTCTTTAGCACTAAAAATCATACGGTTACCCAGTGCCCTGAAGTATTTAGAGATGTTACACAATACTAATCGCACAAAGTGTTTAATCCCGTACCGGTTAGAAAACGCTGACGCAATAACGGAGAAAGTATTCAGGAATTTCTTTGCAGTACCCTGTGACTTTTGCGTTGTTTTTCTTTCATCAGCCTTGGGGAGATTTCTCTGTCGCTTTGCCTCTCTCCTAAACATCTGTGCCTCGATATTGACTTTCATTTGTTTTATTTTCTTTCTTTTTTTTTACGTGTGTTTTGTCTGAAGGTTTGTGTGTTCCCATTAGACTTGTACGAAATGACCCGAAGGCCCCCTCCGAGGAATGTTACGTTGTTTGAAGAAGTCCTCACAGATGCATGTGTTTTGCATTATTTTGTGCTGCTTTCGGTCACAGCGTTCCTGTTTTCACACTTACATGAAGCGTGTCTCTCGTTCTCAAGCCGCTGTCGAATGCATTCGATGCACAACACTAGAAGGGTGACGCGAAGAAGTGCACAGGTCAGATTTCACTCCAAAATCAAATGAAAAAGTATTTCTTTCCAAGACATTTAAGCACATTTTTCTTCAAATTGTCATTGCCTAATGCAAAAATACATTAGTGCAAAGCAACATGTAATACATGTACACACACTTTTATTAATCACCAAAAATCTAAATCTTTCTCTAATGAATTAATGCATTATTTTACTTATATTTTTTGACATTACAGTAATGACAGTAGGGAGTTTAAACATGTTAATTGGCTAATAAATGGCAGTAAAAGTGTGTAATATTATGTGTTAACTGTCATGAATAAAAAACTATATATTTATATATTAGTGCTGTCAAACGATTAATCGGATCCAACATAAAAGGTTTTGTTTACATAATATATTTATGTGTATCTATTATGGATATATAAATACAGTATATATTACTAAAATAAATAAACACATATATATATACAAATCGTTAAAAATAATATAATAAAAAAAAATAAAAAAAAATATACAAAAAAAAAAAAAATGCATAAAAGTACAAACATTATATATAAATATATTTAATATATAAACAATATATTTTTCTTAAATATATACATGCATGTGTTTGTATTCATATATACATAATAAATACATAGTGTACACATATAAATAAAAACTTATTTTGGATGTGATTTATTACGATTATTCATTTGACAGCACTCATATATATATGAGTATATATAGATGTATGGATATAGATATAGATATATGTTTCATGTAAATCATATGACTTTTTTTTTCATGACAGTTAACAAATATTTTGGCATTTTCATGATTAATGGTAATCAAAATGAAAAAATATTTTAAATTGTTTCTATGTCTATTACCACAAAATATTATGCATAAATTTTTTAACATTTTCATATGTATACACAACTGTTAGACGTTTAAGATATACATATGAAATTAAATATGCATATCTAAAAAATCTAAATCTTAAACTTTTTCTTATGATTTTGGGGTGAAATGTGAGCTGGACATTTCCAGATGTTTTTTTTTTTTATTTATTTTTTATAAGCAGTGCATAAAGATATTCGTGATTCTCCATGTTTTGCCCTTGAAACCTTAATGCGGGCGACCCGCTCGGCCTACCAAATAAAGCAGCGGCCCGAACGCAGAGGTCAAGCGTCGTCCCGGGACCGTTGATCTACTTTCCCTTTCCAAACAAGAGCTAGGTGACTTTTGCGAGGCGTCCCTCGCATGAGCTCACCGTCGCTAGAGTCGTGGACATCGGACGTGTCAATATGCAAACGGATCCCCTCGGAAAGACATACTCATGGGATTGGCCTTTTTTACATGTACCTACTGTAGTATTGTACTGTGTTTTGATGTCAGGTCGACGTGGGAAGTTTCAAAAAGATAAAAAACCGACGAAAACTAGACCGTTCTTTTTGCATGATACGAGTAGAGTTGTTATCGTACGTTAGTGTGATGCATGTGTACCTGTCTTTTTATTTCGGCTATCCGTTCCCTAAATGAAAGTTTCCGTTTATTGGGTTGCCGATTGTGACGTTTCTGTTCTGGTTTTTGAATCCATTTCTAAGTAAAAAACAAACGTTAACTAAGTACTTTATTTTCTGCTATGCTCTGTAAGAACAAACGCACTGGTGTTGTGTGGCGTGCCAATCTGAGGCAAGAAACCAGTGTTAAAACAGCATTTGAGGGATCATATACTTTTGACACAGTTCTGCTACAGAACAAACTTACTACATTTCTATGAAGAGTGCCATAGCTATTTAATGAAGAAACCGGCCTTACGTGACAAAATCGGGACGAAATCACATATGTTGAGCGGGCTAATGTGTGCATGTATTGAATATCGCATATCTAATTCAAGCGTGTAGATATAGAATTAGAGCAAACGCACACTTTAAACTACGTGGAGAGAATTGAACGTATGGTCCCTTTAAGATGCTGTTGCTCTTTAATTACTTTGTATAAAAAAAAGAGAAAAGATGACAAAAATGCAGTGCAATTTGATGATTGTCGCAGATACATGTATAGATCAAATTTCATGTTCTTTCACGTATAGGTAAATGGCTTCTATTGGACCGAATCTGTTTTTTGTTTTATCTTTTTTTAACATGTAGATAGTTCATTTTATTTTCATTTAAGTATAAACACATTTTAAAACCTGTTACTTAATTCATTAAGTAATTTTTATAATTATAATGTAAGTCTATCCTTATAAGATTAAAAAAAAGTTAATGTGAATGTGTGTGTCTGAATCTTTATCTGAATGTCTCTTTATGCCAAGCCAAAAAGTCAGAAACAGTATTTAAGATAAAATAAATTAAACGTTTATTATTATTATGTATTCATTATAAAAAATAAGAAAAACATTTAAAAAGTAATATTTAAATTGGGTTTTGCAACTCAAAAATTCAAAATGTCTCAGTTATATTATCCTTAAAATAATTTATTGGAAAATACAAGCTCTATTCAAAAAGTTAAAAACGTTTCGATTCTCAAACATTGTATTAAGGTAATGGCTAATATTAATAATTAACGTGACCTGAGATCTTTAATAATGGTTGAATCCGGGCATCGTTTGGTTTCTGTAGGCTACTTAATTTATTTTTACTTTAAATAATGTATTTAAGGCTAATTAGAACTTTTTATAATTGGTAAAACTTTTTTTCAATAGTTTTTGAGACTTGAACAGTAAGTTAGGCGCTTTCTCCAGGTGGACAGAAACTCCCGAGCGATGGTCGAGGTGTTTTCAGTGAATAAAGACGGAGATCTGGTGGATCCAGAAGAAGCGCTCCGGAATAAAGTGGTGGGTCTGTATTTCTCGGGCGGCTGGTGTCCTCCGTGTCGAGACTTCACCCCGCTGCTGTGTGATTTCTACACGGAGCTGGTGGAGGAGAGCGAGCCTCCTGCCCAGTTTGAGATCGTCTTCATATCCTCGGATAAATCCACAGAAGACATGGTGGAGTATTATCGTGATATGCACGGGGACTGGCTGGCGCTGCCCTGGACCGATCCCTACAAACAGTGAGTTGCATTGCTTTTAGATGCATTCAAGAGTTATTGTGCATCTGCCACAGTAACCTTTCATTACAGCTTTCAGTCTGTCCCTGATAAGAGGTTTAACACACACACACAGTTGGAGGATTATGTTATAAATAGACAGTCTGTGTATTTTCACTGCAAGTCTGTGCCATTTTATTGCATTATTCAGGTTATGATAATATGGGAATAGCAGGGAATTTTAAAAATGTGATTTTCAAGCCTGGAAAAGTCATTTAATAATGAATTACTATTGCATATAAAATAAATAGCTCTAATTATGCTCAAATCTAAAATATGTTATGCACTCTGTAAAATTATTTTGTAATTATTTATAAAATTTAATCCAAGCAAGTTAAAATTCACTGGGCAAAAGCTGTTGAACTCTGTCGACATGTTGTCTAAATCTTCTTGAATTATTTTACATGCAGCTTTTATGATTTCATATTAAATTGAAACACTGGAAAGGTGACTTGTTGATCAATCTACCAACTCTCTGTAGATATAAAATATATAAAAATAGCTATTATTACTTATATTATACTTATATAATATCAGTCGTTATAACTTAACGACTGATATATATTATTATCTATATCTATTACTGATATATATTATCATAATATATATATTATTTACTATTTAAATAGCTTTTCACTTTTTTGCATTTGCATTATATATTTTACATTGGCAACAATTTCTGTTTGGTCAAAATGATGGTTCCTTTGACTTGCTTTTTTGTATTTAGATTTTATTGTACCGTATTTAACTTTGTATTGCATTATACATTTTAAATGTAAAATATGTATACACTTTAAATATATAAATTGCAATTTATTACTATATATTTATGGTTACCAATATAAATAAACATGTTGTTATTCTGTTTTTTTTTTGGAAAAACAGCATGGAAACCTTAAATCATGATCTTGAGTGTATGTATGCTAATATAATGTTTATTATATAAAAATTGCTATATATTGTAATATCAGTCAATATAAATAAAAATTATTATATTGTTAATAATTTTGAAAAACTGCATGAAAAACAAGGTTTTTATTATTTTTAACTAGAATTTTTTAGATGGTTTTGTACTGTATTGTACTTTTTTTTTTATTGCATTACACATCTTAAATCAAACAATATTTACTGTATTTTACTATTTTTACTATCCATCTCATTAAAAATTTAACATACCAAACCAACTATTTATCGCATTAAAAAAAATTTTGTTTTATTGCATTATCTTTTAAAATGGCAACAGCTCCTGTTTGGTCAAAATTATGTCGATTTGAAATAAATCAAATTTAAAGCTGTTTCAGAAAAAAAACATGATATGATGTTATATTGCATTAAATGTAAACTAGCTAGGAAGCATAACTCTGTGTTGTCAGTTGTGTGATCTGATGTTGACGTGTTTTCTGCTGTTTTTCCAGCGAACTGAAGAAGAGATACAGCATCACAGCCGTACCGAAGCTGGTCATCGTGAAGGAGAATGGTCAGGTGATCACAGACAAAGGCTGAAAGCAGATCCGGGACCAGGGTCTGGTGTGTTTCCGGAGCTGGCTGGAGGTGGCTGAGAATCACGTGGAGCTTCCAGTGAACTCACAAGGGCTGCTGAAAGCAACACTGAAAAGAGCCAGAACTTTCTTATGCAATTGTGTGCGAGAGCTGTAAACGTGTCTTTTCAGGTCAACAACCCACACGACTAGTCAAAAGTTAATAAATGCAGTTTTAATATTATTTTTAAATAATGTGGTAGTGAGCAGATGTGTCCAAACTTTTGACTGGTGGTGTCTTTAAAGGAATAGTTCACCAAAAAACATTTACACAACCTCAGGTCAATCCAAGCCTAACCAATGTAGATGAGTTTGTTTCATCATGAGAACAGATTTGGAGAAATGTATCATTGCATCAGTGTCTCAGCAATGGATGCGCTGCAGTGAATGGGTGCCGTCAGAATGAGAGTCCAAACAGCTGATAAAAACATCACAATAATCCACAAGTAATCCACACCACTCCAGTCCATCAATTAATGTCTTGTGAAGTGAAAAGCTGTGTGTTTGTAAGAAATGACATATTTAACTTCAAGCTGTTGCTTCTGGCTAAAATACAAGTCCATAATCAATAATAACACTTCAGTGAAAAAGTCCATATGTACCTGTTGTCTCTCACATCAAAATCCAGCCACGTATTTGTTTAGAGCTGATTTGGCTTGTAAACGCTGCTTGATCTGTGCAGATTTCTCTCCTGATTAAGACATCTTTTCACTGGAAGAAGCATTATTACAGATCGAGGACTCATATTTTAGGTTAAAATGTCTTGATGGATTTGTTTATTTTGTCTTCTCAAGACATTAACTGATGGACTGGAGTGCTGTGGATTACTTGTGGATTATTGTGATGTTTTTATCAGCTGTTTGGACTCTCATTCTGACGGCACCCATTCACTGCAGAGCATCCATTGCTGAGACACTGATGCAATGCTACATTTCTCCAAATCTGATGAAGAAACAAACTCATCTACATCTTGGATGTTCTGAGTGTGATGATATTATCAGCTAATTTTCATGTTTTCAGAATGCTTTTGCTACTTATTTTCTGTACAGCTGCTTTTATAAGAATCTAGTTATTTATATAAATATGTACTCGTTGATATATGTATCTGAGCATATTCTCTCATATTCGGTGAAGAATAGCAGATGTTTACTGGTTCTGTTGTTACGGTACATCAGAATGCTTGCTATTCCTCTGTGTCTCATTAAAACTCTTGGATGGTCCTTCGAGAGTGTTTTTCCACAGCACTCAGTTCCCCGTCCGGATCTGTTTTGCTTTCAGTTGCAAAACACGCGCTGAAGCCATTCCATCAGTGTGTCAACACTGATCCGACTAATGAGGGAAATGAACTGTGGGGTTCTGATTGCTCATATCTCAACTATACCTGACTAAGCAAAGCGTTTAAATTAAGATACGACATTAAGATGAAAATATTGGCTGTTTCAGGTAAGAAAACTATTAGTGAATAATAATGAATTATAGGCTACCTGTGTTTTAGAACATATTATGATATTTATGAGACACCACATGAAAAAATTATTTTATTACCTTTTTTTAAGTAGTTTAATTATATTTAACTTTTTTTTACACTATAGAACTCTAAATATTCACTTCTATAAATAAGATTCTATTGAAATAATTACATTTTTTGTTAACCTGGCAATACAAAAAAAAAAAAAAAAAAAAAAAAACATGACCACAAATTAACCATGTTTTTGCGGCACTAACCATAGATTTACTCTGGTATTTGTAGAAAAAAAATGTTGTTTTACATAACACACCAAAAACAAACAAAAAAATATGGTTAATGTTCTTATGGGATTCGTATGTGAATCTTTATTTTCTTTTTGTTTTGTTTTTATAACTGTTCTGCCTTAATGGTTTGATGTTTTGTGTTGTTTAATATGAAAGAAAGAAAGTGAATCGCGATCCGCGCTCCGAAGTTCCAATATAAAGTTCCGAAGTCCCGATCTGAATCAAATGATTCGCGATCCACGCTCAAATGATTCGATTCGCGATCTGCGCTCTGAAGTCCCGATTCGCGATCCACGCTCAAATGATTCGATTCGCGATCTGCGCTCCGAAGTTCCGATCTGAATCAGATGATTCGCGATCCACGCTCAAATGATTCGATTCGCGATATCCGCTCTGAAGTCCCGATCTGAATCAGATGATTCGCGATCCACGCTCAAATGATTCGATTCGCGATCTGCGCTCCGAAGTCCCGATCTGAATCAAATGAATCGCGATCTGAATCAAATGATTCGATTCGCGATCTGCGCTCTGAAGTCCCGATTCGCGATCCACGCTCAAATGATTCGATTCGCGATCTGCGCTCCGAAGTCCCGATCTGAATCAAATGATTCGATTCGCGATCCGCGTTTCGAAGTCCCGATCTGAATCAAATGAATCGCGATCTGAATCAAATTATTCGATTCGCGATCTGCGCTCTGAAGTCCCGATTCGCGATCCACGCTCAAGTGATTCGATTCCCGATCTGCGCTCCGAAGTCCCGATCTGAATCAAATGATTCGCGATCCACGCTCAAATGATTCGATTCGCGATCTGCGCTCTGAAGTCCCGATTCGCGATCCACGCTCAAGTGATTCGATTCCCGATCCTCCCAACTAACTACCGATCTGAATCAAATGATTCGATTCGCGATCTGCGCTCCTAAGTCCCGATCTGAATCAAATGAATCGCGATCCACGCTCAAATGATTCGATTCGCGATCTGGGCCCGATCTGAATCAAATGATTCGCGATCCACGCTCAAATGATTCGATTCCCGATCTGCGCTCCGAAGTCCCGATCTGAATCAAATGATTCGATTCGCGATCTGCGCTCCTAAGTCCCGATCTGAATCAAATGAATCGCGATCCACGCTCAAATGATTCGATTCCCGATCTGCGCTCCGAAGTCCCGATCTGAATCAAATGATTCGATTCGCGATCTGCGCTCCGAAGTCCCGATCTGAATCATACGATTCGCGATCCACGCTCAAATGATTCGATTCGCGATCTGGGCCCGATCTGAATCAAATGATTCGCGATCCACGCTCAAATGATTCGACTCGCGATCTGCGCTCCGAAGTCCCGATCTGAATCATACGATTCGCGATCCACGCTCAAATGATTCGATTCGCGATCTGGGCCCGATCTGAATCAGATGATTTGCGATCCACGCTCAAATGTTTCGATTCGCGATCTGCGCTCTGAAGTTCCGATTCGCGATCCACGCTCAAATGATTCGATTCGCGATCTGCGCTTCGAAGTCCCGATCTGAATCAGATGATTCGCGATCTGCGCTCTGAAGTCCCGATTCGTGATCCACGCTCAAATGATTCGTTTCGCTATCTGCGCTCCGAAGTCCCGATCTGAATCAGATGATTCGCGATATGCGATCCGATTGGAGCGCTTTGAAACAGTGAATCATTTTGCGAAGCATTGGTTTAACATAGCGATAAATAATGTATTATTTACATTATGTATAATGTATTATTTAGCAGAATGAATGTTTTGTCGTTTGTCCTGTGAACATGATTACAATTATTGTTAAAGTAAATTATTGTTCATCAGAATTAATACAAATTTTAATTACAATATTTAAAAATGTATTAAAATATTAATATCAAAATAATTTTTTATGGTACTGTGAACATTAATATTTAATTATTAAAATAATTTATTATTTAATAGGAATAATAAAAAAAATTAATGCAATGTTTAAAATATTATTAAAATGGTAATTTAATATTTATCAGACTTAATGTTTTGTTGTTTGTCCTGTGAACGTAGGACTTTATTTCTTTTTGTGTGTTTCTGAGTAGGGTCTTCAGGAGAAACAAAGGGCAAATGAGACATTGCTTGCAATTCATTTCAATTAAATGTCAAATGTTTTCAAATTAAATATGTTTATTGTATTACAAACTTCACCTATGCCTCATCCCTCGGGCCCAAATGAATCATTTCTCAGTTTTATGTGCAATCATGAACAGGTTTCTGGGAGAATAGTTAGTTTATTTCAGTTTGAAACTGTGCAACGAGACCATAAGAGAGTCATGGACAGATTTTATGGCAGAAACTGTCCTCAATGTGAGAGGAACACACCCTGATCATAAAAACTGAGCTGATAAGAGGGTCTAAAGGACACGAGCCGGACTCGAGCTGAGCTAGTCGTGTAGAACAAGCAGCTGCTGGAGCTTCACTGGAACAAACCCAGTCCAATCTGAAACATACCACCATGAGGAGATCGACTCTGTGTGTTCTGCTGCTGGCGCTTCTGGGGCTCGGAGGCCTTTCTGCTTCATCACCGGGTGAGTTCTGTCATTTCTGGATGCTGGACAATATTGATAATAATTCTAATAGACATCCCTGCTGCCTTTTTAACAATTTATGCACTGAAATTCAAAAATTTGGACACACATTCATTCTTATATATGGCAGGATAAATAGCTAGAGAACTACAATTTATTGTAAAGTAATGAATTTGATCTATTTGCTAATTATTTTATTTTAATAGCCTTAATGACCGTTCTACGATTACCTATAAACACCACACATTTGATCATAATCTGTGTTTGAGGATATATATGACCATCAGGGAAGTGAAACCAAGTTCATTAAATTAATTCACAATATACACACATTTATTTTTAAATCTTATGTCTAATGTGCTGCAAATGTCTCTGATTGAGCTGTTTTCATATTACTTTTTAATTTTTTGTTTTCATTTATTTCAATATTGTAATTATTAAATGAAATGTTTTTTAAAATAAAATAAAATGTAATGTCAAGCACACAACAAATTTTTAAATGTTTAAATTATTATTACAATAATAATATTTTTTACAAAATAAAATCAACCTTATTGTCGAACAGAACAAATATTAAAATTATTATTAAAATAATATACTTTATTGTCAAACACAGAACAAACATTTAAATATTTAAATTATTATTAAAATAACTCTTAGTTAAAAAACACTGTCAAATACAGAACAAATATTTGAATTATTATTAAAATAATCTTTTTTTAAATTAAATAAACTTGTCAAACACAGAACAAGCATTTAAATATTTAAATTATTATTAAAATAACTCTTAGTTAAAAAAAACGCTGTCAAATACAGAACAAATATTTAAATTATTATTAAAATAATCTTTTTTTAAATTAAATAAACTTGTCAAACACAGAACAAGTATTTAAATATTTAAATTATTATTAAAATAACTCTTAGTTGAAAAAAAAACAGTCAAATACAGAACAAATATTTGAATTATTATTAAAATATTATTTTTTTAAATTAAATAAACTTGTCAAACACAGAACAAGTATTTAAATATTTAAATTATTATTAAAATAACTCTTAGTTAAAAAAAACAGTCAAATACAGAACAAATATTTAAATTATTATTAAAATAATCTTTTTTTTAAATTAAATAAACTTGTCAAACACAGAACAAGTATTTAAATATTTAAATTATTATTAAAATAATCTTTTTTTAAATTAAATAAACTTGTCAAACACAGAACAAGCATTTAAATATTTAAATTATTATTAAAATAACTATTAGTTAAAAAAAACTGTCAAATACAGAACAAATATTTAAATTATTATTAAAATAATCTTTTTTTAAATTAAATAAACTTGTCAAAAACAGAACAAATATTAAAATAGTTGTCATTAAAAAAAATCTTTTAAAAATCAACTATCATCAAATACAGAATAAATTTTGAAATAATTATTAAAGCAGCTTAATTGTCAAAAACAGAATATTTCGATATTTAAATACAATTATTATTAAATACAAATAAAATAAACTTTATTGTTAATTATTATTAAAATAATACAAATGTATTTAAAAAATAATAAAATCAAGCAGCTTTACTGTCAAAATGCAACATTTTAAAAAATATTTTATATTATTTTTATGAAACTAATTGCGCGTTTAAGCAGGAGCCTTTAGAAATTAAAAACATTTAATGAAGTTAATGAGATAATAACGATTCACTTGTCTTTTTCAGACCCACGGTGCACAGAGCCCAGAGATGAAGGAGAAGGAAAAGCAAAGCTGTTGAAATATTTCTATGATGCACAGTTACAGTACTGTGCTCCGTTCTTCTATAAAGGCGCACGCGGCAACAGCAACCGCTTCGACAGCGATCGAGAGTGTGTGAACGCGTGTTCACCCAAAGCAGACGAAATCTACCCGGAGGAGGGTAAATAACTAGTGCATGCTGCATTCGTTGATTTGACATGAGATGAGTGACTGATGCTTCATGCGTTTCCTCCGTGTTCCTCAGATAAGGTCTGTTCTCTGCCGAAGGACGAAGGCGCGTGTTTCGCTATTCTTCACAAGTATTATTACGACAATGAAGCGAAAATCTGCCGCACGTTCTTATATGGAGGCTGCCGAGGAAACGGCAACCGGTTTGATTCTCGAGAGGATTGCCACAAAGTGTGTCTAGGTCAGTTCAAGTCTCATTTGGTCAAAATAAAGGTGCTTAATTAAAAGGCTCTTCACAGCGATGCCATAGAAGAACCATTTTTGGTTCCACAAAGAACCATCTTTTTTTTTTTTTTTACCTTTTTATAATCTAAAGAACCTTCTTTCTCCACAAAGAAGCCTTTGTGAAACAGAAATGTTCTTTAGATAAAACATTAAGAAAAAAAAAACACCAAAAAAAAAAAAAATGAACCACCTTTAAATCAAATTAAAAATCACATATTATTACTTACATATGAGTACATAAAATGTACAGAATAGTACCAAAAGTGTATATTTTGAAAGAGTAACGCCCTTTTTTTCTGACAGTGCACATGGGTTAATAATCAAGCCGTCAGTTTCACTGGAAGTTTATTAGTTGTTGGTGCATGTCTTTGCAACAGTTTAAACTTTGGATATGTAAAGCGGGGTTTTTCTTTGAAGATCGCAGACATTTGGTGGTTGTAAGTTGTTGTTCTGTAACTTCCCACACGAATGAAACGGATAAAGCCTCGTTTTAAATGTTAAATAAACACAAAGAACCACAAAGAAAAAGAGGATGTGCTAAACATTACTGTTATAAAAAAACATTAGATGGTAAATTGGGGCTTTTTTGTGAAATCATGACTTATCTATCTATAAGGAGCTTTAGGATCAGTGTTGACAACTGCTCTTAATTGAAAGTAGCAAAACTGGTGGCTAAATGTCACTAGATGACGTCATAATGGCAAATTCGCTGATGAATATAGATCAGATGAGAACTTAGATAAGGTTTGTCCAAGAAGTTGCTATATTTGTCATTAAACTTTTGAAAAAAAGGAGTGGAGAAGTTGCTAAATCTAGCTACAAAGTTGCTAAACTGGCAACAATGTTTAGGATACACTACAGTTGAAAAATACAATGCAAATACAAAGTTGAAGAAATGATACATTGTGACACAAGGACACATTCAATTGATTAAAAGTGACAGTAAAGACATTTACAATGTTACAAAAGATATCTATTTCAAATAAATGCTGTAAATGCTTTCTATTCTTTAAAGAATCCTGAAAACATTGATAATAATCAGAAATGTTTCTTGAGCAGCAAATCAGCACATTAGAATGATTTCTGAAGAATCGTGTGACTGAAGACTGATGCTGAAAATTCAGCTTTGAACACAAGAATAAATTATATTTTACAATATAGTCACATAGAAAACATCTATTTTAAATGGTAAAAATATAAGATGATTTCTTTTAAGTTTTTCATCATTTCCTAAAATGTTCAGCAGCATGTTCGGTGTGTGTTCATGTGTTGTCCACTAGAGGACAGTCTGTTCTGACTGTGTGAATGTATTTTTACAGCACGGTCAGGACGGCTTTTGGGAGCTGCAGACCTGCCAGACCCTGATGAGAAGACTGTTAATGCCGGTAAACTCACTAACTATTTATATTTTCATATTTGAAGTGTTGCTACTGTTGTGGTTTGTCCTAAAAGCTCTGCTGATGCTGATGCATTCATTGCATCAGTGCATTAAAAAGCCTTTATTCAGGAGTCCATAACATGTTTTCATAATGCCTTTTTCCTCTCTCAGGGCTGATTGTGGGTGTTTTGGGTGGGATTGTGTTTGTTGGTGCTGTCATTTCTGCAATTGTGGTGTTTGTGCTCCAAAAGTAAGTATCAAGTGATGAAATTTTGACAGCAAAATGCCCATTTACAGTCATTTTCCCCTGTTTAAACTTGATCTTTTTGAGAAAGTATGTAAAATTACTTTTTTTTTTCATTCATAGGAAAAGCAAGAAAGCAAAACGAAAGCCAGTGCCGACATCTGATATCGAAATGAAATAGATCTTTGTTCGCAACATTTGTCTGTACATATGTCATTAGTGCTTTTGTACCATTTATACAAGTCCCGTGTGAACAGTAAGAAAACAATTGGGTTTAAATGATGCATATTATCAGTGACTGTGATCATGTTTTGTTTGAATAGAAAGGTTCATCAATGTAAAGCAGTTAAATACTAAAAGCAATCCTGTTTTTTAAATATATATTTGATGGCAGATATCTGATGTTTGAGTTTCACAGATGTACCTGATCAAATGTACTGTACTTATTAAGATGATGTAACAAATAAATCATAACTTTTCTGTTTTATATTGCTTGTTTTTTTTAACAAGAGATTGTATTAATACAATAAATCAAGACCAAAAATAATAAAGACCAAAAAAAGTTACTGTTTTTAAAATATATATTTCATATATAATACTGTATATTATAAAATTGTATATATAATATATTAAATATATAATATTAATAGTAGATTACATTCAAATAAAGGAGCGGAATCTTATTTTAGTTCAGAAGTGCAAATAGCTATTTAGTTATATTTATTTATTTAGATATTTTATAATTTACTGTCTTATAATATTCTAATAATTAGTCAGAATTATTGTTAAAAATAGAATAATTTTTATATATATTATATGTATGCAGGTGATAGGCAATTAAAGAAATTGCATTGATTAAAATAAAATTTAAGCCTGTTTATTTCTAATGGTCACATGTGAAGGCCTGTGACTTCAAACATTCATTGATTAGATCATAGAGGAAGTGTCTAATTTACCCATGATGACCTGTTTTCATAAAATACATCACAGCTTATGAAAATCATTAACCGGTATTGCATAACTACTAGTGTAACTGGTCCATAATATCCGCCATGTACTAGTGATGTGTGGCGTGTGGATAAAATGCCAAAGATTAAAAATTCTCCCACTGAAAAAAAAAAAAAGGCATTGATCCACCATTAATCTGAATGCATAAAGGTTACAGACTCACTTCAAAACTACTGCAGTGTTTTGTTGTTGTTGTTGTATATATTATGCCATATACAGTATTAGTAATATACTATTATAGCTTTTAATTTTTATTTATATTAGTTTTCAGGTTTTTGTTGTGGTTTAGTAATTTTGTTATTTATGTGTACTTTTTTCATTCTTATTATTTTTTTTTAAATATTTATATATATATATATATATATATATTATAGTTTTGTATATATATTTTTATAATACATTGCTAATTAACGTTTAAGTTAAGTTTAAGTCATCTCATATTGATATTTTCTATAATGCCAGATTTATTTCAATTACTGAAAATATGTTTAGAATTTTAGATATTAGAACTACAAGATTAAGATGCCTTTAAATTTTATCCCCATAAATCTCATAAAGACACGTAATAAAAGCAATTTAAAACACTAAAAAATACTAAAAACTTACTATCTTAACGTATCTCCATTTCTGTTAAAATAAAGTCATACAAGTTTGTAACAATACAGGTCCTTCTCAAAAAATTAGCATATTGTGATAAAAGTTCATTATTTTCCATAATGTAATGATAAAAATTAAACTTTCTATATTTTAGATTCATTGCACACCAACTGAAATATTTCAGGTCTTTTATTGTTTTAATACTGAATACTGATTTAATACTGATCTCAAAAAATTAGCATATCATGAAAAGGTTCTCTAAACGAGCTATTAACCTAATCATCTGAATCAACTAATTAACTCTAAACACCTGCAAAAGATTCCTGAGGCTTTTAAAAACTCCCGGCCTGGTTCATTACTCAAAACCGCAATCATGGGTAAGACTGCCGACCTGACTGCTGTCCAGAAGGCCATCATTGACACCCTCAAGCGAGAGGGTCAGACACAGAAAGAAATTTCTGAACGAATAGGCTGTTCCCAGAGTGCTGTATCAAGGCACCTCAGTGGGAAGTCTGTGGGAAGGAAAAAGTGTGGCAAAAAACGCTGCACAACGAGAAGAGGTGACCGGACCCTGAGGAAGATTGTGGAGAAGGACCGATTCCAGACCTTGGGGGACCTGCGGAAGCAGTGGACTGAGTCTGGAGTAGAAACATCCAGAGCCACCGTGCACAGGGCGTGTGCTTTTGAACCAGAAACAGCGGCAGAAGCGCCTGACCTGGGCTACAGAGAAGCAGCACTGGACTGTTGCTCAGTGGTCCAAAGTACTTTTTTTCGGATGAAAGCAAATTTTGCATGTCATCTCGGAAATCAAGGTGCCAGAGTCTGGAGGAAGACTGGGGAGAAGGAAATGCCAAAAATGCCTGAAGTCCAGTGTCAAGTACCCACAGTCAGTGATGGTTCTGGGGTGCCATGTCAGCTGCTGGTGTTTGGTCCACTGTGTGTTTTATCAAGGGCAGGGTCAATGCAGCTAGCTATCAGGAGATTTTGGAGCACTTCATGCTTCCATCTGCTGAAAAGCTTTATGGAGATGAAGATTTCGTTTTTTCAGCGCGACCTGGCACCTGCTCACAGTGCCAAAACCACTGGTAAATGGTTTACTGACCATGTTATTACTGTGCTCAATTGGCCTGCCAACTCTCCTGACCTGAACCCCATAGAGAATCTGTGGGATATTGTGAAGAGAAAGTTGAGAGACGCAAGACCGGGATGAGCTTAAGGCCGCTATCGAAGCATCCTGGGCCTCCATAACACCTCAGCAGTGCCACAGGCTGATTGCCTCCATGCCACGCCGCATTGAAGCAGCCATTTCTGCAAAAGGATTCCCGACCAAGTATTGAGTGCATAACTGAACATAATTATTTGAAGGTTGACTTTTTTTGTATTAAAAACACTTTTCTTTTATTGGTCGGATGAAATATGCTAATTTTTTTTAGATATTTTGGGTTTTCATGAGCTGTATGCCAAAATCATCAGTATTAAAACAATAAAAGACCTGAAATATTTCAGTTGGTGTGCAATGAATCTAAAATATATAAAAGCAAGCAGCAATTACCGGGGTTCAAGCACTTTAATGAACTTTTATCACAATATGCTAATTTGTTGAGAAGGACCTGTATACTGTATGCGACCCTGGAGCACAAAAGCAGTCTTAAGTAGCACGGGTATATTTGTAGCAATAGCCAAAAATACATTGTATGGGTCAAAATTAAAGATTTTTCTTTTATACCAAAAATCACTAGGTTTTAAAGCAAAGATCATGTCCCATAAATTTTCTACCATGATTAGTAATATGCATTGCTGAGAACTTTGAAGGCGATCTTCTCAATATTTAGATTTTTTTGCACCCTCAGATTCCAGATTTTCAAATAGTTGTATCTCATCCAAATATTGTCCTCCTAACAAACCATACATCAATGAAAGCTTATTTATAAATCTTATAAATCTTAAAAAGGCAACAGATTTACCCGTATGACTGGTTTTGTGATCCAGGGTCACATATAAGTGATTAAACGGTGACAGAATTATAATTTTGGGGGAACTATCCCTTTAAATGTGACATTGTGATGAAAGGGTTAACTGTAGCGTCTATTAGCTGAGGGCGGAGAGAGAGAGACACTCAAGAAGCGTGGAGAGAGAGAGAGAGCGCGAGCCGAGTCAGCCGCTGCGTGGACGCGACGGAGCGTGCATATAAACACTAGCTTTTGTTTTGTGATGCGAGACGGTGAGATTTTAAGTTCACGAACAACATTAGAGTCGAACGATGGATCTAAAGCTGCCCGAGGATCTGGCGAATCTCTCCGAGCTGGACGAGAAAAGTTTGCTGGAGGTGTTAACTGGACGCTTCACACAGAACCTCATCTATGTGAGTAACGCGCACTAAAACCGAGTAAAATGAGCTAAAAACACCCCACATCAGCGAGAGTCCTGAATTAAACCAGCTGTGCTTTCTGGAGATGATAAAACAACGAGCTCTTGTTCTCTGGGACAGTTATTATTCCCTGACTGTATGTAAATACTGCTTTATATCACTGAGATATGACTTATAATTTATTTTTATATATTTACAGACCTATATTGGAGACATCTTGGTGGCTATTAACCCATTTAAATATCTTTCAATCTATGAAAAAGAGGTAAGAATGTGTTTCTTTGGCTACTAAGGAGATCTGTGACCAGAAGACATGTAAACTGGTCTGTCCTGTGCAGGTCTCTGAGCGTTATAAGTGCCATGAGAAGAAGTCTTTGCCCCCTCATATATTCGCTGTGGCGGACCGGGCGTATCAGTCCATGCTGGGACGTCTGGCCACGGGACCCAAGAACCAGTGCATCGTCATCAGGTCTGTGTTACGATCGTATAAATTCACCAGAGCCGGTGGTTTCTCCAGGAGAGCATGTCTGAGGTTTATTTAGAAAGTCTTGATGGTCATATGGTGACACGTGTCAGTACAGTATGAAATTTCTTGCTCAGTCATGTTTGTTTTTTCGGTGAGACGTGCAGAGACTAGACCAGCATTCCCTCATATTTTTGACATGTATCAGATAAAAGTCCTCACGTCTGTTTCGTTTTGAAACACAAGCAGAACCTTATCCACACACTGTTATTTGTGGAAGACTGTTTCTGCCACAAGAATGGAAAAAATAAAATAATTTTTTTTTTTTTTTTTAATCACACTTTTTTTTTTTTTGGTTTGGTGAATTCATATTTCACAGTTTTGACTTTTCTACCCTGAATTTTGAGTTTATTTTGTGCAATTACTTGTTATATACTTCAGTTTTCACCAAAAAAAAATTCATCAGAATTGCGAGTTAAAATATTATTATAATAATGTAAAATGTGTCATGAATAAAGGGAATATATGTGTCAAAAAAACTGAATGAATTTTTTTGTTTTTTTTGGAATATATTGTAATTTTTTTTTCTGCCATGGAATAATAATTTTTTTTTTTCTGCCATGGAAATTTTTTTTTTTTTTTTTGTTTGAATATTTTGTTTTTTCTGCCATGGAATTTCTTTCTCACAGTTGTTTTGTGTCTCATGATTACTACCTACTCTTCTCAGAATCATAATTAATCAGATTATAATTATTTAAATTCTCAAACTGAACAATAAAAATAATCCTTATTTATAAATTAAATTCAAAACTTATATCCCAATATCAGTTCATAATATATATCATATCGTGATCTCACAATTCAGCCAGGGGTTGTTTTTTTCCTCAACGACAAAAAAGTCTGAATTGAGAGAGTTTTTTTTTTTTTTTTTTTGAAATCTCTTGAAAAGCAAGCTATCATAGTTATAAACTAATCCCTAACTGAGATCAAGGCAAGCATGTTTTCATAGACAGGGTTTAGCCTAAACCAGGGATTAGGCCATAGTTCAATTAGACATTTATAATTTTTTATAAACCCTTAGGAAAATCATAGTGTGAATTTTAAGACTTTTTTTTTTCCAAAGAAAAAATATCTGTTAAAACTTTCAAACTATGAAAAGAAAAAATAACATTTTCAAAACTTTCAAACTGTCAAGGCAAGCATTCAGAGTTTGTACTGACAAACTATCCTTGTCTAGTTTCAGTTTCGTCCGGTTTCAGACTAACCTCGAAAGTTTCAGATGGATTTCAGTTCCTGCATTCCTCCATAACTTAATAGTATAGTTGATAGCTGTACTCTTTGCGGTATCATATTTAAGGTTTTTCCTCCGTGCAGCCTTCCTCTGGGACTCTGCACTGCTGCTTTAACATCAGAAAGGTCGGCCTTAATGTATTTTTCAGAAATGGAGCCTCACTGTAAATTTCTCGGACGTATTCTGTGCACTGATAGGGACAGAGCAGTGCTGAAGACCATCAAAAGACAAAAAGTTGGTTTTGCTTCTACAGTCACTGGGCAACAGACTCTCTCTGATCATGTAAACCTTCAACAGAGCTCAATGATCACCCTTAGAAACCATACAGCCGTCCATGAATGAGTTCAGTACCAGTGCAGGGAGGCTGATAATCACCCAGACAACTGGGACAGAATGCTTTTAATGTGTACAATGACAACACAACCATTAACATATGCCTGTGTCATCAGCTGCTATATTTGGAAATATTAGTGACTGTATGATGTTTGATGTTATTGTAGCTCCCAAGACAATATAAATCGACTTTGAAATCAGATCAAAAGTCATGCACCTTTTTGTGAAAAATATTGATTAGTTCCAGACTTTGGAGCTCTTAAAAGCTGTCAATATCATCATATTGTAAACAATTTTGTATTGTAAAATAAGAATAAATGATATTATATTATTAATATTTTGCATAGGAATGGATATTAAAAATGAAGCCCTTTTTTTTGTACCATTACGTTTTGTTGTTGTTGTTTTTTTTTTTTTTTTTTTTTTACATTGAATTGTGATATTATTTTCATTGTTTTCAAGACAATTAGGTACGGAAGAGGATTAGGGCCAAGCAATAATAAAAAAATAAAACCATCTCGAGATTAAAGTCATTATATTGCTAGATTAAACTCGTTAAATTTCGAGAAAAAAAGTCGAAATACAATCTTGAGAATAAAATTTGTGAAATATCGAGAATAAAGTCGTTGTGTTTCGACTCGTTAAAGTTCGAGAAAAAAAGTCGAAATACAAACTTGAGAATAACGCATTACATTACACGCCTTTAATGGCAATGCCGTACGGTTTTAATTTATCATAGCTGTCCAAGTGCCAGAGTGCATTTGGGTGAAGCCAACGATAACCTTGCATTTGTCCCTCTGGTTGTCATTTCATGTTGGACAAAAGCGAGTAGCCTACATCGCGCAAATTGGACTGCTTTTTTTCTTCTAAAAAGACCTAGCCCTAGCCGCTTGCAAATTCACTTTAAAGTTCGTGTGCTAATTATTATTGTGTCATAATTAGCTAAGTTTGATAGTAGCCTATTTCTTTGTTACTGGATATATAGGCTATGCAATGAACAATGATCGAATGCGTTATTCTCTACATTTCATTTCGACTTTTTTTCTCGTAACACAACGACTTTATTCTCTCGAAATTAAATGAGTTTATTCTCAACGATTATTTCGACTTTTTTTCTCGAAATTTAACGAGTTTTTTCTCGAAACAAACGACTTTTATTCTCGAAATTTAATGAGTTTTATTCTCAAATTGTATTTCGACTTTTTTTCTCTCGAATTTAATGAGTTTAATCTCGCAATATAATGACCTAAACGTGAAATAAAATACACAAAAAACTAATTAAATTAAAAATAGTTTCTTGACTCAAAATAAAACAAACAAAAAAAAAATAAAATAAAAAAAAAACTCAAATAAAATAAAAATATTATCTTGATTCACTAAAATAAAAACATAACTTAATAAAAAAGAAATAAAATATAAAAAAAAAAAAAAAAAAATATAAAATATATTTAAAAATTAAAACATGTAATACAAAATTACTAAAAGTTAAAATGAAAATGTAAAAAAACTATAACTTTAAGTTAAAATAAAAAACAAACAAAAATAAAACGAATAAAAATGTACAAAAAAAATAAAGCTTAGAAAATAGAAAATATAACAAATAAAGTGAATAAAAATGTATATATATGTATATACGCACATAGTATTTATTTATTTATAAATACTAATATACTAATTTATATTAGTAATATACTCATTTAATTGTTCATCAAAAGATAAAATATCTGTGTCTGTACTGTTCTTAATTGACATGAAAATAAAGTTCAGATATAGTCTTCTTTTGATTCTGGTGTAAATATGATCTGGACGTGTTTTGGCTCTCTCTTCTTTATTTACTCCCCCTTCTCCTTCCCCCACCAAACAAACCATTATTTATTAAAACCACAACACTAACAGTCTGATATGTTGTATCCATTTGTCCCGCAGTGGTGAGAGCGGCGCGGGTAAAACCGAGAGCACCAAACTGCTTCTGAGACACATCATGGAGCTGTGCAAGGCCAACTCACAGCTCGAGCAGCAGATCCTGCAGGTACTGCATTTGAATACAGCCACCAGGTTTGCACAGATTAGGACTGCAATGAGATGCATTCAGGTGGTCGGGTGTTTGATTTACACACAGGAAGTTGAAACTGCGCTCCACCCTCTCGTGTGTGTGTGTGTGTGTGTGTGTTAAAGGCACATGTGTGGTTTCTGAGATATTCAAATGGAGGTATATGGGGTGTGTTTAATTTGTTTGTTATAATGTGTTTTTAGGAATGGCTTAAAGAGCCCATGTAGTCAAACTTGGACTTTTGTGGCTTTTAGTCCGTGTCTATTAGTGTTGAGGTCGTCTCGGGGATTCTGCAGGTCTTAAAAAGTCTTAACTTGCTCTTCCACAAATTACAGCCTTAAAAGGGTCTTAAATCAGAGCAGAAAGTCTTAAATTCATAGTATTGCATCAAATGTGACATGCACTACAAAAAAGTGAATGTCTTCCTTAGAATTTTTGTTTTCCTTTCCAATACAAATATCTAAACATCCTTAAATCAAGATACATTTGCTTAAAATGCAAAATGAAGATATGAAGTCTTGTTTTCTGAGAAATTGCTCAAAATGAGGTGAGTTTATGCTTAAAACAAGAAAAACAAATGTCAGTATGTCAATAGGGAATGAAAACTTGTTTTTCTTTTGAATTATGCTGATTTTTCTGAACATATACTTATTCTAATCATAAACACAAACTCACTTTAACATATACATAATAAAAAGAAAACTAGTTTTTTTTTTTTTTAAACATTTTTTTTAAGGTTTATAAACAACATAACCAAAAAACTAGAGAATACTGTGGAAGTACATCACTTTTATTTTACATTGTCAAAAGGGTATTCATAAAGTCTTACCATTCCTTCATAAAACCTAAAAAAAAACCATCTTCATGCTAGTGTAAACCTAAAAGATTTAGCAAATATGCACATGCAAAACCTTTTTCTTCTAGTAAAATGCACAAAACAAAATTAATTACTCATCTTGCAATTGAGGCGTTTTTATCCAATCAAATGCGTTTTAGAATGAGAATGCCCACTTATAATAATAATAATAATAAATAAATAAATAAATAAATAAATAAATAGCAAATCAGGCTGTTTTCTACATTTACATTTAGTCATTTAGCAGACACTTTTATCCAAAGCGACTTACAAATGAGGACAATGGAAGCAATCAAAATCAACAAATGCAAGTGCTATAACAAGTCTCAGTTAGCTTAACGCAGCACACATAGCAAGGGATTTCTTTTTAAATTATATAAAAAATAAAAATAAAACAGAATAGAAAATTAGAGCAAGCTAGTGTAAGAAGCCTTTTTGCTTTTGTTAATTGTATAATAGATAAGAAATTATAATACAGAAAGAATAGAGAAGCTAGTGTTAGTTGTTTTATTTAAAGCAAAAGGCTCTTTAATGCATCCCTCTTAAACTTGGTATAAAAATACTCAAGCGATTTCATGTGGCGTCTGAAAATATGTGGGTGCGACAGCAATATTTTTGAGCATCTGTCTGTAATTTGAGGTCTCTGGTTGGTTTGAGGAACAGATGTGCATGGTAGAGGTTATTTCTGCTTGGTACTTCCTGGTTGGGTGTAGTGTTGTGATTTGATAGCAGTTGGCATCGTACTTATCTTCCGCCATCTGACCGGCTCAGATCTGTAATCATAGGCGATAACCAATACTATAAAACACTTTTCCATGCTGTCATGTTCACGTGGAAAGTCATCATCATGTCTGCTACTGCACCAGTGTAAACATTACAAAACTCCCAGGTTCCACTGCACACGTCACATCTTTCACATTTCAGCAGCAGGTTGGAAAATGTTAATGTCGATTGCACAACATAGTCAAAAAAAGGTAAAAATAAAAACACAAAGTGTAAACTAAACAAGTTTCCTGTGTTGCTTCAGATCATTGAAACTGACGTTATTGTAATATGCAGTTTTTGGCACATCACCACTTCTGATGAAATGAGAGAGTTGCTTAAGTTGTAAATGACAATGTGTTTTTGAGTGAGCTCACTTCTGAAAGCCCCCTGATGATTGGTTATTTTGAAAGGCAATATTTATTGATATCTGATGGGTTGTTCTTTGTAGCTACTGTGATTGCTGTGATTTTTTTTTTTTTTTTTTTTTTTAGCAGAGAGCATGAGAAATAAAGTATCTCTTCACTCTGTTTACATACATATGCAATTTAACAGTAGATCTACTTTACATATGTTTACAAAGATCTACAACTCTCATAAACAAATTAGTGTTGTCATAACATTTTCTGTTTTGATTGTGGGAAGGTTAAAGGGATACTTCACCCCAAAATGAAAATTGTGTCATTAATCACTTAGTCGTTCCAAACCCGTTAAAGCTTCGTTCGTCTTCGGAACACAATTTAAGATATTTTGGATGAAAACCGGGAGGCTTGTGACTGTCCCATAGACTGCCAAATAAATAACAGTGTCAAGGTCCAGAATATTCACTGTAAACCATGGCTTCACGGGGCTTAATGCTTTTATAAAACTGTTATTCTATATACGTAGTAAGGTTTCACAAAGTAAAACGGAGCAAATAAAGTGTAATGATATTAATAAAAAACGTATTCTTCCTCAGAAACAGTTGTGGTTCCAACAAAGTGGTTGCCAAGCAACACACAAACGTAAACAAAGGTGTATGTTTGTAGAGTAATTTACAACAGCTTCGAACGCGGCTCAGCCAATCAGAATCAAGGACCGGAACTATCTGTTTTATAAGTTAAAACGTTTCATCTTTAGGCTTTCCCATTTGCGTTATTTGAACATTATAACTATTTTGGGAACTATTAAAGGTTTTTGCATATTGTTGGTGCTTCAAACACTGACATCATTGTGACGTTCAAACAAATTTGCACAACATTGGGGAAATGTTTTAGTGGTTAATCAATATATTGCCATATTATCAGGTGATATTTGACAGAATTTTTTCTGTTTAGCCGATAAGTGTTTTATTTTGACAACATTCAGTAAATACACATTTTAAACAAGTAATTGAATTTCTAATAAACATTTCATGTTACAAACTTATAAAAAGTATACATCTGTTTATTAGATGTTTTGATTTTTGTATTTATTTCTAATTCTAAATTTTGTGTGTGTGTTATACACGCACACACAATCTTTAAATGATTAAATAGAAATATAATTGATACTGTATTTTTATATATAAATATAAAATAAATTATAGTATTTAGAAATTAAGCATTGTTGATATTAGGGATGTGCGGGACTAGTCGACTAAACAGTACAGTTCCTACTAGTGGACACTGAAAACAATAGTCGATTACACGACAGAAAAAAACAAAAATGATTATCATTAAAATTACCATCATTTTATGTTACTAACAAATTCCCATTGTTACATTTAAAACATTTTAAATAAGTTAAAATAAAACATTTGAAAAATAATACATTATTTTTAAAAGTGTGTTGGGGCAGGGCGTACATTTTTACTACCTTCGCATGAGTTTTCTTCGTGTCAGTTGTGGCGAGCTCAAAAGTGACCATGACGTTGTGGGATCTTTTTGTTCGAAGAAAACTGAAAAGTTTTGTGTTAACTGCGTCAAAAAAATTGGCTTACCATAACGGGAGCGATGCGTAATCATATTCATTATAGGCACGTAGCTGTCTAGCTTATAGCCGAAAATTCTCAATCACTACAGCCCGCCGCTGCTTTTGTCTATCCTCGACGACCCACTTCAAGGTGCTGCAATATCCAGATGCTTCCAAATTCACTTTTGTTATCTCTGTTTTTTTCAAGTGCAGGAATATATTTCCATCATGTTTTAATGCACATGTTGAAGTATCGAATGAGAACCGAGTGATGGAAACGCCAAATTTCGAATAAAAATCCCTTAATTCGCAAAAAAAGTTTTACGCTCGCTTGAGGTGGTTTTTGACTTGTGCGAAAAAGGATTAATGTTAATAATAGGAGATGGAAATGCATTTTTTTTTTTTTTGCGAATAAATTCCTCTAAGCGCATATAAAAAAAAATATTTGACTTTGCGCTATGAGGCGGGATAAATTGACTAGAAGCAGACTGCATGATCTCGTTCCACAGCATCTGAAATGTTGTTATGGTCGTTCTGAAATACCTGAGCAAAGTCTGTCATCTAAGTGTTTCTGTATAATGTCTTACACGACTGCGTTCCCAAACAGCAGCATGCATCCGCCTCCGAAAGCAATGACATCATTTATTGTGTTTTGTCTGCTCGCTCTGAGGCGCAAGTAATGTATCATATATGAAAATTAGCCCGACAAGTTTCTCCTAGTTTTTTTACTGATGACAAAAAAAAAAAAACTACTAGTTTAACAGGAAGTGACGATTTTGTTCTCTTTGATGCGTTAGATGGAAACAGTGCTTGTTCGCAAATGTTTTAGGGCTGTGCGATATGGACAAAAAAAAAAAAACTATTGCGATTTCGTTGATCAATTTTGCGATTTCGATTTTAATCACGATTTTGACACACAGAGACATGCTTTACAGTCATACATGCATTCAGTATGAATTTGAAACATATTTTCAAAAGAAAACCAATTAGAGCTTTATCAAAAAGTTGTAACATGTCTCTAGAACAGACATAAGTCAAAATAATCACTAAGTAAAGGTGTTACAAAATGTCTAGACCAGTGGTTCTCAACCCGCGGCCCGTCACGAATTCAAATGCGACCCACGTGCTGAACGCAAAAGAAATATAAGCTATAGCCTAGCCTAATGTTTTTATGTAAAATAATTTTGTTTTGTTTTTCATAGGCTATATTATTTTCAGACATGAGCAGATACTCACATAACGCGTCTAATGAACATTTACAAGCGCGCACTTTGGCAGAATTCAATATAAATAGTCATCAACAGCCATTAGTTAAAATTGAGCATCAGAATGGATAAATCTGTTTTTAAGGGAGAAAAATTAAATATGGAAAATGCCAGCGAAGTAACGCATACAAACAAGAATAGTCGCAGTATCAGAAGTGAAAGAGAGTGCTGGACTTTCAGCATCAACTTTCGGTTTGCCCCGCCACTGATGTTCAGGCAAAAGGAAACACCCATACTACACAGCAATCATCCTTAATTGGAGAAATGTGGCAAAACATCTCTGGAGAGAACCTCATATTATTAAATTCGAAAGTGCTTTCCATATTTGGATCAACATAGGCTACATATGTGAGCGCACATTTTCTGCAATGTCGCGTGTCAAGTCATGCTCCCATGCGCGCCTTACAGACTGCATCTTACAATCACAACTTCATTGTGCTGTTACTCCTTTCGAGCCGAATTTCACAAAATTGGTCAGCTCCCGACAGAATCAGGTGTTTTATTTCTGGAGAGCAAATTTTTTTATTTATTTCAATGAATGTAATCGATTAGATATCATAATATTTAGGCTATAATATTATAAATCAGGTTGGTTTGTATTGGTGAAGTAATATGTAAATGATATGCGTGCGGCACTCGAGACTTGCACCATAGTGTGGCCCGGTGGAAAAAAAGGTTGAGAACCACTGGTCTAGACATATGCCAGTGCGTATGGTATGTGTATGCTGTGCAGAAGCAGCAGCGAGAGCGCATTATTGTAACACAAAAGCATATTAAAATAATGCGCGATCGCCAATCTCTCCGCTCGCACGCAGATTTCCTTTGCTCTGACCCAAAACCAGACGTGCGTGCTCAGATACACGATGGAAAATCGTGCTATGAAGCGATTTAGAAATTGCGCACGCTCAAATCGTGATTTTATGACGATTTCGATTAATCGCACAGCCCTAGTTTTATGTGATATTCCAATTTTGCACATAGGCTAAGTTAAATTCGCAACTTTGTATGGAAACCCTAATCGCCGGTGATGTATTTCTTTTTGGTCGTTTTGTTTTTAGATGATGTAGCCTACATAACGTAGTATGTTTTTAAAAGCCGTTTTAACGATACCCCATTATCAAAGTCTTGTGTTTTAATATGTTGGCTGACGTTAGCTTTATGAAGATGAAGAATTCCGTCAGGCTATCGATTGATTTTTCATTGTTCTGCATTTTCTCAGCTAATATTAATAAATAAGCATTGGCTGACGTTAAGTGTGTTCTCTTCTTTTTTTTTTTTTTTTTTTTTTTTTTTAACGACCGCCTAAAACACGATTAAATGACGATAACGCGAGGCAAGAGTACGGCATAATTGTGACGATTTTTGATCGCAGAGATTCCACAATTGAGTATTTCAAATACAGTATATAAAATACATGCACAATTTTATTATTTTATTACCTTTTTACCTTTTTTGTTTCTTTCCTTAATACAAGACTACCATACTAATACAAAAAAAAAATTCAAACTAAAGCCAAACTCACCCTACTCGCACACTCACAAGCCCTATATCAATATGTGATTTATATCATCACAAATATTGATTTGTAATTAATTTGTGTGTGTAGAAATTCCTACATAAACAATTTATAAATCTGTTTATTTCACAGATTTTTTTATTTTTTATCAAATTTCTTTATTTATACTTAAGTAAAATAAATATACATTTAATTGCAGAGCCTGATGTTATATAGGCCTATATCTGCTTTATATAGACCATCAGCCACCATGGTCTCTTAAATATCGCATTGGACAAAAAAAAAGTCTGCGTTCGTTGCCCACTAAAATGTTAATACTAATGCTAAAGCATAAGGATTAGGGGTGGAACGGTTCAACTTTTTCACGGTTCGGTTTGTATCACAGTTTCGGTATGGTTCAGTATGTGCTATGTTTATGGAAAAACTATACTTTCAAATAAAAAAAAAAGAAAAAAAAAAGAATCTGATTGTAGTATTTACATGAACCCTAAATAAAGTGATCGGGTTGATGTACGGGTTTATATGTCACAAGCTTCAAATCGGAATAGATGTTTTTTTTTTAAATTTTTTTTTTTTGTGTTTTTTTTCTTACATGCGCACACTGTACAAATAGTGAAAGTTCAAGTTTCAATTCAAGTTTATTTGTATAGCGCTTTTTACGATACAAATCATTGCAAAGCAACTTTACAGAAAATTAAGTTTCTACAATATTTAGTAGTAGCTTATCCGTGATGACTGTCAGTTTATGTGCATATAGCAGAAATGTTCAGAAAAATCAATAAAAGACGTAAACAAACAGACGATTAACACTATTAACAGCAATTATGCAATCAAACATATAGCAAAATGTGGTAGTTCTGTATGTTGTCTCTGGGTTAGCATCATCTGAGGTCCTCTGAGGGGTTGGCATCATCTCTTCTCAGGTGTTCTGGATCCAGACTGGAGCTTGTGTAAATCCTAGTTATCACGGGATGTAAATCCCAGCAGAAACAGAGAAACAAATAGAGACATCATTAGCGTAGCTGCTGTCCCAGCCAAGTAAAATTAATTAGTTTAACCCAAGCTAAAGAATAATAATGCACATTTGATCAGATATAACTGCAGTCCAAAATTGTGAGATGCATTATTTGAATGCTTGGCCAAAGAGGTGTGTTTTTAATCTAGATTTAAACAGAGGAGAGTGTGTCTGAACCCCGAACATTATCAGGAAGGCTATTCCAGAGTTTGGGAGCCAAATGCGAAAAAGCTCTACCTCCTTTAGTGGACTTTGCTATCCTAAGGTACTATCAAAAGTCCAGCGTTTTGTGACCTTAGAGAGCGTGATGGATTGTAGTGTGGTAGAAGACTAGTTAGGAACGCAGGAGCTAAGCCATTAAGGGCCTTATAAGTAAAAATATTTTGTAACTGATACGGAAGTTAATAGGTAGCCAGTGCAGAGACTGTAAGATTGGGGTAATATGATCATATTTTCTTGACCTGGTAAGGACTCTAGCCGCTATCTGTAGCTTTTTTTATTGAGGATGCAGGACAAGCACCTAGCAGTGCATTACAATAGTCCAGTCTAGAGGTCATGAACGCATGAACTAGCTTCATGACATACAGATAATATAGTTTCTCTCTCTTTGCACATAATAACCACCCTCCTACACGCAGAATGAATATTTACCCATTTATGGATAAATATACATATAAACCGCTGTGCTGTGCTGCTCATTTATCATGCAAAAAAAAAAAGCCCCTCCCCGCACCCAAACCGGGTTGCCTGTGGCTGAGTATCCAAAACAAGGTTGTCCTGCTCCACTTCACAGTTGCCGAGTGAAAGGAGAGTTTTATAATGACAGGACGCGCATTTATACAACACTTTATTCAAAGTGCGTCATAATGTTATTTCTTCGTCATTGCACATGCTCAGTCCTTTCAGTTTCATGGTTCAAACCGATCGAGTGTTTACACGCACTCTCAATCGTATTGGAAAAGGAATAAACCACCCCCTTCAATCCCTTCGAGCTCAGTCGGATCGATTAAGGTGTTTACATGAAGGCTTTTCAGTCCGATTGAGCCTTCAATCTGATTACAAACGGATTATTTGGTTGCATGTAAACGTAGCCAGTAGCCACTGAATCATTCATTCAGGAGATAGTGAAACAAGTCTTTATGAATTGAGACACTGACTTTTATATATTTATTTAAATTTTGCTCAAATTAATATATTTTTTAAAGACTTAAGCAATGAACATTTTGTCAAAACCACTAGTAAACTGTTATTTTGTTTAGTTTTCTAATCTTCTTTCTTCAGGATTGTGAGATAATCGTGACCTCCAATTTATATATATATATAAAAAAAACATGATTGTCAGTTTATCCAGAATCGTGCAGTTTCTAGTTTACATGTTGTTTATTCCTGCATATAAAAGATATATTATATTATATATAGATATATAATAGAAGTTTAATTTCATAAAGCACAAGTTGATTTCAAAATGCTCCTACATTTTTTTGCATTTTGTGTTTTTCAGTTGAATAAAATACTATTTTTCCCTATATATTTCATCGTTGAGGACTTCTTTAAGAAAAGTCTTGTCTCGTCTCGTTCTTGTGAACCCAGTCTCGTGTCTCGTCTCGTCTCATGGGATAGGTGTCTCGTCGTCACACCCCTAACATTTACGCTTGAGCATTTCTTAAAGGTGAAGCATGTACTTTCTGCATCACTAGTCCCTGCAAATGTAACACAAACAAGTTTTTAAACAGGTTTCCCCGAACACTTCATCTGTCAGACATCAGTCAAATATTTAGTCCCACTTCAAACTCTCACTGTCAGGTAAGCCAAGATGTTGACATGTCCGAGAGTGTTTCCAAACCTTTACAAAAGTGTATGAACATTTTCTCACAACTGGAGCATAGGTTGCCAACTTCACGCTCAAATGGGGGTCAAAGTGTATCACGTCCTGATCGGGTAATATAACAGCAAGATCTCCCTGAGTCACACCAGTGCGTGAAGCAGTCTGGCTTATGCAATGCTTTAGAGAGTCAAAGTCACTTCCTAAACTTCTCAGATGTCTGGGGGAGATCAGAGAGACATCTGAGAAGTTTAGGAAGTGACCTTGACTCTTTAAAGCATTGCATAAGCATTGCATGGCCCCCATTTGCACATCAAGTTGGCAACCTTTGCTCCAGTTGTGATTAAAATGTTCATACAGTTTTGTAAAGGTTTAGAAACACTCTCGAAAATGTCAACATCTTGGCTTAACTGACAGTGAGAGTTTGAAGTGGGACTATCTATTTGTCTGACTGATGTGACTTCTCTTTTTTTGCTTTTGTGCTTCCGTATAACACATTTCAACATCCTGTTCCTACCATGTGTGATGTGCTTTAAACTGTGAGACTGTTATCTTGAAAAAAAAAACCTTCTGTTGTCACACTGCTCTTGCCCTCTGAAGTGGAATAACTTTAAATCTGGAGATTGATTTGGGCAATCTAAGAATTTCCATTTCTTTGCCCTGATGGGTATTTTGGGTCATTGTTGGTTTCTGTGTGTCGTCATCGAATGCAAAACTCAGAATGCAGAAGCAATGGGTATAACTGATATCACAGATTCCCTGCTTTTAATATCTGAAGAATAATGCAACAGGACACAGCTGATCACTTAGAGAGACGTGAGGCAACTGTTTCAATACTTATGCTAACATCACATAGTGGGATGAACTCTAAAAGTGCTGATCTTCTTAGCTGGTGAAACATCTATGTGTTCAATCACCCAATAATAAAATGTGACATCCTGTAGTTTGGTCTCATATTAATTTTTTAATCATATTTACAGATTACTTGACTCCACAGCAAACAGGACAATTTTGTCTTTACTGTCCCAATACTTATGGAGGCATTTATACGTGTGTGTATGTATGTGTGTGTATATATATATATATATATAATACATACATACATACATACATACATACATACATACATACATACATACATACATACATACATACATACATACATACATACATACAGACACACACACACACACACACACACACACACACACACTACCGGTCAAAAGTTTGGGATCAGTAAGACATGTAATGTTATTTTATGCTCATCAATGCTGCATTTATTTGATTAAAAAAAAAAAAAAAAACAGTAATCTTGCAAAATGTTATTGCAATATAAAATAATGGTTTCTATTTTAATATCCTTTAAAATAAAATTTATTTCTGTGATGCAAAGCTGAATTTCCATCAGCCATTACTCCAGTATAAAGTGTCACATGATCCTTGAGAAATCATTCTAATATGCTGATTTATTATCCCACTTCAAACTCTCACTGTCAGTTAAGCCAAGATGTTGACATGTCCGAGAGTGTTTCCAAACCTTTACAAAAGTGTATGAACATTTTCTCACAACTGGAGCAAAGGTTGCCAACTTCACGCTCAAATGGGGGTCAAAGTGTATCACGTCCTGATCGGGTAATATAATAAATATATAAAATATACAGTTGTGCTGCCAAATATTTTTTTGGAAACTGCGATACTTTTTTCAGGATTCTTTGAATAAATAGTTAAAAAGAACAGCATTTATTCAAAATATAAATCTTTTCTAACAATACAGATCTTTGCTATCACTTCTTAACAATTTAACACATCCTTGCTGAACAAAAGTTTAAATTTCTTTCAAAAAAATAAAGAATAAAAATGTACTGACCCCCAGACTTCTGAACTGTAGTGTATATTGTTAGAAAAAGTTTCTATTTTAAATAAATGCTCTTCTTTTTAACTTTTTATTCATCAAAGAATCCTGAAAAAAAAGTATCACAGCTTCCAAAAAAAATATTAAGCAGCCCAACAGTTTCCAGCACTGATAATAAATCAGCATATAAGAATGATTTCTGAAGATCATGTGACACTGAAGACTGGAGTAATGATGCTGAAAATTCAGCTTTATTATCAAAGGAATAAATTAGATTTTAATGTATATTAAAATAGAAAAACGCTATTTTACATCACAAGAATATTTCACAATATTACATTATTTTTCTGTATTTTTGATCTAATAAATGCGGCCTTGATGAGCAAAAGAAACTCCTGTAAAAAACATTAAAAATCATTCTGATCCCAAACTTTTGACTGGTAGTGTATGTATGTGTGTGTGTGTGTGTATGTTTATAATGTGTATATACATGTACACACATTTATTTATATATATATATATATATATATATATATATATATATATATATATATATATATATATATATATATATATATATATATATATATATATATATATGTATATATGTGTATATGTAGTGTATATGTATATAAAAAAATAAATGAAATAAAACAATTTAAAATGAAATAATGAATGAAGTTTATCCATTTTAATCATGTGTTGATAAGAAAACAAATGATAGTAAACAATTTAATGTTGTGTCCAAAACATATTGCCGTTATCTCAACCAGCTTTGTATTGCATTCTGGGATGCTTTTTTAAAGCAAAGCTTCCTATATCTATGTTTAGATTCTGCTTGACATGATTGCGTCTTGTTTTGTTTAAATAGGTGAACCCACTTCTCGAGGCCTTTGGAAACGCTCAGACGGTCATGAATGACAACAGCAGTCGCTTCGGGAAATACATCCAGCTCCGCTTCCAGAACTCTTCAGGTTTGTTTACGACAGACAGAAAAGATAACGCTCTTCCCACTGACCGTAATTGAGCATATAACTTCCGCTGGGTGTGTTTCTAGACCAATAAATCAATTCAGTGTTCTTTGATTTGAACTTTAACCTCAGTTTCTGTGTTTTTGTAGTCAAAGGGGCCAAAATCAACGAGTACCTCTTGGAGAAATCCCGTGTGGTTCATCAGGATGAGGGAGAGCAGAACTTCCATATCTTCTACTTCATGTTGGCGGGCATCTCGACGGAGGATAAAGAGATATACGGCCTCCTGGACCCCACGCGCTACCGGTGAGTCACTTGTGATGTCATGTGCTTTTGAAGCCAGATCAGCAACATTGTTTACGATGCACGTCATAGATTAGCATCTTACTCATGGAGAAACTATTTGTGTCACGGACGTCATGTTTCTTAGTACAGCATTCATTGTGTAAAAGGACAATACAAAACATTGTCAGGTGATGCAAAGATCTGATTGGTTCAGACGCATTCGAAAACACTCAAGGTTGTGCGTTACAGTGATTTGAACAAGTTCACAAGAGCACGAGTTCTGTTCAATAAAAATATTTTTTAAAAGTTTACAATATTAGGCTAATATACAATTTAAGTAATTAAATTCATTGTTAACCCTCCGTTTTTTTTTTATTTTTTTGCATACAACATTTTACTTACAAAACATACTTCATTTGCATTGGAAACTGTCATTTTAATTTCATACATTTATAGGTTTTAAAAATATTTTGAATCTTTATATTTTCTATTTTCATCTTGATTTTAGCAAAAGCTTTATTAACTTTGTTTTTTTATCTTTGTATTTTTTGTTTATATATATATATATATATATATATATATATATATAATATATATAGATATATATATATATATATATATATATATAATATATATAGAAACATAACACCTCTATTGCAGAGACGAAAATATATAAAAATTAAAAATTATGAACACTTATACAGCTGTATAGCATTAATCGTATTATATAGAATTAATAGTATTTAATATATACTTTATAGCTATTTGTACTTGTGGTAAAGAGGCTCTTCTTTTTGTTTTTGTCTGGTTTTCAAACCCTTTTGAGGGTAAAATGGGTTTCTCATCCTCTGAATCTGTTGCCAAGGAGAATTTGCTGTTTCTTCATATATTTTCACAGTAAAAATTACTCAGTTTCTCCACATTTTACTTAATTTCTTTCATTTCAAATAAATGTCTTGTTTTATGTATTTGATATTTTAGTCTTTGACAAGCTACAATAGTTTTTTGTTTTTACCTGCTTTTTTGTGTTGATTTTCAATGAATTGCATGAAAACCTGTGTAACCCATTTCACAACTGTATTCACCAAATATTGTCTTTTCAGAGCACATCTGTTTGTGTATCAGAATTTTGCATATAAATCATATTCCTGAAAACCTTGCATCTTTTTGCTCTTGTCAGTTATTTGAATGGCAGGTTTGGGCAGGAACACATGGTTCAGGCCTGGCGTGTGAAATATGCTGAAGTGTGTAATGCCATGGACATGGTGGGATTTGAGGAGCAGGTAAGAGCAAAGCCTTCCTTGTCTGTGTCCTGTGGTTTGAAATGCTTTTGTATAAAATTTGCTCATTTAATAAGATGCTACATTATATACTAGTGCTTTAAAAAAAAATTTTTTTGCACCACAGTACCATAAAGTTAGAGTTGTTTAAAAATGGTGCAAAACCTAACAGCATTTGCAATGCATTTGTTCAGTTTTTGTTTATAGACCAGGGTTTCTGCAGGCCATAAATAGCAGTAATTTGCCCCTTCCACAAATTAAGGCCTTAAAAAGGTGTTAAATCGAAGCAGAAAGTGTTAAATTGGCATTAGCAATAATGCATCCAATTCAAAACATTAATATTTGCCTTACTATTGTTGTTTTGTTTTCCAGTACAAAAATCTAAACATCCTTAAGTCAAGATACAGTTACTGAAGATGCAAAATGAAGATATTAAGTCTTGTTTTCTGAGAAATTGATCAAAATGTAGTGAGTTTGTGCTTAAAATGAAAACAAATAAGGGGAATGAAGACTTATTTTCCCTTTGAATTAAGCAGATTTTTCTTAGCCTATCGGCAGATATTTGTTCTTGTTTTAATCAAAAGTTTCTTTATTCATTGATCTGTTTATCATAAAACATGTCATTTTGCTTCTCAAGTAAATGCATTTTAAAAATCTTTAGACATTTGCACTGGAAAACAAGACAAAATTACTTGAGGAGGAATGCCGTGATCTAAAGCTACAATAAAAGTTATTTCTATATTCTTGTGGTTTTGGGCAGAGAGATTTATATATATTTGGAGATCTAAAGCGTGATGGAGAACTTAAACTGCGAAGCGTTGATAATACAAGACGTTGCTATTCACAGGCCATACAGACCTATTGTGTGCCTTTCCTTAAATGTTCTTAACTTGGTATTAAAGTTACCTGCAGAAACCCTGATAGACATTCACATCTCGTTTGTAGGAAAAGGTGGACATGATGACTATTCTAGCAGGCATTCTGTCTTTGGGGAATATCACCTTTGAGACAACAGACAGTGATGCTCTGAAGGTATCTGAGGCATCACGCGGTTGGTTAAAAGCTACTGCGGTGAGTTTTCTGTTTGTTTCTCACAGCACCCCTGTCGCAATTCACAAGTCGACTTGACACACAGTAGTGCATGCGACAGCTCTCAACCATTGTGAAATGTTTTTCTGACACCAAACATTCAGAAGTGCTGTTTTGAGTGTGAAAACTTAGCAGAACATGCGGCGTAGATGCATGAAATATATACTGTCAGCCTGTGTTTTTCATAAGCATAATGGGTGGTGAAACGCGGCACTGTGTTCATTTACACATGAGCACCTCATTATCCATCTGTGTTTTTAGCATCTATTTAGCAGTTCATTTAGTCATTTATAACTTTTGGGAATGCAACACACCAACCGTTTTCCTAAACTTCTAAAGAGAAATGCTTATAAACCGGCTGTTGCCTGCCAGAACTTTTAACTTAGGACAGCTGTAAATATTAGCACTGTTGTACTATAAAGTAAAATGTATTTTATTATATTTATTTTACAGTGAAATGTTACAATAGTAATTTCTTTTTGTTGAATATTTTTTTTAGCAATAACAATAACGTCAACAAGAATAATATTAATAATAATAAATATTATTATTTTACATGAAATATTATAATAGTAATATTTTGTTGTTAGGGTTAGGGTGTCGCTCATCAGGTCAGTCATCAGGCGAAATCGATGCATAGATTCAGTACACAGAGTCTAAAACTGATACTCAAGTACTGGGCATTGGGACGAGGATACTCAACCTGACCGGTCTAGTGCAACACCAGAGACAGCCACGTCATGCAAAGCTACGAAAAGTAGACAAATCTGGACTGTCGATCATTATTGGGATCTGATGTGGTCCTTCTACTATGCCACTGAGGCAGGCATGAAGGCAGCCAAGACAAGAGGGACCTACACAATCTGGCGCCGACGGAACCCAGATATGGACCCAAACAAGGTGAATACACAGAGAAGAAACATCGAAGCAAAGAAATGGCTAGCAGACACTGAATTAGCATAGATCAAAGCTAATGTCATCAGGCGCATCCAACAGCAAATGCGAAAGCCAGAGAAAGCTAGCACCGTGGATGAAGAGCCAAGTGGGAGTTCCTTGGAGAAAGAACTTGCTGGAGATCAACCACAGCAAGAGCTGAGAGCATCACTGAGGATCAGCATCAAGTGGATGAGACGACTGGAGTTGACCCTTCAGTTGTTGCTCCCAAATCAGATGATGCGAGAGTCCAAGAAATAAAAACCGGGATCCGAGCGAAGCTGCTTGAGTTAGAGAGTGTTGCCATAAAGGACAGGAGGAGACTCAAACGTGTAAGACGAAGCAAGGTGCTGGATCAGAACATTGAGATGGCCAACCAGACCCTGGTTAACATTGCAAGGGAATATCCTTTGAACATCACAGAGCTCAACACACTTGAGTATGCAGCAGCTGCAGTCATTGCAGACAAGATGAGGGATACTCCCAAGAAGGCAAGAAAAGAACCACTGTGGAAGAGAAGGCTTCTGCAGAAGGTCAACCAACATCGCAGGATCTTTACCATCTTCAACAAGCTCAAGCTTGGAGTCACCAGCAGGCATGTCAATAAACTGATCAATCGTACACTCAGATTGGCACGAATGGACTACAGTAGACTCGAGGAGTTCAAGATGAAGCTACAAGTGAGGGCTCAGCGGTTGCAAAGGCACAAAGAATGCCAGCAACAGTTCTATCAGAACAAGCTGTTTAAAAGGGGATACCAAGAAATTCTACCAGCTTCTGAACTAACAGCAAGATGCCATATTTACAACCAGCTGTTGAGACATTCTGGCGCAGCATCGTTGAAGATAATGCTAAACATAAAAAGGAAGCATTGTGGATCAGGGATGAGGAGAAAGCAAACCAAAGAGTAACACCGCAAGCATGGACTGAGCTTACTTTCACTGACGTGCTCAGAATCATCAAACGAGCACAGAAATGGAAATCCCCTGATCCAGACAAGCTGCAAAACTTCTGGCTCTTCTTGACAAGAGCAATGAACGAAGTTCTGCAAGACCCAAGATCCATCTCTGAATGGATGACGACTGGAGTCACATTTCTTCTCTAAATGAGCAAGCATCTTAGAGATCCCAAGAACTACCGTCCGATAACCTGCCTGCCGACAATGTACAAGCTTTTTACAGCAGCCGAGAAGTGTCCGAAACGGTATACGACCACTTGCTGACAAACAGCATCCTCCCAGATAAACAGAAGGACTGCAGGAAGGGAGCCAGAGGATGTAAAGATCAGCTCCTCATTAGCAAGATGGTGACTGAAGATGCCAAGAAACGCAAGAAGAACTTGAGCATGGCCTGAATTGACTACAAGAAGGCATCTGATAGGATCCCTCACTCATGGATCTTGGAAGCTCTAAAGATCTATCGCGTGAGTCCCACCATCATTCTGTTCATCAAAGCATCAATAAAGGAATGGAATACAGAGATTCACCTTTTCCACCAGAAAGGCAGCATCAAACAGGGAATCTTTCAAGGTGACTCACGGTCACCCTTGCTTTTCTGCCTTAGCCTCATACCCCTCTCGAACATGCTGAGCAGGCAAGGTATTGGATATTTAATTGATGACAAGAACATTGTGACCCATCTGTTGTATATGGATGACCTCGATCTTTGGTAGAGATGAGAAGCAGCTCAGGCAGGCAATGCACATTGTCAAGACATTCAGGGACGACATCCGAATGGAGTTTGGACAAGACAAATGCACAACTCTTGTCTTCAGAAAGCCATAACATCCAGCTGAGCGGAGGTTCATCCATCAAGAACCTTGAGCAGGACAAAGTGTACAAGTTCCTGGGCATTGACGAAGGCGATGGTGTTCAGCACAATGAGATGAAGAGTAAGACTGCTAAGGAGTACTACTGACAGGTCTGCTTGGTACTTAGGAGCAAGCTCAGTGCCAAGAATAAGATCAGTGCTATCAACAGTTAAGCAGTCCCTGTCCCCACGTACAGCTTCGGCATGGTGGACTGGAGAGTAGAGGAGATCAGGAAGATGGACAGGAAGATGAGGAAATTGCTAACGATGCATGGTATGCACCATCCAAAAGAAGACGCAAACCGATTAAACGTCAAGAGATGCGACGGTAGATGTGGGCTTATTGAGCTTGAGTCCGCGTACAACATCGCCATCATCAGTCTTAGCAAATACATTGAGCGAGGTAACAATAAGCTCATGAAGATGGTGAAGAAGCATGAAGTCAGCAAAACCAAGTATTCCCTGATGAAAATGGCGAAAGGAGATCCACAAACACTATGGACTCTTCCCAGACAAGAGGGAACCCTAAAACCGTCGATGGAAAGCTGAGCAGAAGTTCTCTGGATGAAGGTGAAATACTGAGAGAAAATATTGAACGAGATTGGATCAAGTGTGTGAAGGAGAAGGCTCTCCACGGCAAGTTCTTCAAATATCTAAATTAGCCATTTTTAGACAAGGAAACTAGTCTAGCTTGGCTCCAAAATCCCAGCCTGAAAGGATAAACGGAGAGCCTGATCATCGCTGCCCAGGATCAAGCACTTAACACTAGGTACCACCAACGCAAGATCCTCAACCTGCAGGTCGACAGTAGATGTAGAATGTGTGGAGTAACTCAGGAAACAATGTAATTTCCGGTTGCTCCACATATAACAATGTCGCAAGCTATATCCATTGGACAGTTTGCAGAAGTAAACACAGATGAATGTACCATCATGTGGGACAAGGATGTGTTTACCGACTTGACCATCAGTGCAAACCGCCAAGACATCATTGTCCGTAACAAGAAGGACAAGATGTGTTTACTCATTGACGTCACGATACCAGTAGACCACAATATAGTGGAGAAAGAGAACAACAAGCTCATCAAGTACAAGAGCCTGGGAATCGACATCAGCAGATCCTGGAACACGAGAACACAGATAGTGCCAGTAGTGATAGGAGCCCTGGGATGCATTAAGAAAGGTTTCCACCGATATCTGGATCAGATCCCAGGGAAGCCAAGTGCCTTTGAAGCTCAGAAGATTGTGTTTTGTGGGACCGCACACATTATACGCAAAGTACTCTCTTAGAGAGGAACTCCCAAGTACTCTGGTTGAGTCCCGGATGATAACCGAGAGAATCTCGAGATAATAAAAAAATTATAATAATAATTATTATTGTCTTTGATGTATTGATATATAATCACAATAAATGCTGGCAAAATTTTAAAATAAAAATTTTAACTTAGGACAGCCTTGAATATTAGAATTGTTGTACTGTAAAATAAAATTATATTATTTTTATTTTACATTTGAAATACTACAATAGTGATATTTTTGTTGAATATTTTTAAAAAGTAATAATTGTTATATTTATAATAGTAATGATAGTAATAATTATTATTAGGTGCTGATTTGATCTAAAAACAAAACCTCGATTAAATGAACACTTTACCTCGATTACGTTTATTGAAGGATTATTTTATTTTATTTATTTATTTATTTTTTTTAACCATTAAAGGTTTGCACTGTAAATATACTCAACTAGTAAAGGTGGTATACTTTTTTCAAATGAAAAAGTGCATTTCTTATCTTTTGTGATTTTAAAATAATTGAAGGAAATAAACTATTTATGGTTATCTGTTGAATATTTCGAACAGTTGAAATCAAAGCACTTCTTGAAATGAAGACGTCTTATGAAAAAAGTCACTTTCAGTTTTATTGTAAAAAGCAAGGTTTCTAAAAAAGAAAACAACTTAAATTTTTAGCAAACAAAATAAATGAATATTGCCGTGTCAAAAGTAGAAAATAACCAGCATCTCTTGCAAACAAAATACATTTTAAATAATGCAATGTCAAAAGTAGAAAATAATAACTTGCATCTCCTGTAAACAAGTGTTTTAAATAATGAATGTAAATAAAACTATAATTGGCTGAGATACAACTATTTGAAAATCTGGAATCTGAGGGTGCAAAAAAATCTAAATATTGAGAAAATCATCTTTAAAGTTGTCCAAATGAAATTCTTAGCAATGCATATTACTAATCAAAAATTAAGTTTTGATATATTTACGGTAGGAAATTTACAAAATATCTTCATGGAACATGATCTTTACTTAATAACCTACTGATTTTTGGCATAAAAGAAAAATCGATAATTTTGACCCGTACAATGTATCAATGAATATTGCTACAAATATACCCCAGCGACTGCTTTTGTGCTCCAGGGTCACATTTGTTTTCTGGTCGAGCAAGTGAAAACGGTGCATTAGATCAGATGTAACATCACACGTCTCCTTAATAACACACATTTGAGGAGCTCTGCTGGATGCACAAACTGAACTAACACTTATTGCTGGAGGTTTGTTCACATCACTGACACCAAACCACGAGCAGCAGTATTAGTGACTCTTGGATTAGAAAGCCCGCACATGCACCAGGGAAGAGATGAATGGTAGCCTCGAGCAGCCTGCTGTTTAATCAGGTGAATTATGGCCTGTGTGCACACAAAGAAACTCTTTTAAGGGCAAACTGAAGGAGGTGTGGATCCGCCTACATCTGGCCTTTTACGATAAGACACAGAGTGCCCCGAAAGCCCAGAAGTGCCTATATTTAGACTCTATTAGGTCATATTACGCGTATGGGGCAGTTAATAGTAGTCCCTGATGCAGGATGATTTCCGTATATCAAATCTACTGACTTCAACTTATGGACCGGATTGGACACATTAGATCGGATGTCTTTTGCTGTACCAGTGTATACATGTCCACAAACGGCCTCCAGAATATAAACGCACAAATTGGCTTGACCTTTCCTGAGTGACATTTATGTCTTGGTCACATTTGGCTAGTCATTGTTCTTTTTGAAATGGCAGGGTCTGTTTCTTTTGTGTGGTGTTTTTCTAGTGTGTTTTTTTTTTTTTGGTAGCATAATTCATTCCTTACAGTGAATCTTGACACTAACCTCAGGAACGTTTGCAAGTTTTGGGAGAGACTAGGGCTGTACGATTTGGAGGAAATTTTTTTTTTTTAAATTTTTCCTGATTAAAACCATTTAATATGTGATTATGAAAGTTTTCTGTGCTTGTTTGTAGGGGTGCACAATTAGTCCAGAATTATGGGACTATTTCAGTATGGCTATAAAATAATAATAATAATACTCAAAGCTAAAAAAAAAAAAAAAAAAAATTTAGTGAAATATTACATTATTATTATTATAATTAATATTATTATTATTATTATTATTATTATTATTATTATTATTATTATTTTATGAATGTATTTCAATTATTCATATTATATTTCATGGTAATATTGCTTATTTTGTTTGTAAATATATTTTTTTTAATTTGTAATAGTATTATAATAATAATAATACATTATTGTAAAACTTTTCAGTAAGGTTTCATTAAATGTATTAATAAATTTTTACATCATTTATTAACCTTTATTAATATTAGTTAATAAAACTGTTCACATGTACATTAATGTTAACGGGTACAACTTTTTAATTTTAGTACAGTATTAGGTTTCGGAATACATCAAAAATATCTTATGTTGAGCAAAGGTCTTAAAGGTTTGAAATTAATGACAGGATTTTCATTTTTGGGTGAACTAACCCTTTAAAGCTTCTTTTTTTGTTCGCTTGTTTTTAAGCTCTTTTCGTTACATATTTGGGAAAATGGTTGTGTTTTCAAATGCATGTTAAAGGGATGCATTTTAAATGCATCACATGTAAATGAACACAGTACCGCTCTTCACACTAAAACATACAGCACATATTTTTACTTAATTCAGTTGCAGCCTTTGTGATTTGATAATTGCACTAAGCCAAATCACGATTTCAAGTTTCAGTTGTTTCGTGCAGCCCTAGAAGAGATGCATTCTTCTTGGCAAAAACATGTGGCGAAACAATTGTGTGTGTGTGTGAAAGCAGGGTCAGTTTGGCGTTCAGGAAGAGGATTTACTGAAGAGTCTGACCTGCACCACATCAGTGACGCGAGGAGAAGCCATCCAGCGACTCCACAACCAGCAGCAGGCTGAAGGTGCGGCACAGTTTCACTTCATTAGTGCGTCTGACACCCTTCATATCGATCACAGAGTGTGTTATATGTTCATTCAGACGCCAGAGACTCCATCGCCAAAGTGGCCTACGGTCGCGTGTTCGGATGGATCGTCAGTAAAATCAACGAGCTGCTCGCTCCTAAAGTAGACTGTGACGTGGAGCTCAATGAAATAGGTAAGGAATGCTGTGACTGAAAAATTAGTCTCTTTTTATCTGAAATGAGGCTGAAATAAAATAAAACAAATATTAGATGTAAAACTTAGGTGAAGTGCTAAAATTAAAAATAAATTATAGTAAAAAATAATAAGAATGACAAAAGCGCATAACAAAACAAAAATTGCTAAAACTTTAAATAAAATTAAAATGAGACCTGAAAATATAAAAACAGGAAATCTAATTCAAAATGTTATTGAAAGCTATAATAGTATATAAATAATAATAAATAACACTGGCTTAATGATAGTTTTTTCAACGGCTGACATACTATAATAATTATTATGAATAGTTAATCTAAATGACAGTATTTTTTTTCATCTGTTTTCTTTTTATCTTCATCTGCTGACAAGTCTGTCATTAGATTTTAGAACTGACAACATTTAAAGAGGTCATATGATGTTGCTAAAAAGAACATTATTTTGTGTATTTGGTGTAATGAAATGTTTATGTGGTTTAAGGTTAGAAAAACACATTATTTTCCACATACTGTACATTATTGTTTGTCCTCTATGCCCCGCCTTCTGAAAAGCATCGATTTTCACAAAGCTCATCTCTCTGAAAAGCGAGGTGTGCTGTGATTGGCCAGCTATCCAGTGCGTTGTGATTGGCCGAATGTAACGGAAATGTTACGCCTCTTAACATACTGTGATCCAGCCAGAGCGACGAGACAAAACATAAAACCCATTATAAACGTGATATAAACATGATTTATAGTCGTGTTTTCTTTTGGAAGCCGAACAAAGTGGTTTCGCTTTCACAGTTAAACACACAGCGTCTATACGACATGGCGGCGGCAACAACAATAATACTACAACGAGAATAAAAGGATGCCTTCTTTCTTTGCGTGAACATCTGGGCGGCATTATGCAAATCTTCCCACATAGTGACGTAGACATGTTGGGGTGTGTTAGAACGAGCCATGAAGAATATCTCTTAGGATTTGAGACTTTAGTCTTTGCAACTTCACAGATCTTCTTTATTCACTGTAGGAGCCATACATTTGAGTTTGATTAGTCTTTTGATATTTCCTCCTTTTCTTTCTACACTGTTGGTATGTGCACGTGCATTAGTGACGTCATTGTTACTGCTGGGTGTCACCGGGGGTGTGGTTGTGTCTGTATTAATGCATGTGTGCTCACCTGTGTGGGGGCTGGTGTTTGGATTATGGCTGCAGGCGTGAGCGTGTGGAGAAACTTTTCTGTCGGACCGGGGGTTTTGCCGGGGGCTTATCATCTTGCGTGTTCATGCACGCGGTGCTGACGGTTATCTTTGCACGGCTTATGAATCGCATCAATTCAAAGTAAGTGTTGGTTTCTTGCTAAGCTTGTCGGAACATGGAAAACAATTTAAAGACCGTCACAATCATGTGCAATGGTGTTCAAGAGTGACGCAGTCTTCAGTGCTTGTAAACCACATAGTCTTAGCCTGCTGTGGCTTTGGATAGTTTTTGAATTTTATATGCCCAAATATTTGTCGACAGAAAATTTGTTGAAGCGCGGAAACGTTTTGCTGGGATAAATTGGATGTCTTGAGATCGTTTCAAAGTTGTAGCTGGTAAACGACTAGAAGTGAAATGCCACTTGTACTCGTCGGTGAATAGCCCATTCATTCACAAATCTGCTGTTACGATGCTTATTTGGATCATCACCGTTCGCTTTTATTAAAAGGTACACGTTATAAAACGTGGCGAATTGTTGTCCCCCCCCCCCCCCAATGACGGAATGTAGTCCCTGCTAGCTCAGCGGTACTTTCGCACTAAGGTGGCATTTACTGGTTTGTTTGTTTTGGGTGCTTTTGGTAGTGTTTTGGTTCGTGCGGCAAGCGGGGGTGGGAAGCATTGTGCTTGGGAGGTGCCGCCCCGTAGTTCTGGTTCTAAGACCGGTTTGTGCTGGTTTCTAGACTATCGGCTATGTTGGAGGTACATAAATAACAACCGGTCATAGTATGCACAGAAGACTAGGGTTTTTGGTTTAGCTTAGCCTCCCGTGGAATTAGGGGGAATCTCAAAGAACAACGCATTGTACCTTGTTCACGGGGAACACACAAGTTATAAAAGGTCGCGGGCTGTGTTTAGTGTCACTAGCGGATATATTTGTGATTATTGGATTGTTTGTAAATGAAGGAGTTGAATGATACCAGGTCAAATGGATTTAAAAGGACCAAATAGACCACTTTACACCGTAGGGCTTTGAAATATAAATTGAAAAAAGCTCCAAGAAGAACGCGATGAGTTTTAAACTAAGAAAGATTAAGAGGTTGCAATAAGCGAAATTAAAGATCTTCAAGCAAAGTGCGACTAATGTGAGGAAAATACGGTCATGTGCTTGAAAATGTTATATCGAGCTTGTTTAAATGAAAGCAAGTTCAATCTTCATGGTGTTGTGGTCCCTATGCTCCCCACCTGACAGAACAAGGAAAAGACAAAAACTGCTTGGTTTGGCAGTGTGAAGAACATAAAAATTGGCCTTTGGTTTACGAGGAGACAAATGAATGCGTTGCTGGATGGCACCAGACATATTAGAGGAACCAGCGTTGTCTACCATGTTTAGGATTCGTGTCCAATGATGCAGGAGACGTATTATCTAAAATTAGTGGAAAAAGGCAGTAGAAGTAGAAGATGATCTTAAGACCAAGGGATAGTGTTTCTACTGTGTCAGTGAGGTTCAAAGAAATGCAGTTCAGTGGCAGCGTATGGTAAATTTATGTCCATTACATCATCAGCTAGATATTAAGGGATGAGGCTGGAGGACTGCGGCTCTTGATGGCCCGTCACAAAGGCTGCTGAACTTCAGAACAATTGTTGCCGGAGGAGCAGACCGCGAACTGTTGAGGAGAAAGAAGGAGGAGCTGGACCTGGACAGGAAGCTGGCAGCATCTAGGCTAAAGTAAGTGGTTCAAGGCTTCAGAAGGATTCTTGTGGGTCTTAACATTCTGTGAAATCAAGACGGGATGAATTGAATGAAAAATCCTATTTGAAAAAGAGGGAAAATGAAACACAGTTAAGCCCATGACGCGGCAACACTTGTGCCTGAGTCCAACACTCAACCATCGGGCTGCAGAGGCTGGGTGAGGGAGAAAAGCTTTGTTTCGACGGTAATAAATGGTCTGCCAGCTCAGTGCGAGGCCCTAAGACAATAAAAAGAATCACAGTGAAGCTGATGCATGGCCCACGTCTGGGGTCTGTTGTGACTCGGGACTGTCCATCCACTGTGGTTTACTCTGGCCCGCGGACTGTTGACTGGGGGTGGTATGTCCACCACTCTGCCAGAAAGGTGCTTACAGTGACCATAGGTACCAGCAACCTGTGAACAAAGTGGATAATTCTGATCAGCGTTTTTCTTCAAATTCTTGGAAAAGGCAAAATGGAAGTTACATCTTTATTGGTTTGAACAAACAGTCGACTTGGTTCTCACTTACCTAAGCCGAGGTGACCTACAAAGTTTTTGACGGAGGATCCATTGCAGTATCAACCTTCATAAGAGGATTTGAACCATAAACATTGAAGGAAGAACACAAAGTCAGAAGGACTGTTTGTATTACCTCGACAGTATTACAGAGGTCCGCCCCAGGCGGATTTGATCCGAAGTGTCAAACATTCTGCCTCCATCTCATGGATACACTAAGGCCCAAGTCACTACTTCAGGAGCATTTTGGCGATTCCATACAAAGTAGCCTATGCCTCTATGGATAGGATGCTTTTATGGCCGATGGTTTAAAGCTTAAAAGGTCAGTGCTTAAGAGCCTATAGTGTATTGTTGCAAGAAGTTGCAACTTATGGGATGAATTGAATGAAAAATTACCTGAACGTGCTGAAAAAGATGGAAAATGATTGTGGAAAAGCTGCCTTAAAGCTGCGGGATCATTGGAGAAGTGCGGCCTGTGATATTCAGGAGAAGTGTCATCAGAGATGCTACTTTTCGGATATGTGGGTGTGAGGACCAAGTCAAGGTAGCAAGGACCTCTTTTGGGAAAATACAGCTACACCCTGCGACAGGAGGAAAAAGGGATTAAAAATGGTTTAAGTCTCACTCTCACACTAGGTCAAAGGCTAGGGCATAGTTTTTGCCACTGCTGTTAATACCCGCGAGAAGAAGAAAGTGGGTCTGGGGATAAATTTGGAGAAGAACTCTCTAGTGAAAGTTGTTTGGTTTGTGAGCTGGGCATTCGTTAGATGTCTGCTTCTTTTGGATAAACGTAAAAGGGACCCAAGATGAAAAGTTGTCTTTTTGAAGGAGCACGTATGTGTTTTGATGCTGTGCGTGGGCACATGAGTAAAGATGCAGGGCAAACGTCTCTAATATGTCGAGTATGCAATTATAGGCACCCCACATTGTTGAATTTCACCCAAGGCAAAACAAAAGAGTTCGGATCAGGCCATGGTGGCTTGGAATTTGCCAGAGGAGGTACTGTGGTGTCTATTCAGTCCAGTGGCTTTGATGGGGCCGGGTTAAACGACTGTACGCTTTCTATCTTGCATGTTCAAGGTGAATCCAAAGGGGACAGAGACCTTGGTCACAATGCATTTTGGATCGGGGGAGTACCGCCTCGTTCTGTACAGAGCGATCAGAAACCGGCTCAATCTTACAGGGAAGAAGCTGGGAACCTCCTGAGAACTATGGGACAAGAGAAGGTGGGGGTAGTGATAAGCTGTAAGGACTTGGAAGTTGCCAGAGGTTGGGTTCGGACAGCTTTTGTTGACCTTCCTGAGATTTTTACTCAAAGGAGCATGCCTTGTTCATAGAGGAAACTTCCATGCTCGAAGACTTCAAAGATGGCTGCAACTGAGGGAACATTACAAATACCACAGATTGATGTGTGTGGACCTGTGAAAGCAGGGTCAGTTAGGAGTTCAGGAACGAGGACCATTTACGGTGAAGAGTCCGAGACCAATGCAGTGTTTGCACGCTGACATCACAGTGATCTCAGCGAGGAGAAGCCAAACTCCAGCGAATCAACTGGTCTGTCACAACCAGCAGCTCAGGCTGAAGGTGCGGCAACAAACGATACTTCACTAATCAGATAGTGTGGAACAGTCTGACTTAATAAAAGGCGTTTGACCTGTCTTTCATATCGATCTGTCTGGGATGCCTAATGGTTATGCAGGAGGGTTCAGTGTTGTTATATGTGGGTATTACACCACAGTCATGACGCCAGAGTGGGGCTACTCTTTGAAACTCATCGCATCACACATTTGTGGCCTACGGTCGTAAGTGTCGGATGGATCGTTTTTTTTTAAGTAAAATCAACGAGCTGCTCGGACTAGTGGAAGTACTAATCATTTGTAGACTGTGACGTTGGAGCTTCAATGAAAGTGCTTCAGGTTAACACTGTACTGACCATGACTGTGACTGAAAAGGAATTAGTCTCTTTATCTGGTGACTCCTTGTGTGTAAAGAGGATTTAAGCTGAAATTAGTAAAATAAAACAAAGAGGTGAAAGATTAGGGATGTAAAGCGTGCTTAGGGTGAAGTGCTAAAGCCCACCACTTAAAAGTGAATTATAGTAAAAAACTCAATAAGAATGAAGGCAAAAGCGCCCTACAACACCAATTTTTTTTTTCCCCCCGTATGGAGCTGACTGCTGCGGTGGTGGCTAGCAAATAAGTTGTGGAGGGAAGGAAACTTGGACCTAAGAGTCACTTTTTGGGAAAAAGCACTTATGAAATGAGACCTGAAAAATATCAAAATCTAATTCAAAATGTTATTGAAAGCTCGTGATAATAGTGCGGGATATAGCCTCCAGAGGTGTTAATAATTGCTAAATAAACACTGGGTCCTGAGTTTCTTCATGAGCCTGATAGTTGTTGGCCCAAAACCGGACCCTGACTCATACGGAGGTCAGGGCGTAATTATTGCTCATAAATAGTCCAGTAATCTAATGAAAGTATTCTTGGGCTTCATCTGTTTTCTTCAGGTTTATCTTCATCTGCTGACATCGCAAGTCTGTCATTAGATTTGGTAGCAACTGAACGCGCTACAGGTCAGATGGAAGGTGTAAAGAGGTCTGTATGATGTGGCTAAAAAGACATTATTCTTTGTGATTTCGGAAGAACTATTGAAGAAAGGAGAGTGTGTAAGGAGGACGGGCACCTGAAATCCTGATGTGTTTCCTAGTGGTTTAGAGCGTAAGTTGAAAGCAAAACCAAGCAGTTTATTGGATTTTCCAATCTTATTTCTTACATTACACAAGAAACAGGTCATGTTATGTCCTCTATGCCCGCCTTCTGAAGAAAGCAGGTGTGTTATCTCGATTTGTCACAAAGCTCATCTCTTACTGAAAACTCCTGATGAGCGAAGGTGTGCTGCTGGATTTGGCAATCCCAGCTATCCACATGTGCGAGGTTGTTGATGGCCTTCGTAACGTGCTATCTCAAGACTCAGACTTCGTGGAGAGAAGGCGGCGAAGGTAGAGGGATTACGCCCAATTACAAAAAAGCATCAACATCAAGACTTGTTGATCCAGCCAGATTTTCTTAAGTCGGCCGTTGTTGCACCAGGACTGTTGGTTGGGGAAAGACGCTGGGCGTCGCTGAAAACATAACATGTCGGATTTGTTCCCCATTCCTGGAAACGTGATGTAACATTGATTTCATAGGTTAGTGTTTTCTTTTGGAAATTGCCTGTTCCGAACAAAAAAGTGGTTACGGATAAAACTAAAACCAGTTCACAGACAATAACTAAGTTGACTTCTGCAAACCACAGGGGCAGCGTCTATGAACGACATGGCACGGCCGATTTGATTTCAACAAGGTGGTTTGTTGGTCAATGTATACTACAATTTGGGGGGGACGAGGAGCCATAAAAGGATGCCTTCTTTCTTGTTGCGTGAACATCGACGTCATTGGTACTGGCACCGGGGGTGTGGTGCCTCTATGCATGCATTTCCCACATGTGTGGGGAGGATTATGGCGTAGATGATGTTTTCTGGGACCGGGCATTATCATCGTCGTGTTACTGAACGTCGAGGTAGCCGGATGAAAAGATCAATTCTCTTTGAATTTGGGACATGGACTGTTAGTCTTTGACAAGTCTTCACAGATCTTAGCTTGCTGCGGCGTTGATGCCGCAAGAGCTTGACAACACTCCAAAGACAAAGGAGCTATTTTTTAAACAAAGGAAGTTCATGCTAAAATAATAATCTTGTAATGGTGAAATATTTGCAGATTTATCAACCTATCACAAGTGAATACCTGCAGTTTTCCAACATGAGCGATCCCTTGACCTTGACAATACAAAATAACACTGTACCCAGTGTTTAGTGCAGATATTACAGTTTTCCTGCATTTTTTTCCTCTTTATCAGACTGAATGTAACCAACCTGTAACCGCTCAACACTTTCTGGCTGATTGTTAAATGCCATCTTTGTCAGCTGGATCATTGCATTTTTATTTTTCCATCCAATCCAATCTATTTTATTTTATTTTATTTTACTCCTGAGTAAATGGTAGATAATTAACACTGTTCTTGCAATGACAATATCCTTAGCTGTTATTAAAATCTCAACTAACATCCATTTCTCTGAAACTGAATAGAAAATTCTTCTTATTTTGTACAGTTATTATTTACTTTCTCTCGTCACAGGAATCCTTGACATCTTTGGTTTTGAAAACTTTGCTGTGAACCGATTTGAGCAGCTGTGCATAAATCTGGCTAACGAACAGCTCCAGTATTTCTTCAACCATGTAAGTCCTTCATAGTGCTTCGTTATGAGTTTGGTATTTGTTTAGAAAAACATACAAAGTTTGATTCAAGTCTCCGTTTTGACTATGTGGTAATCCATTAAAAAATACTAGGCTTTTTTGTTATATTGCATGTATTTGTACATCTAAAAGTTAAATAATTTAAATCTATTAAAATTTTAAATGCATTAAAATGCTATTAAAACTTTAAACATGCATTTGTCCCAACTTCTTGGAGTGTGTTGCAGCCATCAAAATGTGTTTGTTTACTAAGTGAAATCTTTTCTTTGTACTTATGTGAGTTAAATGAGAGCTAAAGAGAATGAACAAATCACAGATTCTTGATTTCATTGCTTTTTACAGAACGTCCCAACTTTTTCAGATTTGGGGTTGTAAAACGAATCGGTCATTTAACTTTATTTCAAATAAGGTCTTGAAGAAAACCCAAGGCAGCAGATGTTATGAACCATTAAATGCCACATTCGGTCACAGTCACAGGCAGTTCTTTACAACAGGACGTTATTTGCCACTTCATGAATGTAATAATCACATTTTCCATGTCGTTTCCCTCCAGCACATTTTTCTGATGGAACAGAAAGAATATAAAGAGGAAGGCATCACATGGGAGACCATAACCTACAAGGACAACAAACCCATTCTTGTACGTCTGTGTTCAGAACCGTTTTCACCCTCCGTGATTATTGTGCACTTTTTCCAACTCTTTTTTTTCTTTCTTTTTTTTCCCCCCATTTTCGTTCTCTCTGACTCCAAAAATAACGCTGAGCTCTGCGTTTGGCAGACGGCCGTGTGGTAAATCCCAAACACAGGAAGTGCTGACAAAGCAAGACGCGTAGCTTTGAGAATCTCTCAAATTTCTGCATGTTTTCTGACCTAAATCCTTCGGCGCGCTGCTGAATGGGAAGCTTAACGAAACCTGAAGCTTAATTTCACTCTCACGTGAGAATCCTGCTCTGTAAATAAAAACTCTGCTCTGTAATTATGGATATTCAGCAGCTGCCTGATTGGAAAGCTGCATATTAAATGTATGTCACGTTCATATAACATCCAGCTTTGTATCCTGTGGTGTAACATGAATCTGAGGCCTGTTTAGCTTGTCAGCATGGAAAACTCGTTCACCCATGCCAGGTTTGCTCCTCTGTTTCAGGACCTGTTCCTCACCAAACCCATCGGGATTCTCTCACTGCTGGATGAGCAAAGCGCCTTCCCTCAGGTACACTGGACGGGGTTGCTTGCTAAAACCTGAGACACAAAAGAAAGCATGGTGCCAAGTCCTCCAGAGGGCCAAAATTACATTTATTAGTACAAATACAAACAACCAAATTTTTTTTTTTCTTACATCATTTACGTTTATGCATTTAACTGCGTCTAACAACTATCTATACACCAAAACATTTTATAATTGAATATATTAATTTTCTCTAAGTATTGCAAGTCTTTAAAATTTTATTTAAAATATTTTTTCAATTCATATGTGTGTGTATATATATATATATATATAATATATATATATATATATATATATATATATAGCATATATATATATATATCTATATATATATATATATATATATATATATATATATATATATATTTTATTTATATTTTGTATTTATAATATATAAAAATAATACCCCATAAAAACATTATTGTAAAAGCAGGGTTTTTTTCACCTCAAAAACTGTAATAATTTAAATCAAGTTTTTTTTTTTTTTTTTTTTTTAATTAAGTATTGCAGTCTCTTTAAAATTATATTTAAAACACTTATTGTTATTATTTAGAATTATCTGGAAATTGAGTAATTTTTTTATTACAAAATTTTTTTTTTTTTTTCATTTTTATTATTATTATTATTATTTTTTTTTTTGTATTTTACACACTGAAGGACAAAAAAAAGCTTTTACAAATTGAAGGAAAAAACATTATTTTATCTGGTAATCTTCCATATTTGTACACTTAAAAAAAAAAATAAGAATTTAAATTATATAGTATAGCAGTCTCTTTACATTTTTTTAATTTATATTTCACTTTTATTTATAATTTACCTTTTTATAATTTGCATTTTTATTCATAGCTTATCTCATTTTAAATGCAGCTTTAAATGCTGCATCTTTCTAGTTTTTCTTAACTGGAAGATGAAAATATATTCTGTGATCAACAGCTCACATAAAGCTCAACTTGTGCTGAACCAGGAACAATTATTTTAACAGCCATTGAATTAAAGCTAAGCAACAATTTCAGAGTCAGAGTTAACATTAATTGTGGACTATGTAACGTTTGTTTACGGTAATGTGACTGCATTTGTTGTTGCGAGAGTAGAGAATCTCAAACATGTTAAATCAGTATTTATAGCAAACAGCATGTGATGATGATTTCTGCACCCACAGGCCACTGACCGTGATTTTGTTGACAAGTTAAACAGCAAATTTAAAACGGCTCCCAACTTTGAGGTTGTACGAAACCACACCCCTCTGTTCACTATTGTGCACTATGCTGGGAAGGTGAGTGTGCACAAGCATCGTCATCACTGTTACCTAACAATTCACTTGATCAGTGACTTCATTCAGATCTACAGTGAAATTGTTGTGCTGGTTAATAATTAAATGATTATGCTTTTTTTTCCCAGAGGGGACTCATTAAAAGGGTGTTTTTCTTCATAATGTGTGCATTATTCCTGCATGAAGTGTCTTTTTGTGATCTGTTCAGGTGCAATACAATGCAAGTGGATTTCTTGAGAAAAACAGAGACACAATACCAGCAAACATTCGCGAGCTCTTCATCAACAGTGTCACTCCTCTCCTCAGCGTTCTGTTCGCAGGTCTTTAAATGTTGTTTTTATGGTATTTGCATTATGTTTTAATTTATTACAATGTTTTCCCCAAAGTATTTTTTCATAATAATAATAATCATCATCATCATTTTATTTAATTTTTTTAATTAAAAACATTTGATGTGTTAAAGTGAAGGTCCTTAAACATCAAGCATTTGTTTGTAGTTTCCCCATGATCATTTGTTCATTATTAATGTTATATAATGCTTTTTTTCTTTTTCTTTTCAGCCACAATTTCCCGAACAGGCACACTAATGCCGAGAAAAGCCAAGGTACTGTACATCTAAGATTTTTTTTTTTTGACATACCAGTTAACTTTATTAGAGTCTGTTAAAACACATGATGTGATATTTCCCAGATACCTTGATAGGCTGGTGTTTGAACATATTTATAGCTGTATAGATGACAAATTACTCTCTTAACTGTGATTAATTCATGCAGCGTTTCACCACATGATCATGTGTGCATTTTAATTCTAGTTACAAGTTGCAGATGACAACTTTAACTCAACCAGGAAGCAGTCCGTCGGCGCACAATTCAAGGTAAATCTTTTATAGTTATGTTTTATGTGTCGGTTTATTTAATGCTTTTTTTCATTTTCCCAAACAGGCACACTAATGCCGAGAAAAGCCTATTAATTTTTTATTTTGCATGTATCAGAAATATTAAATTGATTAATCTCACAAAAATATTTCTGTGGAAGCTTGTTTCTGGCACAGAATAAATAACAAGAATTGTGACCACTTTTCTCACAATTCTGTCTTTTTCTATAAACTGCATGATATAAATTTAGAATTGCAAAATAAAATCATGATATAAAATCAGAATTGGAACATATAATCTAGATATAAATAAGATATAAATTTAGAATTGCAAGGTATAAACTCAGAATTCCGAGACTTAAACTCAGAATTCCGAGACTTAAACTCTGAGATAGAATTCCAAGATATAAATAAGATATAAATAAACTTACAATTCTGAGATATAAAATCAGAATTGCAAGATATAATTTAGATATAAATAAGATATAAATTTAGAATTCCAAGATATAAATAAGATATAAATTAGATATAATTTAGAATTCCGAGATATAAACTTACAAAATTTTGAGATATAAAATCAGAATTGCGAGATATAAATTAGATGTAAATAAGATATAAATTTAGAATTGCAAGGTATAAACTCAGAATTCCAAGACTTAAACTCAGAATTCCAAGATAAAAATTGAGAATTCCAAGATATAAGCTAAGGATTGTGAGATATAAACTCAGAACTGCAAGATATAAACCAGCAATTCTGAGGAGGACAGTCTGAATTCTTAGACATACACTTCTTGTGAGATACAAGTGAGAATTTAAGAATTGAGAGATAAAATGACCTTCATTTAATTATTACCTGTATTTGTTTATTCTGTGGTGGAAACAGGTTTCCCTATCGTTCACCTCATAATGAAGATAAATGATATTTTCCGAATGTGGAGTCTATTTCTTGGATCGTTTAAGATCTTTTGCATTGATTGTCATGATGATGAAGCACTGACATTCACTTGTGCGTTTATTTAACAGCCTTAATGTCTGCGTGTTGTTTTCCGTGCAGCATTCTCTGGCTGTCCTCATGGAGAAGATGTTTGCGGCCGGTCCGCACTTTGTTCGGTGCATCAAACCCAACCGAAGCAAGCAGCCCGATCAGCTGGACAGTAAACTGGTGATGGATCAGGTGGGTTCAGCTGAGTCACTGTTTAGGCCTCTCGTAGTTTCCACAGCGGAGCCAAATGCGTTCTCAGATTTTCCTGCCCTCCGGTGGAGTCTGAGCTCTGTGAGCTCTACTTAAACCTGGAAGCCTTTTAATGCTGTTATGATGGAGCTCAATCCAAATCCCTCTAATGATACAGTGGCTGCTGGGTTTGTGTTTAAGTGCCAATATGGACTAAACACTGTATTAAGTGATTATCTTGTTGGAGCAGCCAGTTGTTCAACTATTGTTCTCTGTTCTCAAAAAACCTTGTTCTCTGTAAAATCGGTCCGTCCTGCTCAAATGAACTTAATGACTCTGTTCATGTATGTTTACACACAAACCGCAATTAAGTCACATGGTCAGATGATGTACAGCCATGGAATGTAGAGTTTTATTCAGTACATAAGCAGTGCTGTTAAACACTACAAGACTGTGCAACACTGACACCTCCTGGAAAATTGTGGAAGTGCACTTTGCAGCATATAAGAATCATTTATATTATGTATTATATAATATGGAATATCATACATGTACGTACATGCATATATTTTTATATTAAATATATATTTATATATTTTAAATATAGATTTTATAAGATTATATATTTATATATATAATAAAAAAACTATTATAAAATTTATATTTTAACATAAAATCTAAAACAATAAAATATACAATTTATTATTATTATTATTATTATTATTATTATTATTATTATTAAATATTTAATTTAAATATATTTATGCATGTATTATAATTTCTATATACTATATAAACATACACACACACACAATTTAATCTAATTTTGTGCACACACATGTATAAAATAAAATGTATAATAAAGAGTATATTATAAAATTATAGATTTATTATAGTTAAAAAAAAAAAAAAAAAGTACAGTGTGAGGGTGAATGAATACTGACCGAACAGTTTAATTTTTGTGTAATCTCCCTTTAAAAGTGACCTAATGGCACCTTTGATAATCTCAGTTGTCCAGTCCATCATATTTGTGTTCTGATGGTCTGTTTCCATCCTCTGTAGCTAAGATACAACGGCTTGATGGAAACCATCCGAATCCGGCGGGACGGTTTCTCGTGGCGTCCGGCGTTCAAGGAGTTTTGCAGACAGGAAAACATGATATTCACTCAGTAAAACATACATCATATTACCCCGCTACATCAAATTACCTACAAAGCACAGGAAAAAACACATTTCTGTCCTATAGGTACAACACTCCTCAAACCAAACCACACCCCCTACAGAACAAAATCAGAATAAACAACATAACAATAGCAGCATCAGAGTTGTGTTACAGTAATGTGCAACAAAAAGCACAGGAAAAAAGTCCCCACCTAGATGGATGACAATGTACTTTTGTGAAAAACAATGCGCTATTATAAAAGATAATAATAGCAGATTTGACAAATGTTTAAACTCACATGAGGGGAATAACCTCCCTATTATTTGTTTTCATTAAAATGCATTGTTTTGTTTTGTTGTTGTTGTTTTCAGTTGCATGTCGATCCTGAACAGCACTGAACTCTCTGGATGGAAGTGTGGGTAAGTTTGAGCATGTTGCAACCTGTTTAAGTCATGAAGTAAATTATATACATTATCAGTGGTATTTGAAGCATGCATTACTGTTATGATTGTTCATATGATGGTGTAATGATTTGAAGAAACCCCGAACCACTTACATTTTTATTCTGATATTTTTTTCTTATTTTTTTCTGATATATTCTTACATTTATATCCTGTCAGGATAAATTTAAATATAGAATTGATCAAAATGTAATAAATAATAATTAAATATAGTACATAAATTAACTATTTAATAGTTTATTAATATATATATAGTACATATATAAATACATAGTGTGTGTATGTGTGTATAAAGCAGTTAAGTTTGTGTGTAATATGTTAATATATATAATATATAACATTTTAAAAAATATTTATTTAAAAAGAATTTTAAAAAATGTAAATTAAAAATGTTTTAATTTCACAAAATTCAAATAAAAATATAAAATGCGTCAAAATGTAATAATAACAATAGAATATAACACAATATAATAAATATAAGTATTTTATAATTTATTAAATTATTTAAAACATTTATGTGTGTGTGAGATAATTAATAATACATATATTAGATATATTTAAATTTTACATGATTATTTATTTTTTTTACATTATGTAAATGTATTTATTATTATTTTATTATTTATTAAATATTATATGTATTGCATAATACATGACATTTTTAAATATTTTATGCATTTATTAAATAATTATTGGAATATTTAAATATGTGTTAAATACACATTTACTGCCACAATGCCAATGAGCTTGAAATGAAAAGCAATGTTTATCTTCTGAAATGGGGAAGAAAAAAAATTAAAATCCATAATTATCTACTCGCCCTCCTGACGTTATAAATCAAATGCTACATTCATATTCACACAATGTTTAAATCTAGATTTCGTAAGACCTGTCAGGGTGTTCAGGTTTGTTATGTTGTCACAGGATCTAACATGTATTCATTTTTTTAACTTGGCTTGAGCATCTGGTGATAAATTAATATGAACGGATATATTAGATACTTTAATGGCTCACGTAGTATTGACTAATCGAGCAAGTCACAGCAGTTCTCTTGTGCTGCTCTTTCAGGTCGTGCCGGTTGTTTTTTAAGTATTGGCACCAGGAAGAGTTGGCACGTCTGCTGGAGAGACTGGGACGAGCGGCACTAGTCATTCAGAAGAGTGAGGAGCAATTAAACCCTCTTGTTAATCGATCTGTAAGAGTATATTAAATACACCGGAGCTCACATGACTGCACATGACAGCTCTTGGCTCAAAGTTTGAGTGTTTTATAGCAGCCTGAAACACCCCTCCGAAAAACACTCATAAAAACACTCATCAGAGCAAGTTCAGACGTGAACTTTCTTGGCTATGTGGCTTGTGTAAATAATGGCACAGAATGAATGGGGAGGGTATTATAAAACGTCTTCTGCCATATATTGTGTAGTTGTGTATTTTCCTCGTGACATTCACTCGTAATGTCAAGGTTTGTTTCATCAAAGGCCATTATGATTGTTTTCCATCCTCTGACCCATAGTTATAAAGGCTGTTTTTGTGACTGTACCTTTAAGACTTTTGTATGTAAAGGGCCTGTTATGATTTGTAGTTCACATTATTGTTGGTAATCAGCACGAATCAAGTCGCAGAGTACTGAATTTGTGTTAAAATTTTAATTTGGGAGGTCGTACACTATTTAAAAAAGTGTTTATAAAAAATGTAAAAAATTATATAACATTTTAAAAATGCATTATTAATATTTATTTAATATTTAATAATGCATTTGTTTATCAAAAGCACTGTAATATGTAATATTGTTAATATTTTTACAAAATTAAAAAAAAGTTTATTTAAAAAAATAAATGTAAATGTAAATTTAAGTTTCAGAAAATTAAAAAAGTAAAATAAAAGTAAAAAATAAATTTTATTAAAATGTGGTTGTAATAATATAATATACATTACCTAAGTGTGTCTGTGTAATATGTAGAAATATTATATATTTAATTATGTTAGTTATTATTTATTTTTTTATATTATGCATAAATGTATTTATTATTTGTATTTTAATTTATATTTTTATCATTTTATCTTTATTTATTATTTTATATGTATTGCATAATACCTTATACTTAAATATTTAATACATTTATTAAATAAATAACGGAATATTTAATATTTAAATATCTATTAAATACACAAATTTAAAAGAACCGTTTTCTATTGTAATATATTTTAAAATGTCATTTATTCCTGTGATCAAAGCTGTATTTTCAGGTTGCGCTGCTTCCTATTTTGGTGGAAACCATGATACATTTTTTCCAGATTTCTTTAATGAATATAAAGTTCAAAATAACAGCATTTATTTAAAATGGAAATCTTCTGTAACATTATAAATGTCACGTCATTTTGATCAATTTAATGCGTCCCTGAGGAATAAAAGAAGAAATTGCATTTTTAATTTAATTTATTTTTTTTTAAAAGATGCACAACTGTTTTCAACATTGATAATAATCAGAAATGTTTCTTGAGCAGTAAATCAGCACATCAGAATGATTTCTGAAGAATCATGTGACACTGAAGACTGGAGTAATGATGCTGAAAATTCAGATTTGATCACAGAAATAAATTATATCTTACAATATATTCACCTAGAGAACAGTCCTATTAAATGGCAAAAATATTTCAGTATTTTTCTGTTTTTACTGTATTTTTGATCAAATAAATGCAGCCTTGGTGAGCAAAAAAACATTTGAAAACAATTCATAATTTTTCTAAATCTTTTGACTTGTATTTTCACATTTGTCTCTGTATAATTCATTGCCTCAGAATATAAAGTATTCAGTCTTAAGTGTATTCCTGTAAACATGATTTGTGCTTGTTTTCGATGGGTTTTGTGTCATTGGAGTGTGTTTAATACTTGACAGCGTCTGTTGTTGTGTAGATTACCGCGCTCGGATCTGCCGGAGGAGGTTTCTGTCTCTGCTGGCGGAGATACGGCGGCAGCGGCAGGCTCAGCGGGAGAGAGAGGAGCGTGAGGAAGAGGAGGAGAGGAGGAGACAGCAGCTGGAGGACGAGAGGAAGAGGCGTCTGGAGCTGGAGCAGGAGAACCTGCGTAAGAACTGTGTTCACAGCAGCTCCGGTGCTGATGGCAGTGGCGTGTGTTAAAGTCGTGTGTGTGTGTGTGTTTACAGGACCGGTGCCTCTGCCGAGGAAGAAGAAGCCGGAGCCCAGGCCGCGCTCGGTGCTGAACACCCTCCCGAAAGCACCGCATCTTGCACCTGTACCGCGGCCCCGCAGCAAGCTGTTTGAGGTGTGACATCAGTGAAATACTACACCTGGGTTTATCAGATTACCTCCTCAACCTAGCAATTTAAAGATTATTTGTGTGTCAAGTCACTTTTCTAGTCTGTATTAGAGCTAAAAACATGTTTCATGCCCCATAATCATCATCATCATTCATATATTAATTCATATAAAACACAGTGTTATAAATAGTAAGCAGTCAAATTTATTTTAATAATAATAATTACATTCATACAAAAAATATTATTATTAAATTGAAAACGTTTATTATTATTATTATTATTAATAATAATGTATTAAAATTATTAATACATAATATTTTTGTATGTTTAATGTTTATTATTATTATTATTGGCGGTCACATTTATATTATTAGTAAATTATTACGTTTATATAAACAATAAATAAAATATATAATAATGGTGATAATATATTGAAATAAATTATAATATTATTAATAATTTTAACATAATTAATACAAAATGTTTTTATAAGTTTGCTATTTATTATAAGTAGTCATATTAATAACAAATACATATTATTAATAAAATATAAATACATACTTTTATACAAATAATACATAATATTATTATTATTATTATTATTATTATTATTATACATGATACTATAATTATTGGTTTAATTAATTATTGGTTTGGTTTTAATTTATTACTATACTAAGCAAAAAATAAAATACAAAACACAAATCTAATTATTTATTTCGTTTTTCACCTTAAGTTTAAAGTCGACTTCAAACCAAAACTGACCTCATTTACTTTCTTAAAATGTGTTTATCACGTTAATTTCTTTGTCACCTGTCACATGTTATTTCGTTTCTTCGTCACCTGTAATAAGCAATTTACAAAAGCTTACATAATTGAGAAATACTATTATTTAACTTAATATATTTGTTTTTTAATTTTTTTTCACATCAATCATTTTCATTCATTTCTTTTTTTTTTTTTTTTTTTTTTTTAATATTCACAACATTTATCTAAATTTATATTTTTTATTTTTTATTTTCATAAATAAAAAAATTTAATTCATTTAAACATTTACTTCAAATAAAACTAAACTAAAATGTTGCCTTGGTAACTAGCTGAAATAAAATATTTTTATGCATTTAAACATTTATTTTATTTCATTGTTTTATGGTTTGTGTGTTGTTATGGTTTTAGTTCACCATAATAACCCTGACTTTTAAGTCTCATACTAGTTTTTTTGTTTTATCTTGTGGTCAGGCGACTCCGTTTGATAACGAGCTGAATGCTTCTCTGATGCTTCAGCCGATCGATGAAGAGCGAATGAAAGAGAAACACCTGAAGAAGACCAACACCATCCGCTGGTTCAAAGAGACGCAGGCGAAAGCTGACCTCAGAGACGGAGGCTTCCCCTGCTGGTTCCACGGCATGATCACACGCAGGTCAGCTTCATCACACACACAAAAAATAATCAACACACATCAAAAAAACAGTCACCCCATTCAATAAAGAAAGACACCTCATTCAAAACGAATCAATTAAATGAATGATTAACAAACGAATCAAAAAAACAAATAATTCACTCACTTGTCGCCACCTCCTGGCGGATTTAGTTTAATTTTTAGCGTATAATTTTAGTCAGGAGCGCTTGTCCTCCTAATTAAAAAAATTTGGGAGCACCTTCTGATCAATAATCAAAAATATTAATACAAGGTGGCATTTAACTCCTTAAAGTGACTTAAAGGAGTATTTTCTTTTTACTTTTATAATGGCATAATTTTAATCAGTCAAATTCAAAACTGTATGATTATAAGCTTTTTAAAAGTTCTATTTAAAACCAATAATTAGAAGAAGAATAAGACGAATAAGTTACCAATCATATGAAATTAGTATTAATAAATTAATTTATACTACAGAGGGAGCACAGAAGAACACAAAAGTGGCTTGTAGGTACATTGCAATTAAATTTATTATGAGGAGATTAATGTTTTTAAATATAAAATTTCGAATACAGAAATATTAAATGTTTTAAATAACTGAAATTATACGCTACATCACTGATTTTATCACTGAATCATTCATTCAGTTGATTCGTTCGAACGGATGAATCATAAAGTAACTAACAAAATGAACTTATTTATTAAAAAACCGAAAACCTAAAAATTTAATATTCTGAATATACAGTATGTAAGATATGCTGACTGTGTAACCTTGCTTTCTCAGACAAGCAGAAGATCTCCTGATCGACAGACCTCTGGGCTGCTTCTTGGTGCGTGTGGGTCAGAGCCGGGAGGGTTACACGCTGACCTTCAGGTGCGTTCTGTCTCAAAATCAGCAGACTAGTCCACAGATAAAGATGCTAAAACCACTACAAAAGCACCAGCAGTAGTATGAGGTGTGCTGCATATTTCAAGCTGAAGTTAAATTGAATTGAAATTAAAGTAGTTATTCACTAAACAAGACTTATAGTACATGAGTTAAATCAGCTTATAAAAACCTGTTTATAGGGTTTATATGCATCTCAGCTAACTGTATCTTCATACTGTATGACTATGTTTATCAGGTTTTGTTTTAAACAGTTATTTTGTCAAAAAAAGGACTATGAATGAAAACAATAAAATTTCAACATAATTTTTTCCAGTTTTTTTGTACTAGTTACTATTATTATTAACAATGTTTTATTTATATTTAATAAAAATTTTATGTATTCTTACTATTAATAGTAATAAGTAGTGTTTTTATGTAATACCCTTAGCTATAATCAGTTAAGACGTAGTGTTTTTTATATATATATATCTATCTATATATATCGTATAAGTATATATATATATATACGTATATATATCTATCTATATATATATCTATAGATATATTAGATATATGATATATATCGTTATATATATATATATATTATGTATATATAAAGGTGTATCGTGTGTGTGTGTGTGTATCTGTGTATAATACAGGACAGACCAAGAAGTTTGGAAAAAACATTTACTATTTGCTTAAATAGTTTTTGAAAGAAGTTTCTTCTTCTGCTCATCAACGCCTGCAGTTATTTTGATCAAAAATACAGAAAAAAACAGTAATATTGTGGAAATATTATTACAAACTATAAAATCATAGTTTTCTATTTAATATACTTTACAAAAATAAAATTTATTTATTTCCTGTGATGCAAAAAGCTGTAATTGTCAGCATCCTTACTCCAGCCTTCCAGTGTCACATGTAACATCCAGTCTATCACAGATCAATTTATAAACTCATGTCTAATATTCTGATTACTTATGAAGTGTTGGGAAAAACAGTTCTGCCGTGTCCTAAATATATTTGATGAATAAAAAGGGTTAAAAAAAGAACTGCATTTATTCAAAAATAATAAAAAAATTCTATTATAATATATATTCTAAATAATATAGTTTTCTTACTAGTCCACTTTTTAGATTATCAATTTAACACATCCTTGCTGAATAGAAAGTATTGATTGTTATTTAAAAAAGAGGAAAGACAACAAACAAATGTTACTGAACCGCCATCATTAACTGACCAGTTAGTGTATATTGTTATTAACTAAATATTTATATTTTAAATAACTAGCTTCTTTTTTTTTTTTTTTTATTTTTTTTTAACTTTTTTTAGTCAATCAAAGTATCCTAGTAATAAGTGGTCACATGTTCTGAAAAAATATTAAAGCAACGCGCAAACTGTTTCCAACTGTTATCGCTAATCAAATCATCAGAATTAGAATGATTTCTAAAGAGACATCATGTGATAATGGATCCTAAAATGTCAGCTTTGCATGCGACCAGAAATAAATGATAATATTTAAGTATAATAAATTACAAAACAATTATTTTAAGTTGTAATAATATATCACAATAGTACATTTTTTTCTGTATTTTGTGATATCAATAAATGGCAGCTATGATGAGCAGAAGGAAACTTCTTTCAAAAAACATTAAAAATAGTAATGTTTACAAACATACTTTGGTTCTGTTTTTTGGGCTGTAACTGTTATGTATATGGTGTATATATATATAATATACTATATATATATCTATATTTATTATATATATATATCTATATTATATATATATATTATAGAGATATATATCCATCATGCAATATGTCCATTAAATATATGAATGTGGATCAAAGATTCTTTCATCAAAGTTACGTACAATATTTTATTCTTATTTCATTTTTCAATTATTTATTATTATTAATATTCTTATTTTATTCATATAAAAATGAATGCTATTATGTAATGATATAATGTAAAAATATTTCTATTAATAGTACTAATAAATACTAGGGGTTGCATGACTACTGATTTCTGCTAGTCGATTTCTTATTTAAAAAAAATTCAAACTCGGATTTACTATGTACTAGTACTGTTTGGTTTCATTGATACTGTAAATGAAAAGAATGAAATAGTTCTTATCCAATAAACGCTTTTATTCACTACATAGGCCTATATGCAACAGATTACATATGTCAAATTGGTCACAACTTTATAATTATGACATTCCAGTTTTTCCTTTTCATGTCACAGACCAGTATTTTGTTATCTGTGCCAAACAATCACCAAAACGGTTATGATTACGGATATTCTCCGTCTGCATTCCGGATAAACAACTCGAAGTAGTGGAACGTCGTACAGTTTTCGCTTGATAAGACCGTTAGGGGAGCTGGTCCAATAGTCTATTTTTTTATTTTTTCATAGTATGATCACTAGAACCAGTATCCCTGTTTAAACTAAAATAATTATTCATTTCTAAAAATATATTTATCATGCAAGCAGAAAGATGTGGAGCAAGAGAGAGACTCTTTGTTCTTGTCATAGCATAACTATTTGGTGTTTTAAACCTTCGCAGCGTATGTGCGCGAGAGCGATCCATGTGGATCACCAATAATCAAAAAAAATATATACTTTCAAACATACTGATAACTAACGTTAAAATATAAAAATTACTTGTATGTATAACAGCTTAGTTCATATATAGTCGAGACACAAACTGTCAGATCGCACGTCCCTGTGACAAAACTTTCCCGCATCTGCGCACGGGAAGTTATCAGTCTCAAATGGTTCTGAAAAATCCAGTTCAACGCGCAGAAAATCAATAGTAGATTTACAGTTAAAGGTCCAATAATTTGTAACAAGTAAATATGTTGGACATTAATTTTTTTTTTTAATTGAACATTCTTAAATATTAAAGTATTCAAAACAGGTACAGTTCATATATGTTGGAGTTAAAGGTGAAAATTGAAACGGATGCATCAGTCACCAGGAGCAGCTCTCGGGAGCGCGAGTCAGCGAATGAGGATTAAATCCTACGCTCAACGCCACATGAAACCAAGAAATGAGATGAATTCTAACCCTAACATAACTGTAATGCTTAAACTCCGTTATTGATGGGCTTGTTTACAATATTGCACATATATCAGGCCGTTCAGATTATTTTGTTAAAGTGGCAAAGTGAATAGCCCTTATATCTGGTATACGATTAACGTCGGTTTGTGTATGGAGACTTCTTCACGCGGCTACAGGCTCGAATCCTCATTTGCGCGCAGCGGTGTGTGTGTGTGTGTAAATGCAAGTGTCAGTGATGAAGGTGAAATAGCTTTGGCAATTTGATGGCCGAAGTATACTAGGGCCCGCCTAATAAAAATAATAATAATATTATCATTATTAAATAAATAATCAATAATAATTTAAGACATTAATAGGAGAATTGAGCCTACTATCGTCTTGACATATCGACAGAGACATCTGCTATCGTCCGATATTCTCCTGAAACTCCCTCCTGTGCTTATTACATTTATTAGTTTCATATCGTAGCCTAAGGTGTTTAAACACTTGTCTTTTAAATATATACAAATAATAGAACGTGTATGATGTATTATTTTATAGGTGATATTACTCTTGCCTAGCTCTGATTTCTGAGAGATATTTATAACTTGGTTGTATTTATCATATGTTTATGATTTATGGTCTGTATCAGGGGAGCTGATCGCTGTCGTCACTATATGGTGGAGATGCAGAGCAATGGGAAGTATGTGATTCTCGGGGAGGATCGGGCTCATTCCTCTCTCACAGATCTGGTGCAGTATCACACTCAGGTGGGCATCAAGCCCTTCATGGAGCTGCTGACGCTGCCCTGCGGTCAGGTGAGTGTCCTGCACTCAGTGTTGGGAAGCTTACTTTGTGTAAGCTACAGATTGTAAGAAGCTACAGATTACAAGTTACCCTGTCTAAAATGTAATAAATAGTGTAATTATTTCAATTACTTTAAGTTGCCAGCCACCGCCAGCGATTTTGATGATTTTCACTAAAATGTGATGGTCTCCAGTATATTTTGCTGAATGAATATTTGAATACGCACCAAAATAAAGATCAAAGCCTCTACTATTAAACAAAAAAATCTGTTTTATTTTAGCTCAAAGCATTAGTTTTTTATCAACACTTGAATATAGGTAGGTTTAATGTATAATTTTGAGCAAAATGGTGAGAAAATCAAATTTTTATCAAAAACTATATCTGGATAATATTCAGTACGATTATCAAAGCATAAATCCAGTACATCGCTTCCATCAACTCCTCCAAAGCTTGCACAGACATATACCACTTCCTGGATCATCATTTTACTCCATAACATGCAGCTTCATTATGCAGTTTTCATTTATATGCTGTCTATTGCTGATGATCGCATTATTTATCATATGCATCCTGTCTTACATAAGAAATTGCTCGTATCTCCGTCCTGTTCAGGTGTGTTTTTGTTCGGGAGGTTTTGTACTCGTTCAGAAGATGTGTAATAGCGCCCCTGAGTGTATAACAGTGAAAACACAAAAAGCTGTAAAAACTCATCAATGACGAGGAAAGAGTTAAAGCAATGTAACTGATTACATTTTAGTACTTTTCAAATTTCTAATGTATGTTTTCAAATGTTAATCATTTTGAAACATGTAAAGCAGGCAGGGTTAACCTCGCAGAACCCAACACTGATTACTGTCAGCCTTTCAAAATCCTTCATTACTTGAATTAAGGTTACAATCATTTAATTTTAAAGCACAGCCACCACAAGACTGTAGCACTTCGTTTTACTTTGAGATCGTTCTGAGCTTAAATACAGATTTAATATCATAACAAGAAATAGTTTAATAGCTATGAGACCGTTTTTGAAATAAAATCTTTGCATAGCTATGTCAGAAAACAGTGGCTTCTAACAAAGCGTTGAAAAAAAAAAACAGTTAATCTTAAAAAATAAAGCATATACATGAAAAAATAAAAGTTATCGACTGAGCATGTGTCCTAAACTCCTGAATCATTGGTGTCTCATATTTTAGCGCAGTCAATGCAATTTATGAAAGAAATCAATCAAATCTGTATGCATGTGAAAACATTCAAATGCAACCCCCTTTTGTAAAAATTTACATTTTTATAAGTAACTGTAATTTAATTACACATTTTTTCTCTGTAACTTTAACTGATTACAGTTACATTTATTTCGTAAGTTAAAAAATTCGTTTTAATGCCCCATTACATGTAAATGTTTTACGAAAGAGGAGTAACGCTGGGGTTTGTGTGTGGGGGGTGCAGATGTGTGATCCAGGAAAAACCCGACTAAATGAGGAGCTCAGAGCTATTTTGTTTACATCAATCCCTATCATCAGGAGGCAGTGGAGCTTTTCCCCGCTTGAGGACCCAGACATGGACAACGGGTTCACATAAACGTGCATTACAGAAATGCAAAGAGGCTTCTTCTCTCCGGCGCCGGGAGGGAAGTCTTCAAACCCAGAGTCCCACAAAACGCGCCGGGTCGCTCCAAAGTAGCGCATCTCTTGACCCGCCGCCGCAGACGAGTCGAAGCCCGCTCCGATGGAGCACAAGGACGACCTATCCGAGCCACGGAGAGAGCAGGACCGTTCCCCCCCGACCCTCTACCCCTTCCCATACGACTGGCCCCATGAAGAGAAATCCAGCAGATTCCAACAGTTACAAAAACCACACCCAATGCATACAGAGGATAACAGCTTGTCCCCCAAAATACCCCTACAACTTTACGTTCTTTTTTGCACATGAATACTCATATGACATATTTTCTGTATTTGGTCCAAGTGTTCAAGTGAGGATGAAGTCCTCAAGTGTGTGTCGAACTTTTCATTACCTGATGGGACACACTTGGTGTTATAAAAATGCTAAAGTGTTTACATAGCTTTATTTTTATTTTAAATACTTTGCATTTTATAATCAACTTCTAAATGTCCATTCAGTAGTATCTATAACATGTCACAATTTAATATGCGGTGCTTCTAATTAAGTGATGAAAAGCAGTTGCAAATGTAGTACAAAATAAATATCACCACCCATCTTTGCACCAATAAAATGTGCAACCCTTTGTTTTTCTGCCAAACTATATGTAATAATATCTAATTATTATATTAATATTTAACTTATATTGGAAAGGTTTCTGTTAACCCCCCGGAAAACCTTGCAAAAAACCCAACAAATTTGAAAAAGCAACAAACAATAGTAACAATAAACATCATATATACATCAAAAATCATCATATATACATCAAAAATCATCATATATACATCAAAAAGCTTTCCATTGCTGTATGGTTAGTTATGAATGGACAATATTTCGCCAAAATATGACTATTTGTAAATTTTAGCAATGCATATTACTAATCAAAAATTAAGTTTTGATATATTTACGGTTGGAAATTTACAAAATATCTTCATGGAAAATGATCTTTGCTTAATATTCTAATGATTTTTGACATAAAGGAAAAATCTGTAATTTTGACCCATACTATGTGTTTTTGGCTATTGCTACAAATATACCAGTGCTACTTACATTTATGTTTACATTTAGTTATTTAGCAGATGCTTTTATCCAAAGCATCTTACAAATGAGGACGATGAAAGCAATTAAAATATGCAATGATATGCAAGTGTTATAACAAGTCTCAGTTAGCTTAATGTATATGAGTGGTTTTGTGCTCCAGGGTCACATATAGGCTACAAGATTATAAACAATACATGTCAGGGGTAATAAAGATGTATTCAGATATATAAATGAAGACAATAAAGGCATTATTGTTTGATGTCGTTTCCAAATATATTTTAACATTGGTTCAGAATTTGGTATTTTTCATTCCATCGACTTTATTAATATAATAACAGGCAATGATTATAATAAAATAAACTATAAGACTATCTTTACCGTCGCGAGTCGGGATTCGAACTCGTGAAGCCCGAAATGTATTAACAGCGGGGCAGCTGTGGCCTAATGGTTAGAGATTTGGACTTGTAACCAGAAGGTCGCAGGTTTGAGTCTCGGTGCTGGCAGGAGTTGTAGGTGGGAGGGAAGTGGGAATGAACAGCGCTCTCAGCTTTCCACCCTCAATACTCATGGCTGAAGTGCCCTTGAGCAAGGCACTGAACCCCCAGTTGCTCCCCGGGGGCTGGATATAGCTGCCCCCACTTGCTCCGGGGTGTGTGGTTCACGGTGTTCATGGTGTGTTCACTTCTTCACTGCTGTGTGGTGTGCGCACTATTGGATGGGTTAAAATGCAGAAAGCAACCAATTCCGAGTATGGGTTACCCAAATGTCACGACTTACAACTTTCACTTTCAATCCACAACAAATCACCCACCATAATAACAACGACGCCAGCCTGACACCACGTAGGTTATAATTCATCAACACTTGTCTGAATCGCTGTGAAGATTGTGTCAGATCAACATGTGCAAGTGGAGACAGATGTGGGATCGTTTCAAAGCCTCGACACAATTTGGCACATTTGCTTCAACTGTTCTGCACATCACTAGATACAGTCCATCTAAGACTTTCCATTTCTTCGCCCTGATGAACTCCTCGACTGAACAGGCAGGGTGTTTTGGGTCATTGTCCTGATGCAATATGCAATACACTTTCTGATGAGTCTGGTGGCGTTTTATTGACTATTTAGGAGCCAAGATGGTTTTGTACCCTTCCATATTCATTCTGCTACTGTCATCACACATTAAATCATCATTAAAGTTGAGAGGGCTGTTCCAGAGACAGTCATGCATGACCATGCCATGACACCACCTCCACCGTGCTTTACACACGAGGTCATATGCTTGGGATCATTTGCAGTTCCCTTTTTTCTCCACACTTTTGCTTTCCCATCACTTGGATAAAGGTTAATCTTTGTCTCATCTGTACATAATAAAAGTTCTGAAACTCTACTGTCTCACCTTTGTGCTTTTTTCCAAACTCTAATCTTGCCTTTCTATTTTTGGTGCTTGTCAGAGGTTTGCATCTTGCTCTCCTGCGGACAGTAGATTGTCAGAGCATCACCCCAGATTTCTGGAGGTTGTTGGTGATTTTACAGACACGTATTTTAAGGTTCATTTTCACAGCTTTTATGATTTGTCATGATCTTAAAGTTTACATCCCTTGGCTCGTAATGTATTGTTTTGCCCTCTTGAGCATCAGTAAATGTTTTCACCTTTTGTAATAGTTGTGTATGGGTCCCTCAGTTATCCTCAGTGTGAAAAAATGGATCTCAAAATCAAGCTGTCAATGTTGGAAAGGGTTCAGATATGCAGAAGATGCTGGAAAACCAAAGAATGTGCAGGAGCTGGGGATTTTTCTGAAGAACAGCAGGCAGTTGAACTGCTCAGGACCAACAAGGGACTCATGAACAACTATCACAAAATAGAAAAACAGTCATGGGTCATATAGGAAATAATACATAGTATTAAAGGATTAGTTCACCCAAAAATGAAAATTATACACATCCTATGTGTATGACTTTCTTCTTTCAGATGAATCCAGTCGGAGTTGTATTAAAAAGTGTCTTTGGTCATCAAGCTGTTTAATGCCACTCAGCGGGTGTTGCATTGCTTCAGTCCAAAAGAAGTTAAATAAAAAGCGCCCATCCATATATATATATATATATATATATATATATATATAAAAAAAAGTCTCACACTGCTCCGGGGGGAGAACAAAGGCCTCCTGTGGTGAATCAATGCAATTTTGTAAGAAAAATACCTATATTCAAAATGTAGTAATCACTTTAATGTAGCTTGTGCCAACAGTTGTACACTGAAGCAGCTCCGGGAGCATGATGTATGAGGTCAGCTTTGAAAGTGAAAAAGTGACATGACATACAGCCAAGTATGGTGACCCATACTCAGAATTGGTGCTCTGCATTTAACCCATCCGAGTGCACACACACACAGCAGTGAACACACACACACACCGTGAACACACACCCGGAGCAGTGGGTATCATTTATGCTGCGGCGCCCGGGGAGCAGTTGGGGGTTCGGTGCCTTGCTCAAGGACACCTCAGTCGTGGTATTGCCAGTCCGGGACTCAAACCCACAACCTTAGGGTTGGGAGTCAAACTCTCTAACCACTAGGCCATGACTTCCCCTTTGCACATGCGCTGGTGAGTCTTGTGGAAACCAACGTTTGTTTACAGCAGGGGTCGGCAACCTATGGCACCCGTGCCAACAGTGGTACGCAGAGGGATAATCGCTGGCATGCAAGCAATAGGGAAAACTGCATACTGACGTACATTTTGAGGTAATAACTTCTCATAGTCACACAGCCTGTTAGGAGCTATAAACACTATTAAAGTGTGAGAATTAACTTGTGCTCAGCGGTCTAACAGCGCTTGTCAATGTCAAAATGACTCAGATGGCCAATCAAATTAAAGTAGGCGGGGTTTACTGTTGACAGAAGCAGAGCGCGAAACTTCAGTTTAACATTAAAGAGAGTGAGTTAAGGTGAAGCTGCAAATCATTTAATATTAATCAACTTTCAACAATTTTATGATAGAAATGTTAAATGACCGACAGCCATGTCCAGTGATGCAAACTACATGGCCATTTTGAAAGAGCGAGAGAGATGTGTAAATTGTCTGCGTTTTGTGTCTCTACAAACAATGAAGCTGAGTTTAGTTACTCAAAAAAACCTGAGATTTTTCCCCCTCATTGCTGAGAAATATGTAGCGATTCCGTATCGATTAATAAGTCACGTGGCAGCACTGAAAACTGACAACAAGCATCATTTAATCGATGCACGAGCACATCAATTAAAGTAGTGCATTAATATAGAAGGGTGATTAAACTGAACGTTACAGTGGTGTTCAGTACGTTCACACTGTATATCTGTTATTCAAGAAACACAGGAGGCCTTTTTTTACCCCCCGGAGCCGTGTGAGACACTTTTTTTTTTTTTTTTATGAATGGGCGCTTTTTATTTAACTTCTTTTGGACTGATGCATGCAACACCTAACCCTAACCCTAAACGAAACGGAGGTTTAGTATAAGCTGTAGACACGGTTCTAAAACGGCGCTGATGGTTTTACTCGTGATTAACTCTTTTCATAGCGTCATTCTCTGGTTTTTCCTGATGGTTTCATCCTTCAAACCTCATTAACCCTTTCCTGTGTATGAGTGATTGTTTGTTTGTTTGTTGGACTAGTTGGTGTTAGTGTTTAGTTAATAAAACTCTTGTGCAAAAATTACATGAGTTTCTGATTCTGCCTTGCAAAGTAATGTCCCTTTAGGATTTTGATCCTTGCTACATGCTCAGATGCATTATTAGGCTACTATAAGAAGGTTCTTTTCTGTGGCCAATATGGCAAATATCCTTTCTTAGAGCTTATATGAAATTACACTAAATGTTCGCTGGATGAACAGATTAGTTGATGGGAATTTAATTCTGCTACAGTTACTGCTGGCAGCTCATATAAATAATTGTAATTAATCAGAATCAATTGTAATTATTTATATACATTTCCCCTTTGGGCTAATTTGCTACAATATAGATATAGCCTTAATGAAAACCCAGTCCAGAGCATTCAGAAGCTCAGACTGGGCAGAAGGTTCACCTTCCAACAGGACAATGTCCCTAAACCAAGCAAGAGTAGCTTTTAGACAACTCTGTGAATGTCTTTGAGTGGCCCGGCCACAGCCTGAGCTTGAACCCAATCCAATATTTCTGGAGAAACCTGAAAATGTGTGTCTGAGAGGTGAGGAGAAGAATGGAAAATAATTGCCAAATGCTGATGAGCAAAGCTTGTCGCATTATACCCAAAAATACATGAGGCTGTAAAAGTGCTTCAGCTAAGGAGTTAAGGGTTTGAATACTTTTGCACAAAAACACTGTTGTCGTGAGAGCGAGTGAACCCTCAGCTGTAGTTCAGTTTCTGTTTTGCTCGTGATAGTAAAGCTGCGGTTGTTGAAACACAATCACACAATATTTCAGTGCTTTTGTGTAATAAACGGTTTTCCTGTCACTAAAGATGCCAGAAAAGCCTCATCTCTGCGCTGCAGGCTAAATGCCACCAAGTCCGTGCGAGCAGACGTTCTCATCTGTTTGTTCTTGTTCAGACAAAAGCACACTGAAGTGAACTGAATCTATTCACTAATCTGGAATTTTCCCCAGTGTTTCATGTCTTTTCAAATCCCATGTTTTTTTTCAGCACTTCCAGCAGAGCCAAGATCAGATCCAAGTCTCCTCCGGCAAAGCCTTGAGCTCGTGGAAGAGGACGGGTGAGTCTTTCTTCTATAAACCCACATCTTGAGCACAGTGTTCAACTTCATATCAGCTAAAAAAGCTCATTTTGACAAAATTATCATATGATTTGGAATATGTGACCTTGGACCTCAAAACCAATCATAAGGTCATTTTTTTGAAATTGGGATTTATACATTATACAATAAATAATCTCTCCATTGATGTATGGTTTGTTAGGAGGACAATATTTGTCTGAGATACAACTATTTGAAAATCTGGAATCTGAAGGTGCAAAAAAATCTAAATATTGAAAAAAATCATCTTTAAAGTTGTCCAAATGAAATCCTTAGCAATGCATATTACTAATCAAAAATTAAGTTTTGATATATTTAAGGTAGGAAATGTACAAAATATCTTCATGGAACATGATCTTTACTTAATGTCCTTAATATCTTTACTTGGCATAAAAAAATAAATAAAAAAAAATCAATGTTTTTTTTGGCTATTGCTACAAATATACCCCAGCGACTCCAGACTGGTTTTGTGCTCCAGGGTCAGAAATATCAAATCACCTACAGTTATGTTTTTCTCATTTTCTAGAGTTTCACAGCCTTAGATCTCATCATAAAAAAGAATAATGAATATGATAAGAGAGAATGGTGACTGATTGTACAGTTCAGAATGAATTATTCCTGTAATCGAGTGTTATTTTTAGGAAGTAAATGTTTTATTTATTGTATATTTGTCTGTTTCAGATGCGTAACACTGTGGAGATTGAAGCTACAGATGTTTTTGATGCTGCTATTTGTGATTTTATTTTATTAATTTTTTTTAGGTGTATGTAAATGTGACATTTTAATTTTGCTGTGGTGAAAACTTTTTTTACTTGATTTTTATTGTTGGTTGTAATGTTGTGTATTATTTAATGTAAATGATGTTTTAGGTGATTGAATAAAGGGTTCTGTTTGATACACTGCAGCTCTCCCGGAGTTTAAATGCATGAATGAATGAACGCTGAACTCTTGATGCAGATTGAATCCTGAATGCTTGGGTTTGTGTGTGTGTCGCTGGAGCAGATGATCATGTGTGGCTCTGATAGGAGGAGTTTAACGGCTGATATAAGAGTGTATCCGACTCTCAGATCCCACAGGATTCACAGCCAGACTCACTGATCTTCAGATGGAGCTCATAGTGTTCGGGATTTTACTCTCCCTCACCTTCAGCGCTGTTCAAGGTAATAATGAAGATTACTGCAAATAATAACCACTGTAATCACACTCATGATTTTTTTATTTTGTGTGTGTGTATATGTCTATGTATATATATATATATATATATATATATATATATATTATTTATATATATACATACACACATTGTTAATCTTATAGAGTGCATTAACTAATCTATTATAAATATTTTTACATTTATTTATTTTATATTATTTACATATACAGTACAGACAGCACATGTACTATTTTTACTGTTATTTACACTACAGGAATTAATCAGAAAATTGATTTATTAAATTTATTTATTTTACATTACAGGAATTAATCTCTTGGTCTTTCTAACAAATATTACTATATATATATATATATATATATTATATCATAATATATATATACTATATATATCATATAATGTACAACATATAAAATATATATATAAAAGTACACACATATTTTAATGTTAAAATATAAAATAAATTTTATTAATTTTATACTATAGGAAATTCTATTCTAACCATCTATTTTTGTGTAGTTTTTGTAAATTTTATCTATATATAAATATATAATAATAATATATATAATAATATTATATATATATATATATATATATATATATATATATATATATAAAACATTTACCAAATTTTATTAAATTGACTAAATAAATATACATACACATATAAAGCATTTTATTTTAATGTCCATTTCTCACTATATTAACTTTCAACTTAGCTTTTTGCCTCAATGAACTCCTAATTTGCTGCTTATTAAGTTCAGGGATCTAAAATATGGTCATGCAGAAAAAGGCATTAATATGTGCTTTATAAGTACTAATAAACAGCCAATATGCAGTTTGCATGCTAGGTAATAGTGAGAATTGGTCCCTAAACGTTTTTTTTTTTCCACTACGAGAGTTGATCTTTTAGTTGTATTTCTGGTGTGAATGTTATCAAAGGTGGTTTGTTTTTGGTTTTGGTTTTCAGGTGCCACACCCAAATGTTGCGTTGACACAACTAAGAAGCTTTCACTTGATATTCTGCAGAAAGTGACTAAATATGATGTGCAGACGAGACACGGCGTCTGCTCCATCAACGCGCTCGTGTGAGTTATTGATGATATGGGTTATTGAATGACGAGTTTCTGAAGGATTGTAATTAATGTGCGATTTCTGCTTTCAGACTGTACGCCAGTGACAAGCGATACTGCGCGACGCCCAGAATCGAGCGATTGCTGCAGTTCGTACTGAAGCGTAAGATGAAGAATGATGTGAAAAGCGCCTCTGCTGTTTGAACACATCTGTATACGGACAAACATCTGTCACACTCTTTCAGAAAACATTTACTCATGGATTGTTTGCATGTTTTTCTACGTCTTCAAATTCATTTATTGATCTTGCAAATGTAGCTGCATTTTGTACACATTTTAACGCTTTTATGATAACTGCTTTCTTTCAAAAATGTTTTTTCTGATTTGTTTCATGTATTATGTTTGTAGTGCTTTATAGAAAGGCACTGATCAAAATTATTACTTCAAGTTGAAAAGCTTGCCTTTCATTAATTATGATATAAAATAAATATAAATAAAATTGAATTAATAAGTAAATTTTTATTTTTTTTTTTTTTTTTTTTAATTTATGAAAAACAATCTTATGAAAAACAATGCTAAAAGACAAATGCTATTTTTGAAGGATCGCGTGACACTGAAGACCAGGAATATATTATAATATACGTTATAATAATACACTAATATATAACTGATGCAAAGATGGATTTCATCTTCAGTGTCACATGATCTTTCAAAAATAAAATGTGTATGTATATACAAATAATTAAAAAAAAACCAGGCACTGTATATATACATGTGTATATGTGTGTGTATACAAGAAACATTTGTAGTTTTATTAGATATATATAACTAACTATTACTAATAAAACTATAAATGTTCTTGTTCACAGTGCATTGACTAGTTAAATATTATTAAAAATATATATTAATGTTGAGATTTGGATGAACTGCATTTTATATATATATATATATATATAATAACAGTGTTAGTAAAATGGACTCAAGTTATTCTAACACAAAATTTTAGGATGCAATAGTTAATTGGCTAATTGCAACCAACTATATATATAATATATATATATATATAAAAAGTTGCAATTAGCCAATTAACTATTGCATCCTAAAATTTTGTGTTAGAATAACTTGAGTCCATTTTACTAACACTGTTAACAATAAACAAACCAAAAAAACACCTTATTGAAGGTTTGTTACTGAAACCTGTCGCATCAATCTACTCCAATAAATTTAATCATGGGCCGACAATAATAACGACAAGATACAAGGCATATTTTTATTTCTAAAAAAGTTAATTCACACCACATAAAGAGCATTAAATCCATCAAAGCAGTTTACAGTTGACTTCAGATGTTCATAATGGGCACAAAGTCAAAAGACAATAAACCATGACCAGAAATCACTCAGGATTACGGTTTTGTAATTAACCGACTACAATCCAAACCACAACATGATTTCATCTCATTCATGCGGGATGACATTGAGTGGTTTCTCACGGATGATTCTGGCACGTTAAGATTTGCAGATGTTTCATATTCAGTGGTTCGGCTTCATGTAAAGCTCAGAAACATGTGACATAATAACACACAGCTCTCAAACATCTACTACTCCGGTCAAAAAGGTCACTTTTGTTAATAAAGGCAGTTAAAACCCAATCAACAAACAAGTGAGCAGAGGTCAGACATTTATATCAAGATCTGAACATAAACCCAAATAATGATTCTAAATAAATACACATACAGTAGTTAGTCACTGCATTGATCAAACTGCTCTAAACTGTCCCATTCCCATTAACTAGACTTAACTAATCACTAATGCTGTTTACTTCATCATAACTCGTGTTCGAGTCGAGGGATGTTCGCTGATTGTCTTCTGAGCAGCTGTTGTTCTGAAAATACAGGACTGAAGCTGAATCTTTAACACACTCACTGTCTGATCCTTTCTTCACAATCACACTGTTAGTGGACTTCAAAACACTTTTGTTCTCTACATACTGCTATGGATTATACTCCTTCATAAAATGATAAGTAAAATAAAAAGGAAGGTTTAACTTTGTTATTGAAAGCTACTTTTGTTGAAGGGGAATTTCTTTTTATTTTACACTTCCTTAGTTTTTTTTTATTTGTTGTAAAATAGTAAGGAAATGTCAATTAAAATGAATGATGCACAAAAAAAATCCACTTGTTACCTTTTAAAAATCCAATTTAAGGGGATTGTATTTATTACATTTCGACAAAAAAAAATAATAAAAATAAAATAATATAAAAAATGAATTAAAATCGCCTTAAATATCATTACCTTTCAAAAATCGAATTAAATTTAATCGAATTTAAGAGGACTGTATTTTTATTACATTTCAGTAATAGAATAAAAATACACACAAAACAATTAATATACAATGATATACAATAAAATTCACTTAATATTATTACCTTTCAAAAATCCAATCAAATTTAGAGTAAAAAAAAAAAAAAAAAAAAAACACAAATAGAGAAATATTATCCCCTAAAATTTAATTATATTTTTTAATAACAACAAAAAAGTTTGGAAAATATATATATATATATATATATATATATATATATATATATATATATAATAATAAAATGAAATGGAAAAATAAAATCCCCTTAAAATATCACCTTAAAAAATTATCTTTTTTATTTTGTATTAATTTATTATTAAATTTTAGGGGATATTTGTTTATATATATATATATATATATATATATATATATATATATATATATATATATATATATATAAAATGAAATCCCATTAAATAAAACATCATTTACTCTCCCTCCAAACCCAGATGACTGTTTTTTTCTATGGAGCACCAGGTTGAAGCAGAATATTCACACGGGGGCATCAGGATGAGTGTCATTAAGATCAGAACGAGACAGAACGCTCATCTCACGCACGACTGCTTCTCACGACCAGCTCAACAGCATCCGTCCCTTTGAGCTGAGATTCATATTCAAGTTCATCTTCTTTAATATACTGCTCTTTGTCTGTTGAAAGCATGTGATGCATAAATGAGTCTCATCTGAGGAGCTGTATTTAGATGGAGCTAAACAGAGCTCAGCTCCATTACCTTTTAATAATAAAATCAAATCCATCAAAATATAAATAAACTTTCAAAAATAAAAACCACACAAAATGTATTAATTAAATATTTAATACTTGTTTGTATTATTCAAAGGGGGATTATATTTTAGGGGATTTGTTTATTTTATTTTGTGTTGTATTTTATTTATGAAAGGTAACTAAGGGAATTTACATTTCATTTTTCAATAAAATTTCAATTAATTTAATATTTTTTTCATGTTATTTGATATTTTATTCAATTACAAAAATATGAAATAATTAATAAAAAAATTAAATCCTCAAACAGAATTACCTGTCAATAATAAAATAAAAAAAAAAAAAACTTAAATTAAATTAAAACATTAATGAAATAAAACAATTCTCCTTAAATATTACCTTTTAAAAATATATAAATATATATATTTAAGTAGTATATTAAAGTAGAATTCTGTCATCTTTTATTAAATAAATTTGATTTGATTACATTTTAATTTAAGGGGATTGTATTAAATTAAATAAATAAATCCCCTAATATATAATTATTTAATATATAATAAAATAAAAATAAACTTTAAAATGAAAAAATTAATTAAATAAAAATTAAAAACCTATATATTCTTACCTTTCATTAAAATAAAATAAAATGGGAGAAATATGTAACCCTGGAGCACAAAAGCAGTCTTAAGTCTCTGGGGTATACTTGTAGCAATAGACAAAAAAACATTGTATGGGTCAAAATTATACATTTTTCTTTTATGCCAAAAATCATTAGTATATTAAGTAAAGATCATGTTCCATGAAGATATTTTGTAAATTTCCTACCGTAACTATATCAGAACTTAATTTTTGATTAGTAATATGCATTGCTAAGAACTTCATTTGAACAACTTTAAAGATGATTTTCTCAATATTCTGATTTTTTTTTGCTCCCTCAGATTCCAGATTTTCAAAATAGTTGTATCTCAGACAATATTGTCCTCCTAACAAACCATACATCAATGGAGAGATTATTTATTCAGCTTTCAGATGATGTATCAATCTCAATTTCAAAAACTTGACTGTAACGACTGGTTTTGTGCTCCAGGGTCACATATTTCTGTGGTGATTTCTTCAGATGTTGAGGAAGTGTCACTCCTCCAGCGCCTGCAGGAAGTCGGCCACAGACTCCATCACGTAATCAGGCGCGCAGTGCTTCTGCTGCGGCTCCTGGCTGTCTCTGTACGCGAGCGCCTCCTGCAGTGTGGAGACACCCGTCAGCGTGAGCACCGTGGTCAGGCCGCAGTTGCTGCCGAACAGAACGTCCGTCTCCAGCCGGTCTCCGATCATCAGCGAGCGCGCCGGGTCCAGACCGAACTGACTGGAGATGCACTCGAACATGAAGCGGCTGGGCTTCCCGATGACCGTGGCCTTCCTGCTGCTGGCCGTCTCCAGAGCGGCCGTGAGGCTGCCAGAACCTGCGTCACATTCATTTAGGGGGAGGAGTTTATATGAATGCATGTCTGAGGGGAACGTACTGTCTTTAGAAAAGTTTAGATGCTATTTTTTCTTTTTATCTTGCCACAGTATAATGCATATTAAAGTTCATAAGTGCAGTGCTGCTTTGTTTACAGCGGTAACCAAGGAAACACTAAGCTCCACCTGCTGGCTGAGAGTGAATCTGCTTCTCGTTCAGCCCGTCTGCTGTTTCTGTTTCATGCAGATATTTTTATGTATAGTTTCACAAAACTGAGGTCAAATCATTCTGTTTTTGCTTCAAATTTTGAAATGATACAATCTAGTTTAGATTAAAAACCGTTCATGTTGCATGTATGCAGCATCTTTGTTTGGATCATGATTAAAATGCAGTGGTTGCCTCTCAATTTAAATGGAAAGAGCACAGACAAAGCCTTATTTTGTTTATATGAAGAGATTTCTTTTATTTGTGTTACTTATTTGATTTGGGGCTTGTTTTAAAATTTCAATTTAGTTTTGATGTTGCAAGGCAGAACCAATCAGAGCGTTCCCTCACTTCTGGCAGTGTGTTCACTTCACAGTCATTCACTGACGCTCATTGTGAATCAGTCCGTGTGTTTCTAGAGTCAGTCAAACAACAGACCTAAATAACAGCTCAGCAGAGCTAAAGCTTCAAACGCTGGAGAATTTGATGAATTTCAGACAGATTTTAGACAGAATAAACCTCTTGAAAACATGTCCATGTCACATTTCACATCAAAATCAAAAGAAATAAAAACTAGTTATTAAACTAAATATTAACTAGTTATTAAACAAGTTTTCAAGTTTAAACACTTTCTGACCAATACATTTCCAGTTTTTTTTGCCTGACCCTTTCTAGTAGTTTATGACACAATGTTTTCTAGGATTGGAATCAAGGATAGGACATTGTTTCTATGTGGGAACCATATATTCATTTATGTTTTAAGAAATATTTGCATTGTGTTTTTTAATGACAATTAAGCACATTTACACCCAAAACTCTCATTACTGTCATTAAAATGCCTTTAATTAATGTAGTGTAATTATAATGGGGAATTTTTATATATATATATATATATATATATATATATATATATATATATATATATATATATATATATATATATATATATATATATATATATATGTCTGCATTACAGGAATGAGAGTTTTGTTGAAAAAAAATTTGAATTATAAAAATTCTCAATAAACCTAAAACAGGCTTTATTTTCTTGCTGCCAAAAATATATATATATATTTTTTCCTGCTTATAGTTCACATGATTTTAATAGCCATAATGCATAAAATATTATATTATAAAAAACTAATTCATTTATTTATTTATTCTACAAAGCAATGTTTGTTTTGCTGGAGAAAACACTGAATTGACACACAAATTGTCAAAATGCAGAAGTTGTAATAGTCCTTCAAATGGGCTTTATTTCCTTTATATTTTAAAAAAAGCTTGATTCTACCATATTTGTAAGGTTTTATTTTGCTTTAAGAAATTGTATGAATAGTGTATAGTGTATATATATAAAAAAAAAAAACTTTATGTTGATTATAATGGCGGAAACAAAGTGTTGAATTGTCATGAAAAATGATAATCAGAATGTAGGAAAATATTTTATTTATATATAAAAAAAAATTATGCATTTTTTAATTTTGCATCACAGCTAATTTTGTTTTACAGCAAGAGTTTTGATGGGAAAAAAGGTTGAATTGTCATGAAAATGATGCAGAGAGTGCAGTAAAATCTTAACCATAAAATATGCTTTTTTTTCTTATTGCAAAAAAACATTTTTTTTTTCTGCTTATAGTTACCATGATTTGAAAAGCCAAAATCCATTAAAAATATTATATCATAAATAAACATTTTATTTTAATTAATTAATTTATTTTGCATTGCAAGCAATGTGAGTTTTGGTGAAGAAAGTGTTGAATTAACATCAAAACAATGTCAATGCAGTAATATTAGTCCTTAAAATCTGCTTTATTTTCTTTCTAAATAAAAGAAAAATAAACTTGATTCTTCCACATTCGTAAGGTTTTTTTTTTTTTTTTGCTTTAAGAAATGATATGTTTAGTGTATTTTAATGCCAGTTAAGCACATTTACACCCCAAACTTTATTATTGTCCTTTTCCTTCAGAACAGATTTTGACAATTTTTTGTATTAGTAAAGGGTTTCCAGGACTGTGGGAACCCAATATTTGCATAACTGCACCCAAAACTATAATTTGGGAACAAACCATTGATTTTGAAGTGACCTGGACATATTTCATAACCAGTGCTGGGAAGGTCACTTTAGAAACTGAATCGGTTACAGATTAAAACTTACCCTATCTAAAATGTAAAAAGTAGTGTAACTATTACAATTACTTTATTAAAGTAAAGTAACTGATTACAATTGAGTACTTTTCTAAATGTCTCATCTTTTCAGCTGTTAATCATTTTGAAACATGTAAAGCAGCAGGTTACAGAACTCAACACTGATTACTGTCACTTGCGAAATCCTAAGATTAGAATAATTTATTTTTAAAGCACAGCCACCACAAAATCAGACTTTAGCACTTCGTTTTATCTTAGGATAAATACAGGTTTAATATCATAAAGAGAAATAGTTTAATAGTTATGATACTGATTTTGAAATCACATCTTTGCTTAGTTATGACAGAAAACACTTGGACAAACAGTTCAAAGCATATAACGTTACATAAAACCAAATAGGACATGAAGCTGTTCTCATGTGTCCTAAACTCCTGAAACATTAGTGTTTCATATTTTAAAGCAGTCACTGCAGTTTATGAAAGGAATCAGCTACATCTGTAATGTGGGTGTAACCCTAACTTACCCGGGGTGACCCTGCCTCCTGTCAGCGGGTGCCAGGGGTCCGGGTCAGTGGCCAGGAACAGGCACTCGGGGCTCCTCAGGTAGCAGCAGGCTTTGGCGAGCTTCATGAAGGTGAAGTTCTCGTCGTATCCCACCAGCACCGCCTTCACATCCGGGTCCAGCGGGCAGGTGTAGATGCTGGCGCCCGGCTCCGCGTCCTCCTCCTCCGCCACCGGCACCCCGGCGTCCCGTAGCTCCCTCATCACCCCGCCGCAGCCGATCACGTACACCTTCCCCTGCAGCCGCGCCACGTCGCGCAGGTACGCGGCGGAGCAGTACGCCGAGCTGAAGATCTCCTCCTCCGCGACGTCCGCGAAGCCGAGGCGGCTGAACTTCTGCACGTAGTTCTCCCGCGGCCTGGTGCAGTTGTTGGTGACGAAGAACACGCGCTTGCCGCGCTGCTTGAGCAGACTGACCACCTCCGGAGCTCCGGTAACGGCGGTTTCTCCGTTCCAGATGACGCCGTCGCAGTCGAACAGCACGTCGTGTTTGGAGTCCAGCAGGTCCCGGATCTGAGCGCCGCGGAGCGTCACGCAGCCGCCGCCTGCCATCCTGCTGGCTTAAGATCCTATGATAGAAGCAAGCGACGAACTGCGTTTGTTTTAATCAAACGCGCTGAGGATCCGATACGTTAACGGTTATCAACGCAGAACCGAACGCAACGCAATGAAGCGGTTCACCAGCGCGTCCATCTCTGCTGCTGGAGGAGGCGGGACTAAAGCCGGTCCAATCACATTTTTGGATTTCGCAGAGGGCACGCCTTCTCCCCGTGTCCTCCAATCAGAAAGCGAGCAGATGCTACTCACTGTGGGCGATTATTATAGCGTCTTATTATTATTTTATTCAACTATTGTCTAATTGCGTCTTATTTACTATTAAACGTTTTCAACCTAAACTTGCTTACACTACAGTCTTAAATCATATTTATATCACTGACGAAAAATAAGTTGTCTTACATTAAAATAAACAAATTCATTACTTCAGACTTATGTGCCTCTAGAAGCTTGTGTTCTGCAAATGAACGATGCTTTATTGTTCATCACGAAGAGACACAAAATCACTTTCACGCACTTTTACATTAACTGTTCCCTCCTGGTGGAGTGACCTGCACAACTCAATCCCTTAAGAGTCCTTACCATCTTCAAGAATCGGCTGAAAACACAAATCTGATTCATTTCCAGCGAGTCGGTTCGTCTCAGTGACTCGTTTCGCAGAAGAAATTGAATGCCTTATTTCTGCAGTAAAGAAATAAGTCGTTAAATGTCAGTTTATCACTATATTTCTGAACACATATTGATAATGTAAAGTGTTCACGCTAAGAGTCGAGAGCGTTTTACAAGCGCTTTGTGAATCAGTTCAACCGAATCATCAAGAAGATTTACATTCGCGAATCACTAGTGCAGCCAGGAACGTAAGAGTTAAAGCTGTTTGAAACTCCAGACTGCACGTGCAGCCTTAATGTAGATCATTAATATGATTTGCGCTCAGGTGTCTTTAATAACAATAATAATTATTATTGATTTGTAATAGATAATTATGATTAATATTAAATAATATAATTATAAATATTACTATACATCATAATAATAGTAGTATTAGTAATAATTATTATTATTGTTTAATTGGTTTCATATGATCAGTGTTTTAAAAACTTGATTAATGCACAGTTTCTTTTCAAATAATTTCTATGAATTTATGTGTACATCTCATGCAATTTCATAATAATGAAGATCAGGTTATTACTACTGTTCTGTAGTTCTCCTTAATACCTGAATGTTAAAAGTGAGCCAAAATCATCACAATTAAAAGAACCAAAGACTTAAGCTACTTCAGTCTGTGTGCACTGAATTTATTTAATACACAAGTTTCACAATTTGAGTTGAATTACTGAAATAAATGAACTTTTCCACGACATTCTAATTTATTGAGAAGCACCTGTATGTGTCCCTGGAGCACAAAAGCAGTCTTAAGTCTCTGGGGTATATTTGAAGCGATAACCAACAATACATTGTATGGGTCAAAATTATTTATTTTTCTTTTATCCCAAAATCATTAGGATATTAAGTAAAGATCATGTTCCATGAAGATATTTTGTAAATCTCCTACCATAAATATATCGAATCTTAATTTTTGATTAGTAATATGCATTATTAAGAACTTCATTTGAACAACTTTAAAGATGATTTTCTCAATATTCTGATTTTTTTGCACCCTCAGATTCCAGATTTTATAAATAGTTGTATCTCAGACAAATATTGTCCTCCTAACAAACCACACATCAATGGAAAGATCATTTATTCAGGTGATGTATAGCTTTAGCTTAGCTTTCAGATGATGTATACATTTCAAAAAATGATGACTGTTTTTGTGTTCCAGGGTCATAAATAAAACTTGAAATAAATTTTCTAAAGCGAAGTGAAAATTGTGTTTGTTTCCAACCTAACAGGTCTTTTATTATTATTTCATTTGAGCATTTAGTGCATAAGAAACATGAGGGAATTTGTCTTAAAGGGATAGTTTACCCTAAAATGAAAATTGTCATTAATTACTCACCCTCATGTCTTCCAAACCTGTCAGACCTGGTTTTTTAAAGTTTGCCCATTGTGACTCATTTTGCCAGCACAGGTCACAGTTATTTTGTATCCGTTATTTAACACTTCAAAGATTTAAAGGAATGGTTTACCCAAAAATGTGTTTGTTGAAAATGTCCTCACCCTCAGTCATCTTGTCTGAATCAGGAGAGAAATCTGCACAGATCAAGCACAGTTTACAAGCCAAAACAGCTCTAAACAAATATGTGGGTGGATTTTAATGTGAGAGGACAACAGCAGATGGACTTCTCCACTGGAGGAAGTGTTATAATGGCCAGAAGCAACGTTAAACGTCTTAATAATTGATTTGTTTCTTACAAACATGCAGGATTTGTCTTTTCAAGACATTAACTGATGGACTGGAGTGGTGTGGATAACTTGTGGATTATTGTGATGTTTTTATCAGCTGTTTGGACTCTCATTCTGACGGCACCCATTCACTGCAGAGCATCCAAACTAAAGTTTTCCTGAGTTCCTTACTTATCTGTTCCTCTTTCCATAAAAGTAGCATTTGATGTCAGACGTTTGTGAAAGCATAAGAGGAAGCTAAATCAAATTCCTTCGTTTCCTTTTTTAGATGACTAAACTGTGGCCTATACCGTAGTACTTCTAATTTCATCAAATAAAATCAATGACGGCAATCTTGTGATGCATTATTATGGCAAATAAAGATCCAGAGGCATCAAATTTGATCAAGTATTTGGATAAACTCATTTAACACTGTTATAATATCTCCAGAACTTTATTTCTGGAACGGTTCGCCAGTTAAGTACAACATAAAATACAAAATAAAACCAACGAAACAAGAACAGTGTCTATGTACAAACATTAATATAAGGATGATAAAATTTCCTTTTCCAATATTAATCGACCATTTGATTGTCTATTTAACACTATAATTACATCAAAATTTGTCCAAAAACTGAACTTTGAATAGTAACTTCCCCCCCCTCACAAAAAGCTTGAAAAGTGAATGAAAGCCGATTGAATATGAAACAAAATAAAGCATAAAACATTCCAAAGATAAGGGAAGGTTTTTCAATGTACATTTTTTTCCCTGGAAGCAGACAACCATTACTACATTACAATTTCAATTTTAAGCCATTAATTTTTTTTTATATATATATATATATATATATATATACAAACTTTGGACAAATTACTGCACCGACACAATTTCCTAAAGCTCTTTTCAGTTCAGAAATGAATTGCACAACCTACAGGACTGAATTGTGGAATATTGTTTTTAAATCGATCAATACACATCCTTCAAGTATGTCAAGACAAAAAAATAAAAACAAGGAGGATTCTGGCCGCAGGTAACGAGGAGACATGATTTTACAGAACGAGCCGTCCAATGTTTTCCAGGTCAGTTCTACATGCATGTTTTGAATGAGGGTTAAGGCAACACTGCAAACCAGGCTTCTGCCTTAACCATGAAACATTCGAGTTCAGTAAATCCCTAAGATGCGATAATACTGTACATTCAGCTAGCGCCTCTACTTCCTGTGTAGACAACGGTGGCCCTTCGTCTCCGGTGGAGAGGACGACCCTGTATTTCACTCGTGTACAGAACGCTAACACACCACACCCACTTGCAGCTGAGTGAATAAATAAATAAATAACTCTCTTCTTAAGCAAATCTCTTTTGAGGAAAAGCGTCGAACGGACGGTAAAGGAAGTCGAGAAGGCATTCTTGTGGCATACGCAGACTCAAAAGCAAGTCTTCAAGTTCAAGTCTGTTTGCCGAGGAAGAAAAAAACAAAAAGGTATGTCAGGTATCTGTACATATTTACAAATTATTGCCATACGAGAGCTTGTAAAGTAAAACTCGGGAAAGCTGGAAAAACGAGCAAACGAGGTCCGAAATGATCCGTTTCATCCGATTCTCGATGCATAGATAAACGTCAGGTCAGTGATTGCAGCAAACGAACGCCGTGCCAGAAAAATCATTTACAACGTTGCATAATCAGTCACTGAAGGGAACAGAGGGTTTAAACTGCGGGCCGGTTCTGTCCCCGTGGCGAGAAATCCCTGCAAAACGGTTTTTCAATAAATAGTGATCTCAAAATATCGAAACGAACACAAAAAAATAAAAATACACACACAAACACGTGCCAGTATCTCACAACCATTTCGGGAAACAAAAACGAGCATGATGCAGTCCAATGGTCTTCATTGCAATAAATACGGCAAACGCCGACTGCTAAAGCAAGAGGAATACTAATAAATATGCGTAGAAGTAGAAAACAAATGTTTTAATCACACACACACACGTCGTAATACCTCTATTGTATTTAGAGCCCATATATATATATATATATTTGCTAGAACCACTTTCAATTGTTCGCAGGTTTGTTTTTGCAGTTCGTCACAACCTCTTCTGGATTCTTGTGCTCAAAATGGTGTGTAACGAAACGTAGAAGTGGTCGTAAATGCGGTTCAGACGAAGGCCGAGCCGAGGCGCCTGTAAACACTGATGGGAACCACAGAGAGGCTGAGCTGACCGCCAGTCGTCATGGACCTCGGCCCGAGTACGCGAGTTCAGTTTTCCACAGTATTCGGACGTAGACACGTTTATGACACTTCCCAAAGTTCAAGACTGGAAAATAAATGGCTGTATTAACTCTTGAGAAATCAAGATTCAGGTCTGTACAATTAGACATCACTGATGTCATAGTAAAAAAAGAAAAGATCTGAAAAGAATCAATCTGTACATATATACACACACACACACGAGTATATAATCAGGAAACTAAAATAAAGCAAATATTCGAAGGAATATGCGGCTATGTACAGGTTGGATTGCAGGTAGTCCCGTGAGAGTCGGCGCGCTCGTGTTACTCCGACTGCAGCGCCGTGTGCTGATGTAGTGTGTGCGCTCCCATGTAGCTGCCCGCCTCGCCGAAGTCACTGACCGAAACCGCCATTTTGGCACTTGTGATGTGGTGCGTGCGGCCCTCGAAATCCACGGCCAGGCTCCTGCTGTCGTTTATGAAGGGTTCCGACAGGCCCATCTTCAGCCGCTTGGCCGGGGGCCGCTCGCAGTCCTCGCCGCACACACCGATCTGCCCGAGGTCCGAGTGGTAGAAGCCGGTTTCCAGCAGGTTGAGGCAGTCTCCGTCTCCGTCGCTGGAGTAGTTGAGCGGCTCTTCGTGGCTCAGGGGCCCGCGGTGAAGCCCGTCCAGCGAGGAGAAGCTGTAGGAGTCCAGACAGCTCACGTCTGCGGGGTTACACACCGACGCCACTGTGCTCGTCAGCGCTGAGGAAGAGGAAACGGTTAGACTCGTCTGCTATCAATTTTAGTGCAAAAATGTTAAATAGCATTACAATTTAAAATAGCAGTTTACTATGTGGATATGTTGTCAAATGTAATTTATTTCTGTGCATTTTCAGCATTATTACTCCAGTCTTCAGTGTCACATGATCCATGATTAAATATTATTATAATATGAATTTTAAATAATTTTTTATATGAATATTAAATCATTCTAATATGATGATTTGCTGCTCAAGAAACATTTCTGATTATTATCAATGTGTAAAACAGTTGTGCTGCACAATATTTTTGTGGAAACCTTGATACATTCTATAATAAACAGAAAGTTCAAAAGAACAGAATTAATTTGAAACAAAAATGTATTTGCCTGTACTTTTGATCAGTTTAATGTATCCTTGCTCAAAAATATTAATTACTTACATTTTTTTTTTTTTTTTTTTTTTTTTTAGAAATAAACCCCAAATTAATGGGAGCTTTTTTTATTTTTGTATAATTTTTATATATTAAATATATTAATTTTTTTAAAATAATCAAAATAAATTAAATTAAATATTAAATATTTATTAAATATCATAAAATATTAAATATTATAAAGATTAAATATAAAATTATACATAATATACATTTAATATATAAAATAATTAATGTGAGCTGATTCCTCTTCCTTTCAATATTTAGTCAGATATTTAGTCCTTTGCATATTTGGTACCCATATTTAGTTAAGATTCCCCCCCCCAATATGTATTCAATAATAAAAAGTTATAGATGTCAGGAAATTTTGGCGGAAAGACTAGCTCAGCCAATGGCCAATAAATTAGTCTATCACTTTCTTTTTGTATTTTATTTATTAAACACTGGCATCTTATATTGCTGTTGTAGTTATATGTATAAAATCAATAAGCAACTACAAGCAGTTCATTAAAGTCACTTTACTACATTATCACACGAAGCATTACTGTAACACAATGGCTTATTGCCTTATACATTAATAGTCTGTTACCAAAACTTTAAAACAAGTAAAAGCACGTGTAAAAACCTTCAGTAACGTACCGGAGAGGTCACTGGCTGTGATGGAGTTGAGCAGGTTGAGCTGTTGCTCGGTTGGAGCCTCTATCCTGCCGCTGCCGCTGGAACACACAGAAGCAGATCCATCCACCAAACCCTCGGCCTCATCCACCAACCGGTCCATCAGATCCCTGCAGAGGAATCAGCCTTCAAAGCTCAGGAGAACTGAGCGGATACTCTAATACTTTGTGTCAAGTTCACACTTAGGGTTGGGAATCGAAAATCAATTCCAGAACTGAATACTTAAGGTCAGGAATCGGCAGTGTTCCCAACTGCTTTCAATTGAAAGCAGCTAAAAGTCACTAGATGACATCATAATGGCAAATTCACTGATCTATATAAAGATTAGGGCCCTACGATTTCCGCGAAGCAGAAAACGCGGACGGAATCACGGAATCCAGTCATAAAAACGGAATTTACAGTTAAACGCGGAATGTCACGGAATGTGTCAGATTTTGAATGAATAAATGAAAAGTAGGTCATTACACTTCAATCAAATCATGATATGGACTAATATCTGTAAATATTAAGCTGGAAAAGTCGATTTAAATATGAATCCTGCATGTTCTGCGGGTTTCATGTAGCCTACTACACGCATACTGAAGCACGCGTGACGCTCGCGGTGATTTCAGCATCTGTCGTCTCTCTAAATGAGGACGTAAACAACATGAACTGCTCTGAGAGTCACTTCATGAGCTTCTGACCGTTGGATTTGAGTAAAACTAGCATCATATCACATGCACAGAACTATAAAGGTATTCACGGCAACACGTCAAAATAAAAGTCCGGTTTAATTTAAAGACAAGTATTTATTTGCCAGAAATGTATTACTATTGTTCAGCAGAACGTACATAGCCTACTACTACTACTAAAATGAAACAAACATTATTTTTAAAGGAATAATCACACCACATTTCTTCCATGTTTTAACTTCAATAGTAAATCCCCTGTGTTTACCAAAAAAGAAAGTTTGCTTAATTTTCAGTAATTAAATGAAATTAAATTAATGTTTTATGCCTTCATTTGATAAGAAAAATTTAAATACACAACAGAATTTCTGAGAAAAAAAAAACATTTCATAAGGCTATTTTAAGAAAAAAAATTGAATAAATTAAGTTGTTTTTATGCATTTAAATAATTACACATGCTAAAACACAGAATTAGGTAACAATAAAACATATGGTGAAGAAAAAAATAAAACATTTTTGAGAAGCTTTTAATAAATTGATGTGAAAATGCATGTTTCATGATTTTAATTAATTCGACATGCTTTTTGATTAATAAAATTTAACCATTAAAAAGGAGTCGAGAAAAATTTTAACAGAAAAAAAGAATCCAGAAAAATGTAATTATTAGATTTAATTATAATTATTATTATTATTATTATTATTAATTAAAATGTAAGACTTCATAGGGCCCTAAAAGATGAATATAGATCAGTGGGCAAGATGAGAACTTAGATAAGGTTTGTCCAAGAAGTTGCTATATTTGTCCCTAAACACTGGGAATTGGATAATTGTTGTAAAATTAAAATTTCAATTCTGCCTATCAATTCCTGTGTGCACATCTTTTTTTTTTTAGGTGGCGAAAAGGGGCTGTTAAAAATGTAGCTATTTGTCTTTGAATACTTCATTCAAGAGATTCATTCAAAGACACTGATTCACCCAGTAATAAATCTCGAGTGAGTCATTGAATCATTCCACTCATAAATCCCAAGAGATTTTTAGTTGTCTAATATATATACACTTCAGAATTGTGAGAGAACTACAACCTCCATTTAAAAAAAATAAATAAATTGTGCAGCTCTATTTTGCACACAAACAGCTTTTAATCGAGTCCAGTTTTTATGTAGCCAGCTGATTTTTGTTCATGGTATTCAGCAGCAATTAAATGTTTTGCAAAAAGAGATGCGGAATAAATATGTTTGATAACTAAATGTCTGAATCAGAATCGATAAGCAGAATGGGAATTGATCAAATTCAAGCGATACCCAACCCCTATTCACACTGAACATTTTAACATCCGCTCAACAGAAGATCATTACGAAACTCACGTAACACCAGGATAACTGCTGAACTTCTTCTTCCCGAATCGGTTTTGCTGGACGAAAAAGTCGAATCGCTCGGACTTCTTCCACATGTAGTAAAATGCAACACATTCTGCCACCGTTCGTGTGTTCACTTGAAAGAAAAGTTACATGCAACTTAATAATCAGGCATTATTGGAGCAATATGATAATGTAAGACAAATAAAGACTGTGAACACTCTGGATTACAATGACATTATAGCCTGACATTTTTAAACCGATCAAATCCCATTGGAAAAAATATAGACCCATGCTACATTGTATCATAATTATGAAAATTTATAGGTTTTACTTGTGTGTATACAGTATGTTAATGGGCTTTTATGCTATATTTAATATGACATCAGTAAATACTGATTTAAAACTGCATTTAAATATCTAAGACAACAGTGTTTAGGACCAAAAACGCAGGAGAGAAGACGGCATCTTACTTTGTGTTTCTGGATGAGGTGGAAGTTCTTCTCGTACAACAGAAGAGCGTGTTCAAAATTTCGGCATTCTTCTTCAGACCACGGGAGCATCTCGTCTAAATACACAATACATTTACACAAGTTTATTTTTCAGCACGCAGTTCAACGAGCCTACTGTAACAAAACAACCATAACTGCAACAATGTTTCCACTTACCCTTTGAGGATTTGCGGTTGCTGCGATGTCGTTCAAGAGCTTCCTGGACGTTATAGTTACACTTTAAAAGCTCATATAAAGCCTGGAGAAAACAAACAGGTTAGTTAACCCCTAAAAAGCCCACTGAACATCTTCTAAGGTCTCTACATGAACAAAACTTTGCTGTTAAACCTGTTGCACACTCTCTCCTATTGATAGTTTTTTTAGCAGGTAAAAGCTCTTTTAGTGTAATTGTACAAACGTCCAGCTTCAGCTCATGCTTCACGTGTCTTTCTGCTGTTAAATCTTTACTCATTCTTATCAAGTAAATGTAAGAAGAATGTTTACTTTCACTGTTCCTCAGCGGAGGAATGATCTTCACAAGCCTCCAGAACATCTCACATCTTCTGAGGAGCCTTTATTTCTTCAGCTCTCAATCAGCATTGGATTGCACTGCATTATATGTTTGGATCATTTCAATCTCATCTTCAATATGAGACATTATTGGAGATTGATGACTGATATTTATATCACTTCATTTAATTATCTGCTGTACTGTTATAAAGATCTCATTGATTTACATCACAAGTATCAGGATTTCATCACTTTTAGGCCATTTAAAAATAAGCATCTGCACCAAATTGCCTATTTTTGCTCAGTTTGGGACTCTGAATAAAACTCACTATATCAGATTGAAGGAGCCATAAATGTCTGATGCACCAAATGTGATACATATGCCATTTTTACAAATATTTTTAGATTTTGTGTACATTTTCAAAAAACTGTTTATTTAAAAACAAAAAAAAATTCTGACCGTTATTTCATATGTCAGGCTTAATGGGGTTAAGTGCTATTAATAACAGCACTATGAATGCTTATGAAGTGTTCAGTGTAGGGCTGCACGATATCGGGAAAAAATGACATTGTGATATTTTATTTTTCTGCGATATATATTGCGATATGAAATCTAATCTAATTTTTTTTACAAACAAAAATGGGGTGAGCACACTTACATTCTCATTTTAAATGATTTAAACATCAGAGTATTATTTAAATTAGAGTAAATTATTTGTTTGTAACTTTAGGATATGGTTTGAATTGTTAACATATTAACTAACATGCACTTACCACGAGCAATACTTTTGTTACTATATTTATTAATCTTTGTTTATCTTAGTTTATAAAAACACAGCTGTTCATTGTTTGGTAATGTTACTTCACAGTGCATTAACTATGTTAACAAATACTGTACAACTTTTGATTACAACAATGAAGGCTATAGCCTAAATGTTGAAATTAAATTGTTGTAGAAGTGCAGTTTAGTAATAGTAAATGTTAAATAATGTAGTTAAATAGTTGAATAAATAGAACATTATTGTAAAGTGTTACAGATTTTTTTATACACCAATTCAGACGTCTCGTGAGTTCAGTGTTGGACAGGTCAGTTGTTTAAACCATTCATTAAATTGAATCGGTTCAAAGGAATCATTAGTTCGCGAATCAGACGTGTACGGCACGCGTTGTGTAATTATCTCGACAGTTTAGGATATCGCACAAGATTTGACAACACAGAAAACATTTCATCACTGGAAAGGTTTTTTTTTTTTTTTTTTTTTTTTGACACCATCGTGTCAATTGATTTTGATTAATATGCGCGAGGGAGAGAGAGCAAGACAGCGCCCGTGTTGTTTGAAGACGGTAAAGGTGAGCACGCTCTCTCTCTCTCTCGCTCTCTCTCTCTCTCTCATATGCGTCTTGTTAAACTGACAGGACTTAAAAACACATGCAAATGATAAACTTTCACTCTATGATGGTTAAGCTGTGCAATTAATCCGCGAATCACACGGTTAATGAATAACGGATCAACTATGACAGCCTGCATCGCACATCCTGCAATGTGACTATCGATCAATCTAACATACACATATCAAAGCCCAAAAGACACAACAAACATCCCTAGTTCAGTGGAATCTATTTAGTGGACACAGTTGACAGCCCATCAGGTGTAACAAATGTGTTTGTTTTGTGTAAAACTACAGATCTGTGATCTTCACCTGCTCGTTGTCTTTGACCAGAGAACATTTGCCATCTCCGTCCATCTTTCCATCCGCACTCAGAGCGTCCTGCAAGAAGCTTTTGACTTTTGACTCGGGTAAGATATCCGGCTGCCAAAGCAGCTGATCTTCTTCTGCGTACACTGAAAAACACATTCAAGGAAACCTGCATCAAAATACTTCTCTGCATTAAAAAACAGCTTTCTGCTTGCATAAAAGCTGTGTAGATGGTGAAAAATAATTTCAGTGACATTTTTCAGCATATCAAATCCCAATGAATAAACTCAAGTCCCACCCTACATTATTTTGCACAGAATATTTCACTGAGAAACACATGTAAACAATGTTTACACCATGTCATGTCGTATTTAACATCGGTGGCATCTGAATTATGTGAACACTGTTACTCCATACTCCATTTAAACATCAAAGACTCACCATTTTCATGGTCATTATAACAGGTGAGAGGAGGAATTTCTGCCTGATATTCAGATCCCACCATGATCTCCTGTGAAAACACAAATTCATATAATAAACATTGATTGAACTTTGTACGACACGCTTAAAGGACAGCAAATAACCCCTAATAAACTCAAACTTTGAATAAGACTGTAAATAATCTTTATATCTAAATCTAGACTACAATAACAAAGCCTAGCCTATAGAAAAAGCATCTAAGAAGTCGTCTTCCTCACCTTGCGAGAGTCTTCAGGACTCAAAGCATCATCCTCACCCTCAGATTCTTTGTCTCCATCGTAAACTGTATTCGCTGGAAAACAGAAAAATCAGACATGTAATGGAAACTGCACATTTGTGAGTGATAGCAAAGGTGAACAACGTCTGTGCGCTTACAGCGAAGAGTCCTGGGGAAGAAATCATTGGTTTCGTGTGACGTCACAGACGGTGTGAGGTCATCGGCAGAGGATTGTGTTTCTTCATCGTCTCCAGAGAGCAGATCTTTAGCGATTTCCTCCTGTTACGAGAAAAGATGACATGTAACAATGTCAATGAACAGCAAAAGTATATATATGTACAAACACAACTGGTCAAAAGTTTCTTTATGTTTTTAAAGGAATATGCTGATTTGCTGCTCAAGAAACATTTCTGATTATTATCAATGTTGAAAACAGTAATACCTCAATGTACATGTAAGTACTTTTTTTTTTATTAAATACCTTAAGCAAGGATGCATTAAATAAGTCAAAAGTGGCAGTAAAGACATTCATAAAGATACTATTTCAAATAAAAGCTGTTCTTTTGACATTTTCTGTTCATCTGTGGATCCTGAAAAATAAAATGCATCACAGTTTCCACAAAAATATTGTGCAGCCCACCTGTTTTTAACATTGATAATAATCAGAAATGTTTCTTCAGCATATTAGAATGATTTCTGAAGATCATGTGACACTGAAGACTGGAGTAATGATGCTGAAAATACAGCTGAACATCACAGCAAATCAATCAATTACATTTAATTTATATTCAAATAGAAAAAAGCTACCTAAAATTGTAATAATATTTTACAATATTGCTGTTTTTACTCTATTTTCGATATTTGCAGCAATAGACAAAAATACATTGTATGAGTCAAAATTATAGATTTTTCTTTTATGCCGAAAATCATTAGGATATTAAGTAAAGATCATGTTCCATGAAGATATTTTGTAAATTTTCTACCATAAATGTATCAAATCTTCATTTTTGATTAATAATATGCATTGCTAAGAACTTCATTTGGACAACTTTAAAGATGATTTTCTCAATATTTAGATTTTTTTGCTCCCTCAGATTCCAGATTTTCAAATAGTTGTATCTCAGACAAATATTGTCCTCCTAACAAACCATACATCAATGGAGAGATTATTTATTCAGCTTTCAGATCACTTAAGACTTCAGGTTTTGTGGTCCAGGCTCACAGATAAATGCATCCTTGGTGAGCAGAAGAGACTTCTTTCAAAAACACTTTAAAAAGCCCAAAATTTGACCGACGGAGTGTATTTGAAGAAGCCTGTCATCAAAAAAAAAAAAAAAAAAAAAAACATCTTACGATCTCGTTACAACTATCTATACATCAGTGACTTACTTTATCTAACGTCATGTCGGGCAGCTCATCGGTCAGCTCTACAGACGAACTGTCCGCGCTCGACCCTCCGGCAGCACTGTCCGCAGCTTCATACCTGTACAACGCCAGCAGCTCCTCCAGCGGCATGCTGCCCTCCTGTGACACAGACGATAAACTCAACGCTTTATCACCTCAAACACTTCAGAAAACTACAGACGCACATGACATCAGTGCTGGATAATATCAATACACTGATACTGCACAGTTTTGGTTTTGTCAGCCTGGTCATATCTGTTATTAGCCACAATATAAAATAATCACAATCCCTAAATGAAATCGACATGCGTGCTGGACAAAAAAGATCAAAGCAAACCTTCTCCAGATCATCGATTTCCGAGCTCCCGCTCGACTCGCCGTCCCTCATCTCCTCTTCCTCTAACGTACGCTCATCATCGAAATCATGCACCAACATTTCTGCCGTCGGGTCAAAATCATGATCTTCCGATGACAAAGAGCCAACTGAAAAGATCCAATTTACAAAAAATATATTGCATTTTATGTATAATATATATATATATAATGAATGTAGTATTCAATTATATATATATATACACACACACACACATACATACAGTACAGGTCAAAAGTTTGGAAACATTACTATTTTTAATGTTTTTGAAAGAAGTTTCTTCTGCTCATCAAACCTGCATTTATTTGATCAAAAATACAGAAAAAAACAGTAATATTGTGAAAATATATATATATAATAATATTAGATCTTAAACTAAAAAGAGAGTATTAAATAAAAATACAATGCTGTGATGCAAAGCTGAATTTTCAGCATCATTACTCCAGCCTTCAGTGTCACATGTAACATCCAGTCTATCACATGATCATTTAGAAATCATTCTAATATTCTGATTTATTATGAGTGTTGGAAACAGTTCTGCTGTCTAAAATATTTGATGAATAAAAGGTTAAAAAGAACTGCATTTTTTCAAAATAAAAAAAAAATTCTAATAATATATTTTTCTTTACTATCACTTTTTATCAATTTAACACATCCTTGCTGAATAAAAGTATTGATTTTATTTAAAAAAAAAATAAAAAAAAATACTGACCCCAAATTACTGACCAGTAGTGTATATTATTACAAAATATTTATATTTTAAAAACATAGCTTTTTTTTTTTTTTTTTTTTTTTTTTTTTTACTTTTTATTCATCAAAGTATCCTAAAAAAGTATCACATGTTCTGAAAAAATATTAAAGCAGCAGAACTGTTTCCAACTTTGATAATGAATCATCATATTAGAATGATTTCTAAAGAATCATGTGATAATGATCCTAAAAAATTCAGCTTTGCAGTCACAGAAATAAATGATAATTTAAAGTATAATAAATGTAAAACAATTATTTTAAATTGTAATAATATATCACAATATAACTTTTTTTTTTTCTGTATTTTTGATCAAATAAATGCAGGCTTGATGAGCAGAAGAAACTTTCTTCCAAAAACATTAAAATAGTAATGTCATTACATATATATATATATATAAATCAATATCAAATAAATTCAGAGGAAAACGTACCTGGGCATATACATAAAAAGGATATATATATATAAAAATCAATATCAAATAATAAATTCAGAGGAAAACGTACCTGGGCTTGTACTTCCCAAGGAAGCCTGAAATTAGCAAAAGAAAAAATACATGAGATGTTTAGGGAATTTACAGTATAATGAAGAATAGTGGTTAACTTCCCTTACCAAAATGTTACTATAGTAACCATAATAAGTTTAATAAGTTTTCAAAGTCTTTTCAAAGTTTTTTTTTTGTTTTGATGAGTGTGGCAGCTAATATTATCACCACAGTTTTACTGTAGTAAAGCTCACTTTAAAGTACTGTTACCATAGTAATTATTTGTAAGTAACAAGAGTATGAATCTTAACTTATATATTAATATTTATAATATCCTTCGCAACCATGACAGTTCAGTGATATTAAAAATATTTCCGACTATAAAAAAAAATATTTAAATGCACAAAATTATTCATTAAAAGAAGTGACTCACAATTTGAGTTTTATTTATATTTGGGAATGATACACAGAATATAGAACAGAAGCCGTTTGTGTCAAAGCAATATTTAGTATTTATTCGGAGTCTCCTAAACAAAATATAGCCATGAGAAATTATTTAAAAAAATACATATTTTATAAAAACAATAAAAACGGAAAAAATTAAAGGGTTTGATGTCGTCACTTCACAGCATCAGTCCGGTAACGTTACTGCAGCACTGAAAAAAAAAAAACACTCTGAAACCACACAGAAGTGCGTTATACAGTCGAAAAACGGGAATAACAGAGAGGTAAAAATATGAAAAAAAGGGCGAAATAAAATAAACTAGCCGTCTCACGACTGACTAACCATCGCGGCGCGCTCGACGCTCGCGGAGGTTTGGCCGCTCGCGGATCTGACGCCGAATATCGGAACGCTCGACGCTAAAAGAGGCCGCGTCGACGCTTCAAAAACTCGTTATGACGGCCAAAACCGCTCATATCTCCACAAAACCAGCCTTTATCTAAAGATAAGACATTATTACATATAATCAGATATAGAAATCCCAAACTTATGTATTGTGGTAAGAGAAATTAACGGCCAAAATATGACGCCTTCCCCCTATTTTCCAACTTACCTCCGCCATGTTGGTACCTTTCGGATACTAAACTGGCTTTACGACGGAGCCCGGATTGACGTCGCGAACCAATGGCGTGAGCGTATTCCTGATGGTTCGCTCTGATTGGCTGTCGCGCTTGAAACGCACGGCGAGCACGGCACGGGATTGGCTGCGTGGAGCGAGCTGGCTGACGTCGAAATACTGTATTCCAATGGGTTTAATTACCTGAGAATTCATTGGGATGTATTAAGTTATAATTTTTTATTTCTTTGAAAACATACTTGGTGAACTGACTGTATGTGATAACTTTTTTTACGTATTAAAATTATGCAAAGCATCTTCAGTAAGTGTAATGATTTTACTTAAATGAACGATAAATATTGTCTATTTAGAACAAAAATGAAAATAAAATTATTTTCAAGCATATAGGTTGTCTTGCTATCGTTCTTTATAATTCTACAACACACGTCAATCTGTTTAATAATAATAATAATAATAATAATAATAATAATAAAATTTTAATTTTAATTTATGCATTTAGCAGAAATTAAATTAAATTTAATTTTAATTTAATAATAATAATAGAGCAGATGGTGGCGCCATTTACTTGTTAAACACTTTCCAAACTTATGCATCAAAAACATTTAGTGTTGAAGTCAAATATTTAGTGTTGAAAGAGTGATACATTTACTTTTTTAAGAAAATGTTGCAAATGTAATATGAATTGTCTTGTTTCTGTTCAGAATTTATGATGCATAATTATAAAAGTTATATAATAGGCCTCTCTTATATGCCACAAAATGCAGTTTATTGGATTGCATTTATCATAAAAAGACTTTCTAAACACAAGCATGTCTTTTAACAGCAATTTAAATGAGATCTCCTGCAGTTAAATAAATCTCTGAAAGTGTAACGTCCCTCTTTCTGCCGGTGTACACCTGTACAGGTGACACAAGATTGGGCGACGCAGCAGACGAAAGCAAAACAAGAAAGCAAAACAATAAATTTTACACCTAATTTCTCAATTAAGGCGTCTATTCAGTCTGACAGCATGCACGTTATTAAAGCACACAGGGGACGTTAAGATCTCTGTAGAATTGAGTGCATGAATAATTGCCTGTCTAAATATGCAATAGTTCAGTGCACTGTAGGGAAAAAATCAGGTGTAGATGCAGAAATCCCAATTTGGTTGACTTTCATCAGCTGCAGAGATGGAGATTGAGTCAATGGTGGCAAACTGCGCACTTATAAAAGCACGAGAAGGTAAGAATATTTATTTGACTGTTTTTTTTATACATTTGTTTAAGAGATGGATTTTTAGGAACAATGTACATTAAATCAGAATTAAAAAAAAAAAGCTGTGATTGTAAATATTTTTAAAGTAAATTCTTAAAGTATGTTTTATGAGAAAATACTATTTCAGTTTTTTACTTTAAGATATCATGTTTAATTCAGTGTTTTTCGCTTTGTGAAATTTACTTCTGAAATGACTAAAATTGTTTCCACACCAAATTTGTTTGTGTACAGTCAAAAAAATTATTAATTTTACAATTAATTACAAATTAACAGCAAGTAACGCAATTAAATAAAGATGAGATTTCAAAGTAGAGAGACTGAAATAGTATTTTCTTGTCAAATGTACTCTGATACTCTTTATTTACATAATTTACAGTGAAGGGGAAATTCATTCAAATTTAAATCAAAATTTAATGCGTAGCCAAAATACTTTTGGGTAGTCGACATGTCCTGCGGTGTAACATTTAAAACAATTTCAAACACTATTCTGCTGATTATTTTAGAATTATCAATTTAGAATTTAGAATGCTTTTATGAGACTATAAGTGCTTTTAAAAATACATTCACACTGCAGTTCTTTAAATATGAACTAGTGAAGACACGATTGTGATAAAAATAATAAAATAATTGGATGCAGAAACAGTTCTCAATCAAAGATTGCTTTTAATTACAAAGAAATGAGAAGTAACACATTAAATGAAGACACTTTGAAGTAGAAAATAGTATTTTCTTTTAAATGGTACTCTAATAATCAGAATAAGAATGATTTTTCACAGTTTACAGGAACTATAAGACATACTTTTCCCTTACATTCATATGAACTCCAACCTAAAATCTTTTTGTTTTCATTATGTGTCGACATAAGCATGTTTTATGCTTAATGTCTCATTCGGACGCTTCAAAACACTGTGCAAAACCAACAACTGTGAAGTTTTTCAGTGTTTTCAGTTAGTTCCCTGTTCCTCTGAGCAAAAGAAACAGCAAATTCAACATATTTCAGTTTGTCCTGCACCTCTAACCTGAAATACTCTTGACCTTAAAAAAACCCAGATGCACAATGACATTGACGTCATACGGGTCTTGCATCACAAACAGGTCTGACTTCTTTCGCTGCGGTTAAAAGCCTGTCAGCAATCCAACTAATCTGTGCGCTAAAAATAGATTCAGTTGCTGTCAACTTTAGACTAGTTAGTTCTTCAGCACTAACTGCTCGAGTGAACAGGTACAAGTCACTCAAAAACACTTTCACACAGAATAAAGCTGTAGTTTTTTGTGTGGTGAAGAGTATTGTCTGGGTGAAGGAGTACGTAAGGTGTGTCTTCTCATATCTGATATCTACAGTTCCTACAGCTTCATTTTCACTGCTATTTTTAGCACAGGCTCATATAGTAGAGGATGCCTTGGATTCTTTTCAGTTTTGCTGTCAACAAACCGTCATTCAAACACACACACACAATTAATAAAGCATCTAAGAATAAAAAACACACACACACACACACACACACACACACGTGTGATTAATAAAGCATCTATGTTTCCAAAACAAACATTTCTATAGTTACAAAAAACTAAAAGCCACCCCAAAAAAACAAAAAGAAAAATACTGAAGTACTTAGAATAAGAAACATAAATAATATTAATAGTCAGGAATCTATTTTTAGAGGGGTGTCATTTTGGTATTTCTGGACATTTTGAAGGATGCACAGTTATGGATAGATTTAGAAAGTATTCTAAAAGAGATTATTACATAAAAAAAAACAATTTTCAATTGCAATTGAACAATTAAATCATTTCTTTTAATATTTTAACTGAAGCATTTTTGTTGTGTGTTTCTCTCATGTTTATTTGGTTTTTTTATGTCTAAATAGTTTTTATTTAATTTAGTAATTTATTCTTTTTTTACATACATATGTTTACATCGTAATAGTATTTATTGTACATTAATTTTGTTTTATTTTAGTTCATGTTTATTTTATCCTCAATAATGTTTTTTGTGTTAGTTAAGTATAATAATCCTATAATGAAAAGCACATTTATGGATGGCTAAAGTAATCTAAATCAGAATAAATAAAACCAGTCATTAAATGTACCTGTTTAATTTGTAATATTTCATGGAAACACAATTGCTGTGTTATTTCATGATATCTAAATGTCTTTTTTAATATTAATAATTTTGGAATGACACATAATGGACAAATCATTCTGAATTTGATTCCTTAAAGCACTAGAATCAGAAGTTCTTATATTATATTCAGCTGTGAAAGTCTTTTTGGTTTCTATTGTGCAGTAGGCAACGGTGGGAATCGCAAAGGAAGAAGTCGAAAATGGAAGGAATTTCTGCGTTTCCCGAACATAAACGAGTGCACAGAGCTGGAGATAAGCATCGGTGAGAAGAACAGTGTTTTAATTCTTTGCAGTGGAGTTTATATACAGTGCCACAGATCCTGTGGTGCACATATGTGACCGCAAAACCAGATGAGTTAAATAAGCGTAATAAATAAGCTTTCCATTAATGTACAATTTGTTATGATAGGACGATATTTTGATAATCTGGAATCTGAGGGTGCAAAAAAAAATCTAAATATTGAGAAAATCATCTTTAAAGTTGTTCAAATTAAGTTCTTAGCAATGCATATTACTAATCAAAAATTAGGTTTTGATATATTTACAGTAGGAAATTTACAAAATATCTTCATGGAACATGATCTTTACTTAATATCCTAATGATTTTTGGCATAAAAGAAAAATTTATAATTTTGCCCCATACAATGTATTGTTGGCTATTGCTGCAGCGACTTGTCACATATACACCATAACTTTGGGAAAACATTAAATTATCAATATTACAAATTAGCCATGTTAGATAATGTCCTGATTGTTGTTTTTAAGCTGCAATAATATATTTGTGATTAATTGCATGAATGCACTGCGTTCTTTTCTGTCCTTCAGAGCGAGATTATTACAGTCTGTGTGTTAATCAGCCCATCGGAAATCAACTCTTCCGGCTTTTCTGTGCAACTAAATCTGATCTGCAGCACTGCATCGACCTGTTGGATGAAACGGTATGATCTTCTGTCTAACACCAGGCTTCTGAAATGGACTTGAATTGATGTGAAGCTAATAATTCAATTAATCGCATGCAACATTAAAACAAACAACTGGAGAATTTAATTGAAATTTTATGTTACATTTCAAATTCAATCGCTATATATGACAAAAAACATTATATATATATATATATATATATATATAGGATATATATATCTATATTATATATATAAGACTATATATATATTATATATATATATATATATATATATATATATATATAGTAATAGATTTTACAAGAAAATACGGTAACACTTTATGTTACACGTCACATGTACTTACTATAATAACAATTATGCATAATTACATGCAAATAACCCTAAGCCAAACCCTAACCATATAGTAAGTACATGAAGTTAATTAATATTACTCAGTACATCTGTTGAAACAACATGCTGCTTGCCATTTATTTGTAATTATTTGTGAAATTTACTTGCAATTTCGGAGTGAAAAAGAATCATACATCCAATTGATTTCAGTGTATATGAATGTTTACACAAACTGGATTATCTATTTTACATTTTGTGAAATGCAGTTTGTTAATGTTTTTACCCTTTCAGGCGGAATATGAGGTCACACCGGATGACAAGAGAAAGAACTTTGGAAAAGAACTCATCAACAAATATCTGACCTCACAGGTTTTTAAACATTCATTTATTCTTTTCACCTAATTTCCAATCTGAAAATCAAAACTTAATATTGCGGTTATTGCAGAAAGTGGCACTAACTTGTCTAAACTACAAGAAAAGACTGTTTCACCTGAAGGAAGGTGTTTTCATGCTCATGTGTGTGTTTTTAGTCCTCTAGGGTGCGTGCGATTGTAGCCCGGGAACTTGAGAAGGGCAGTGACAATATATTCAGCAGCTGCCAAAAGTCAGTTCCTCAAGTTTGGTTATCAATGCATCTGTACATGTGTGTCTGTGAGCACTGATGTGACATGCATGGGTCTTGCAGGGCACTTCATGAGTATCTGAGTGGAGCTCCATTTGCAGAGTACCAGAAAAGCATGTACTTTGACCGATTCCTGCAGTGGAAGATGGTGGAGAGGTAAGTGTGGATCGTTTTAAAGGAATAGTTGACCCAAAAATGAACATTTGCTGAAAATGTTCTCAGACCATCCAAGATGTAGATGAGTTTGTTTCTTCATCAGATTTGTAGAAATGTAGCATTGCATCAGTGTCTCAGCAATGGATGCTCTGCAGTGAATGGGTGCCGTCAGAATGAGAGTCCAAACAGCTGATAAAAACATCACAATAATCCACAGCACTCCAGTCCATCAGTTAATGTCTTGTGAAGACAAAAGCTGAAACAAATCCATCAAGACGTTTTTAACTTCAAACCATCTCTTCCGGCTAAAATGCGAGTCTATAATCCATAATAATGCTCAAACCAGTGAAAAGGTTGTTTTGTCTGAATCAAGAGAGAAATCTGCACAGGTCAAGAACTGTTAACAAAATGTGAAAGACAACAGGAGATGGGGTTTATCACTTCAATAAGAAATACAACAGAATATGGACTTCTTTCACTACACAAAACAAAAAAATTGAATATAAAAATTATGGATTATGGACGTTTTTTTAGCCAGAAGCAACAGTTTGAAGTTAAAAACATCATAATGATTGATTTTTTTCTTACAAACACGCATCTTTTCTCTTCTCAAGACATTAACTGATGGACTGGAGTGGTGTGGATTACTTGTGGATTATTGTGATGTTTTTATCAGCTGTTTGGACTCTCATTCTGACGGCACCCATTCACTGCAGAGCATCCATTGCTGAGACACTGATGCAATGCTACATTTCTACAAATCTGATGAAGACACAAACTTGGATGTCTTAAGTAACCTTTCAGCAAATTTAAAATTTTCATCATTAACTATTCATTATTAAAGCATCTCAAGCAAAATGTTTTGAACAGACTATGACATCTCTTTTAATCCCTGCAGACGCCCGATCACCCGAGATATATTTCGAGAGTACCGTGTTTTGGGAAAGGGTGGGTTTGGAGAGGTGAGACCAAATCTGGTAGCCATTCTTTTATAGAGGAGAAGATAATCATACCCACATAAGCTTATAATAGAAATAAAGAGAAAAGCGTAACGTGACGCCTCTGGTTCCAGGTGTGTGCGTATCAGTCCCGAGCATCAGGGAAAATGTACGCCTGTAAGAAACTGGAGAAGAAGCGCATTAAGAAGCAGAGAGGAGAGGCCATGGCCCTCAACGAGAAACAGATTCTAGAACGGGTCAACAGCAGATTTGTGGTGAGATTTCTGATTATTATCAGTAACCAATCTCATGTTTTTGATGTAAATGTTTATGCTTTAATGACTATTTCTGCTTCGTTGAGTCTCACAAAACAGGTTCAGGTCAGATTTCACTCCAAAATCAAAGACAGAAAGAAGACTTTATAAATATATTTAAAATATATATACAGAAGTTACTATAAAAATTGTTTAAAAATCTTCATTTCATACACATACTGTGTAAAAATAACTTATGTGTGTATGCATACAGCTATTTTATATAGCTTTTATATGTATAAGTTATTTTTCTATAGAATTTTTATTGTAACTTACACAGTGTATGCATGAAAAATATGGACCTTAAAGAATATAGACAAAAAAATATAGAATATATATATATATATATAATATAATATATATTATATATCTATATATATATATATATATATATATATATATTTAGGGCTGTCAAATGATAAATCACGATTATTAATCACATCCAAAATAAAAGTTTTGTTTACATAATATATGTGTGTAATACTGTGTATATATAAATACACACACATGCATGTATATATTAAGAAGAATATGTTATGTTTATATATTAAATATATTTATATATAATATAAATATAAGAATATAAATATATAAATGTATATACATGTAAATATTTTCTAAATATATAATTTATGTGTGTGTATTTATATAATACACTGAAACACTGTACAGTTATACTATACACCGTTTCTCACATAGTATGGAAATAAATAACTCCTTGAATGTGAGCAAAAGGGACAAGTTTTGTATGTGGCCTAAATTTGATATCTATATATATATATACACCAACACACCCACACACACACACACACACACCACACACACACATATAATATATATATATTATATATATATTACAGTTCAATAAATACCAATAGGTCTAATATATCTAATATTTATAGAACTGTAAAAAATATATATATTTATCATTTAAAAAAAATACATATCCGAGTAGCAAAAATCATTTTCTGTAAGCAAATTTTTCCTAAATCTTTTATTTTTTGTTCTTCTTGTTCTTCTTTTTGATTTGGTAATGAATTAGGAGCTGTTTTGTGTGATTTTGCTGTCTGTGTGTTTATCTGAATGTGTCAGGTCAGTTTAGCATACGCTTACGAGACGAAAGAGGCTCTTTGCCTGGTGCTGACGCTGATGAACGGAGGAGACCTGAGGTTTCACATCTATAACATGGGCACCGAGGGGCTCAAAAAAGAAAGTGTACAGTTTTATGCTGCTGAGATCCTGTGCGGCTTGAGCCATCTTCATAAAAAGTCCATTGTTTATAGGTAGGTTAATGCACTGGACGCAGCTGACAGTTTCCAGAAATCTACTTGTGAGGAAGAACCAGACATATCGAGGCTGTCTCATAACTACGTTTTGTTTCGTTTCTATCAGGGATTTAAAGCCAGAAAACATTCTGCTGGATGATAATGGTATGTAAACTTCCCCATAAAAACAAGACGTTAACTGCCCATTCAAGCTTTGTAACATTCCCATCAAGGTCTAAAATTTCCCTTAACTTTCTATTTTTGGCATAATCAACCAGGAAACACTTTTCATATCATAAACGAGGAAATGAAAGCACTTCAGGGCATGTCAGTTTGAACGTTTGCTGCGTTTGACATTATTAACCTGTTGCATAAACTTCTGATCCGATTTTTTTATACAATGACCTTAAAAAAGTCAAAAGCAAATTGTGTTGCATGAAATCAAGAGTGTGTTTCTGTGCTTAAATACTGAAGGGTCTTTGCCAAATGTTGGTGACATTAAGTACGGAACTGCCTTTTTTATCTCATCACAAAATAAAAAAAGATAAAAAGGTTATTGCTTGTTATCTCACAATTCTGTTTTTTTTTTCTTTTTTTTTTTCGCAATAGTAAGTCAAATTTCTCACAATTCTAAATTGAAAGAAAAACATAACATACAAAAGATATAAATTCTGATTTTTTTAAGAAGAAAATTACAATTACCTTTTTTTTTTTTAATTATTCCATGGCATGGAAATAATAATAAACAGGCTTTCATAGTTAAAGGGATGGTAAACATAAAAAATTACTCATGTCGTTCCAAACCCTTAAGACCTTGTGAGAAGACCTTGTGACCCTGGACCACAAAACCAGTCTTAAGTGTAAATTTTTCAAAATAGAGATTTATACATTATCTGAAAGCTGAATAAATCAGCTTTTCATTGATGTATGGTTTGTTAGGAGGACAATATTTGTCTGAGATGCAACTATTTTAAAATCTGGAATCGGAGGGTGCAAAAAAATCTAAATATAAAAAAAAAAAAATTAAAGTTGTTCAAATTAAGTTCTTAGCAATGCATATTACTAATCAAAAATTAAGTTTTGATATAGTTATGGTAGGAAATTTACAAAATATCTTCATGGAACATGATCTTTACTTAATATCCTAATGATTTTTGGCATAAAAGAAAAATTAATCATTTTGACTCATACAATGAATTTTTGGCTATTGCTACAAATATACCCCAGAGACTTAAGACTGCTTTTGTGCTCCAGGGTCACATTTTTGATGAAATCCGAGAGTTTTCTGACCCTCCATAGACAGTGATGGAACTATCACGTACAAGGACCAGAAAAATAGTAAGAACATCATTAAAATAGACCAAGAAAACAAAAATAACGACTTTCTTCTCCACGCGTTGTATATTATCCTTCCAGGTAATTAGTAAAGAAGTCTGGATCAGGGAAATATTTCTTAGCCTAGAAAGATTAAAAAAGTCAAATCAGTTCAGTTGATTTCAACTTTTTTATTTTATTACTTTTTTAACGTGTTAGATTATGTGGTGTTAATTATAATTTTGCCATCCGTCCCTGTTTTCTGACAGGTCACATTCGGATCTCTGATTTAGGACTAGCTGTAATCTTGCCAGAAGACAAACTTGTGAAGGGCAGAGTGGGAACAGCGGGATACATGGGTATGAAAATCATCTTAGTAAATTATACTTGACACAAAAAAATTATATAGAGTATATATTATATTTTTGCACAGGTCTCTACTGCTCACTAATGCTGCTTTTATTTGAAAAAAATACAGTAAAAGAGTGATATAGTAAAATATTATTATTACAATTTCAAATAACTATTCTTTAAAATAATAAATTATAAATTTTAAACTAATCTTAATATTCACAACCATAACTTCCAGCATCAATACTCAAATCATCATCATAAAACATCCTAAATAAATCATTCTAATATTCTGATTCGCTGCTCAAGAAACATTTCTGATTATTATCAATGTTGAAAACAGTTGTGTTGAATATTTTTGTGGAAACTGATACATTTTATTTTTCAGGATTCTTTGATGAATAGAAAGTTCAAAAGAACAGCATTTATTTGAAATAGAATCTTTTGAAACATTATAAATGTCTTTACTGTCACTTTTAATCGATTTAATGCAACCTTGCTGAACAGAAATATTGTTTCTTGCAAAAGTAAATCTATTTTTAGGACCATCAAGATTTGCATGACATTAAAGTAATGATAACTAGGAGCAAATTATCATTACAATACAAAAAAACTCTTAATTGTCCTACATTTGATTTTAATTTTCTTACTGCAAAATCAGTTTTTAACTTATTTTTTCACATCTTTAGCACCAGAAGTCATTATAAACACACACTATAGTGAAAGTGTGGACTGGTGGGGACTCGGGTGTCTTATTTACGAGATGACGGACGGAAATCCTCCGTTCCGCAAACACAAGGAACGACTGCCGAGAAAGGAGATGGAAAGGCGAGTTCTGGAGATGATCGAGAATTACGGGAAGAAGTTTGACGAGGACACCGAATCCATCTGCAAAAGCGTGAGCTGCATTTTATGCACTGTTGAATCAGTACAATCCTCCTCTGTTTTCACTGATATGATCTGATCTAATCTAATCTACCTCTCGCTCTGATTAGGTCTTACTTTCTATTTAAAAAGAATACTATAAATATTTCAAATTGTTTTATGATTTAGCTCCTGGCTAAAAACCCAAAGGAGCGATTGGGCTGCAAATCCGGGCGAGGATCAGAGGTCATCAAAGGTCACGTGTTCTTTAAGGACATCAATTTTACGAGGCTTGAGGCAGGAATGATGCCGCCACCCTTTGTTCCCGACGTAAGTGATATTTCTGATTATTATTAATGTTTAACACTGCTGTGCTACTCCATATATTTTTTGAAATTGATATAATTTAGTTTTCAGGATTCTTTGATGATTATAAAGTTCAAAAGAACAGCATTTAACTGAGATAGAAACCTTTTGCAACATTATCAGTGTCTTTACTGTCACTTGTGATCAATTAAATGCATCCTTGATGAATAAAACTATTCAATAAAACTTACTGACTTTGCTCAAACAGGGTAACAACTCCACATTGTATTTCTTATTGGCCTCACTGATCTGAGCTCATGCATCTCAGTTTATGAGAGAACATTGCCAAAATTATCCACAAATAATGCTTATTTTCATTCAAAAATTAGGTGCATGAGCTCATATAAATGAGGCTTATGATCAATCAATTCCAAAAAGAAATACAAAACCTGTGCTAATTGGAAGAAAACCAAGTTGACAAACATATGGAATTCAAGATTTGATGATAATTTAGCATGATGAGAGATTTACAAGCAATTGTTAAAAGGCCAGTCATTTTTGAGCAGGAACTTCAGATTAGGTAAAACAAAATTAATATTAATATAATATGGCCAGATGTTTTACTTTTTATTTTAACAGTTTTTCTTTTTATTCTGCATAAAGGCAGAATGATCATCTAAGGGTGCCGCCACCTTTTCTTCTTGCCGTGAATGCTGGTTTTTCACCTGAAAACAATCCTGTGATGTAATTCTCTCCACCAGCCGAGAGCCGTTTACTGCGCAGACGTCCTGGACATCGATCAGTTCTCTACAGTTAAAGGAGTGAGCCTCGATGAGGTCGATGAAAATTTCTACAGCAAGTTTAACACGGGAAGCGTGACAGTGCCCTGGCAGAATGAGGTAAGGAAGAAACATCAGAGTAAGAAGGACAATTTATGCCCCCTTTTTATATGTGACCCTGGAGCACAAAAGCAGTGTTAAGTCTCTGGGGTATATTTGTAGCAATAGCCAAAAATACATTGCATGGGTCAAAATTATCGATTTTTCTTTTATGCCAAAAATCATTAGCAAATTAAGTAAAGATCAAGTTTAATTAAGATATTTTGTAAATTTCCTACTGTAAATATATCAAAACATAAATTTTGATTAGTCATATGCATTGCTAAGAACTTCATTTGGACAACTTTAAAGGTGATTTTCTCAATATTTTGATTTTTTTGCACCCTCAGATTCCAGATTTTCAAATAGTTGTATCTCAGACAAATATTGTCCTCCTAACAAACCATACATCAATGGAACGATTATTTATAAGTTTTGAGATCATGTATAAATCTCAATTTCAAAAAATTGACCCTTACGACTGGTTTTGGGTCACATATATGCTTTTATAAAATTCATTTAGATGATAGAGACCGAGTGCTTCAAAGACCTGAATGTGTTCGGGCCACGAGGAACAAGAACACCAGATCTGGACCGCAGTGTTGTGATCCCAAAGACCAGATCCGAGACTCAGCTCATCCAAAAGAGTCCTACTGAATGCGGCCAACACCGACACCGGCTGCTGAACCGAATCTTCAAGAGACGTGTAAGGAGCCATTTCAAATGACAACTCTGCACTTTATTACACACAAACTAGCTATGTTTACATGCACACAAACAGTTGGTTAGGAATTTGATTGAAAAAACTTCATGTGAACACCTCAATCGGTCCGACTGAGCTTGATCGAACTAAATTTTGATCAGATTGAAAGAAAAAAAAAGTTATTGAAGCCAAAACAAAATTTTTTTATTTTTTTTGACACTTTTTTTTCTCATAATTCCAAGAATTTAAAGATACAAACTCGCAACTGCAAGAAAAAGTCAGAATTGTAACATATAAACTCACAATTGCGCAAAGTCAGAATTATGATATATAAATATATAATATAAATATAAATATGAATTGTGAGAAAAAAGGCTGAATTGTGAGTTAAACAGTCACAATTTATGAAAATGAAGTACAATAACAAATTCAAAGATCACACACAAATTAATGACACAACAAGTTTACAAGCAAAAAACTCAATAAATACATAAAAGGAGAAAAAACTCAGAATTAAGATAAAAAGTCGCAAGTCAGAATTATGATTTATAAACTCGCAATTGCTCATGTATTCAATGTCCTTTTCTTGTCTAAATACTGAGGACTTAACTCTACTCATTTTAGTATATAGTTGGAAGGTTTGCACAAATATCAAAAGACTGTTAAAAAACATAAAAGTCTAAGTACTTCTCAGATATTATTTCTAACAATTCACACAAGCCTCGTGTTCTTTTCAGTACTATTAATAATGCTTTGAATACTCCTCAATCAACTAGTTTGGAGCTCTCTTTTGAGATGCGTGAAAACGTTTAACATTTTTTTGTTGACAAGATTGCTGTTGTCAGAGCAAACATTTCACTTTTTGAGAGACATCTTAGCTAAAATGAAACCATCTGCCTGCTGCATAGATATCATTCATTCTCAGTATTTAAAGAATGTTCTTGAAACCCTTGGACCAAATATTCAGGAAATCATAGATAGTAGTCTTGCCTCAGGAGTTGTACCTCTAAATTTTAAACATGCAATAGTGGAACCATTGATTAAGAAATCAAATTTGCATACCTCGGTTCTTGATCATTTTAGACCCATCTCAAAACTTCCGTTCCTTTCCAAAAAATTAGAGGTTGTTTTTACTTAATTACAATCCTTTTTAAGTCAACATGGTTTGTAGGAAGTGTTTCAGTCTGTTTTTAAATCACTCCACAGCACAGAAACGGCCCTGTTGAAAGTTTTTAACGACCTGTTACTAGCTACTGACTCCTCATTCTCCTGTTCTTACGGCTGCATTCGACACTGTAGACCATAACACCCTGATTTTCACTTGTAGTCTTGCATTAGAGTTAGGGGAACTGCGCTGGAGTGATTTAGATCTTGTTTGTCTGACAGAAGTTTTTCGGTCCGCCTCGGGGATTTTGTGTCATCCTCTGCATCTTTCTCGTGTGGTGTCCCTCAGGGTTCCATCCTTGGACCTATCTCATTTTCATTATATTTACTTCCATAAGGTTAAATTTTTAGGAAATATGGCATCTCATTTCATTGTTATGCAGATGATACACAACTTTATCTCACTTTTGAATCGGAAAGATGCAAACTCTATAGCACCAGTTGGTCTGTCTTGAGGAGGTTAGGGCCTGGATGGCTTCAAATTTTTTAAAGTTCAATGAAGATAAAACAGAAGTCATGATATTAAGACCTGGTAACACATGTGACCCCCTTGATGTAGATTTGAGTGTTATAAAATCATATGTAAAGCCAAATGTTAAAAACCTGGGTGTTATAATGGACAGTGATTTCAAAATGGATAAACAAAGCAATTCAGTAATTAAATCTAGTTTTTTTTTCAGTTGAGGCAATTATCAAGAGTCAAACCTTTTTTGTCTTTTAATGATTTTGAAAGGGTCATACATGCTTTTATCTCAACCCATCTTGACTATTGTAATGGCCTCTATGTAGGTATCAATCAGGCCTCCCTCAAACGTTGACAGATGGTGCAAAATGTGGCAAACGCGAACAAATTACACCCATACTGGCTTCTCTTTATTGGCTTCCTGTTCGTTTTAGAATTGATTTTAAGGTTTTAGTTTATAAGTCACTAAATGGACTGGCACCAATTTACCTTTCTGATTTAATACGACTGCATGATCCATCAAGAGCACTTAGGTCAGCTGACCATTTACTCTTGGTTGTACCTTGAAAAAAGGCTGAAAAGCAGGGCTGACCAGGCTTTTGCTGTTGCAGTCCCAAGGCTTTGGAATAACTTGCCCCTATATGTTAGGCACGCCCAGACACTTCCTGTTTTTAAATCCAGTCTTAAAACTTATTTTATACTCTGGCATTTAACTCAGTATAAGAGCTGTTTTATGTATTTTGTTAGTGTTAATATCTGTTATTTTTGCTGTGTGTAAAATGGTTTTATTTTGATTATGCTTGTACAGCACTTTGGTAAACAACTGTTTAAAGTGCTCTATAAATAAACTTTGATTTGATTGCAAGAAAAAAGTCAGAATTGTGAGCTAAAAAGGCACAATTAACTTTCTTATTAACTTTCTTATTAATTCTGAGATATAACTGAGTTTACATCTTACAATTCTGACTTTGCAAAAGCCACAATTAAAAAAAAAAAATGTGTGACAGTGATTAATAGAATATTCTAAGTTATTTACAACTTACAAATTATTATTTTTAATTTATTTAAATAACTCCCACCTGTTGTGAAATTCCTGTAACTTTTGTCGTATGATATTTATAGCTCCAAAAATAGCTCTTAAAAATGAATGTCATGCCAAATATGTTGAAGATTCTCAGCCATGTTGTCAATTTATTATCTGAGTTTTTTTTTTTTTCACTTAAAAGCATTTCATCCTCTCTGGGGTGTTACACATGATTTGATACACAAATCTTGATCTAAAACACATTACTTAAAAAAAAATATATCCTCCAAAAAATTAAATTCCACCATAATTTATTCACCCTCAAGTTCCAAACTTGCTTTTGTTTGAAACAACTTGAACAACAGTTTTTGGTGTCCATTGACTTCCAAAGAAATTTTCCCATACTATGGATGTCAATAGGTACCAGCAACTGTTTGGTTGCTCGGTTTGTTCAAAATATCTTTTAATGTTCAACAGCAGAAAGAAACTCGTAACAGTTACAAGTTTGGAACAACTTGAGGGCGAGTAGGGCACATTTTCAGCAAATTTTCAATTTCGAGGAGCTTAATTATTTACCGTTGATTAAGTACTTCAGGCATCAAGGTGTGAGATGTAAATACATTCCTAGACGGCCTACATTCATCTTTTTGACAGTTCTTAACTCATGTATACTAACAACTGCCAAAATAATTTACTTTGGTGTTAAACAAGTATTAGCAACGTTCCTACCTAGAGTATGCTAAGTTACTTAAAAAGATCCCCCTATTATTAGCTTTCTGTTTCTCAACGGGGTGAAATCGTGAAAACATGCGAAATAATTCACCCTGATACGAAATTACCAAATGGTGTCGATTCCTGTTGACACAAACTGATTTCGCCAGCGTAAATTAGCCGATTATCGGTAAATGTAACTTCACTGATAATCTTCTATTCGATTGAATCTTGTAAACCAGATCGAGCAATTCATCAAAAAAAGAATCGATTAGAAGGGAATGGTGTATTTACGAATCGAATCGAATCTCGCTACTTACCTCACAAACACGCCGAGAGAACAAGGGATGTCATTTTCAGTTAATAACATGGAATATTAATGTAATTTACCGATAAAATTCACAATAATAAAAAAAAAATAACGTTTCCTTTGTATTTCCATTGTTGTAGCACAGGGGGCAGTCAGCTGAACCCATTTATCGCTCCCTATCCAGCCAGGGTTCTGAATGACTTCTGAAGAAGAGGACCAAACAAAACACCGTCCTTGTATCTTCATAATTCCTGATTCATGTCAAAGACACGATGGCTTCCTCCCAGGAGAGGTTGTTTAAAGTGCCAGTGTTTATTGAAAAGACTTATATGTACTGTATTACAAGCCCTACAGTCTGCAGGGTTTGGGTACTTTTATCAAGTTTTCATATGACCAAAAAAATAAATAAATTAAAAAAAATAATGCTATTCAATATTTTATATGCTCAATTTGTAAATAAAAGACAAAATCAGTGTGCAAATGTCTTTTTTCATGCTTTTATATTACAAATAAAATAACTGATTTGTTTTATAATATCAACAATTAAAAAAAATAAAAAAAAATCATTCAAAAAATCTCTTATTTTTCATGCTTTCATATCGCAAAAAAACCTGATTTATATTTTGTATGCTCAGTTTGTAAATAAAAGACAAAATCAGTGTGCAAATGTCTTTTTTCATGCTTTTATATTACAAACAAAATAACTGATTTGTTGTTTTATATTCGCAGTTTTTAAATATAAGAAAATCAGTGTGCAAATGTCTTTTTTCATGCTTTCATATTGCAAAAAAAACCCTGATTTATATTTTATATGATCAATTTGTAAATAAAAGTTAAATTCAGTGTGCAAATAATACTGCAGAAGAGGACTAAACAAAACGCTGTTCTTTTTATCCTCATAATTCCTGATTCATGTAAAAGACACGATGGCTTCCTCACTGGAGAGATTGTTAAAAGTGCAAATGATATCTTTTTTCATGTTTTCATATTTAAAACAACATTAAAAACGGATTTATGATGTTTTATATGCTCGATTTGTAAATAAAAGATAAAATCAGTGTGCAAAAGTGTGTCTAGTCATTGCATTAATAAATACTGAATTGTAACAGTGTAGAAATATCACAAAAAAATACATGCAAGACAACAAAAATGCCATTTATAATCCTTTAGATTACTTTATTAAAACAAGTTTGTGTATAAAACATGGTTTATAAAAAAAAAAAAAAAAAAAAAAAGTCATATTTTACATCTATCTCAATGATGACAAATCAATTAACAAATAAACAACTGATAAAAACCATGGCATCTGAGAACACTGTTAAACACACAACACATCACACACAACTGAACATCAGTCTTCAACAGGTTAATGTACAGTCAAATCAAGCAGGACTCGGGCGCTTACAAGGGAAAAGGTTCGCTGTATGAGGAAATTAAATGGTTTGACTGATACTAAAACTTAATGTGTTAACACTTAACTATTAACACGAGCTCATATACAAGACAAACCAACCGGAACCTCAAAAACATAATTTTCTAGCTGGATTCATCTATCAACATCACAATCTGGTGCAGTGTGAGGTTTCATTAAATATGACAAATGCAAGCTGACTTATGAGAAAGACGTTTGAATCCTGCACAGAAAACAAGAATACGACTGTAACCAAATGATTTAATAATATATAACAGAAAATGCTGTGCGCTGTTGAGAACGGTACATGAAAACATGTTTTCAGCCTTATGGGTGGTGGATTTGGCATGGATTTAACCCTCCCACGGTGGGCTCCGTCGGCCGTCTACTTCTGTCTCCACGTGGTACAGCAAATCAGCCAGCGTGTGTTCAGTCACGGCACCCCAACCCATGTCACTCATCTGATGATATACAACAAACACTCAATGATGCAATAATGTATAACAGCTCAGAACATCACAGACTGTTGTACTTCAACTGCACGTTAACCAGAAACTCATATCGGGCAATACAGCTCAAATATAATGAGATTTTAAGATTAAATTCAAAATATTGATATAAAATGGCTTATAAAGGGTGACGCTTTTCAAATGCAACACTTATTGTTGGCAAGCAAATTCTAAATCTAAAGCAGAAAGGAAAAGAGAGTAAAACAGTTGCATGCTTTCCTACACTGCTTTTCACTAAATAAAGACAAGGAAAATCATATTTAATCATTTTGATTTAAATGCACATATATACACGTTTATTATAGTTAACAAAAACTGAAACCATAAAAAAAGTCAACTGAAATAAAATAAAATGTAAATAAAAATAAATAATTATTTACAAAAAAACCAAAAATATTATTATATTTTAGGTAGCTCCCAAAGCAACCTTCACATTTTTATTTAAAAAATAAATGAAATTAAAATTAATAATAAAAAAACTGTATAGACTAAAACAATACCTAATAAAAATGACAAATAAAATGCATAAAAAATTACATTTTATTTCTGCTATTTGTCAAAGCATCATTTAGTTTAACGTGATTTACTCAAATAAAAAGCAAAACGAAAATGAATCAAAACTATATAGACATTAAAACAAACAAAAAACTAATAAATAAATAAAAACAAAATAAAAACGACAAAATTACTAAAACAGAAAATACAAAAGTAAAAACTTATAATAGTCAATGATATTAAAACATTACATATATCATGACACAGTAATGCACGGCAATTTATTATTTTACAAAAAGATCAGATTCAGTTCCCATGAAGACTGAAGCAAACGCTTCCCTAGAACCTCACTGTATGCATTAATACTACGTCACACACAGTATTAATGTCTTCTCTGGAATCAAGGGCTGAGCCAAAGCCGTTAATAATAAAGTGGAGTACAGATGACTTTAGTCTCTGTATCAGTCAGTGTGGTACTGCAATGATTTAACAGAAATATCTCAGAGCCCTAGAAAAATTACGTCTTTATTTAAGCAAATACCAACAGGAATGTATCAAGTACTATGGTAACAGGACAAGTATGGATTTGAGACTCACTGGCTGATACTTGATGTCTTTTGGAGGGTATTTGAAGTGAGGTCCAAAATTAACAGACACCTGGAGAGAGGAAACAGCATCCACTCACTCATTTCGGTTCATATGTGTGACATAATCCTTTCAACATCATCTCCACTCTTTCACACTGCACCCTCTAGTGTATGGACAGAGTATATAACTCTTAGATAAACACCTCTGAGCAGTCAAACTTATTTAGCTTTGCACAAAGAAAAAGAAAAGCACATATTTGTACATATACAGGTGTTCAAAAGTTTGAAATTAGTATGATTTTTTAACTATTTGAATTTTAAAATTGAGCAAGGACGCATTAAATTGATCAAAAGTGACAGTAAAGACATTTATAATGTTACAAAAGATGCTGTTCATTTAAACTTTCTATTCATCAAATAATCCTGAAAGATAAATCACGTATCAGTTTCCACAAAAATATTGTGCAACACAACTGTTTTCAACATTGATAATGATCAGAAATGTTTCTTGAGCAGCAAATCAGCATATTAGTATGATTTCTGAAGATCATGTGACACTGAAGAATTAAGTAATCATAAAAAAAATACACACGCAACACAAATAAATAAATTAACATAAAATAAAACACAATTAAAAAAAAACAACTTGTGAACGGTAATATGCACATGAGTGGTCGTGCTCGATTAAAAGCATTATTCACAATTAAGTGAGGGTTTTAACATGCAAAACAGCAAATTAGAGAGTTTCCGTCCTGCTGTACCTAAACAGACAACATCTGCTTAAATATTTTGCTTGCCTAGATTTACTCCCACAAAATAGAAAACACAATGTTCAGATGGTTTTCTCGTACCGTGCAGCTCTTGTAGAGGGATATGGCAGGGTAATACATGCCCTCGAACAGATCCTCATAAGCCACACCTTGATTCACTCCGTTCTTAAAAAATATCATCTGAAAAAATAAATAAATAAATCATGCATCAGTGATGGCGTCACAATCAAATAACCACGTGAACACATGAATATAATGCAGTGAAACACTCACTCGACTGGGACTGGTGGGTTTTAAACTCTTCTCGGCCTTGTCCACGTAATCTTTCTCTTCAAAGTACAAGTAGCTTTTGAATTTGATCAGCGCCTTTGAAAAAAATTAACATCACCATTAGTGGTTCACAAATCTCACGCTTTTTGGGCCACAGATCGGATCATTTTTCAGCAAGAAAAAGAAAAACTATTTCAATGTAACTTTGCATCCCATTTATAACTTAAAGCCAAGTACTTGCAAAAACTACTAGCCTAACTATGAAAGTTCAAACATGATTAAAGAGACAAGTAAAAATAAGAACAAATACACAAATTACAAGCATAGACAAATAAAACTGAATAAAGTTACTAATAAAATAAGGTCAGTAGTATTCAGGTACAGAACTGTAATAATTAGGGTAAAATAACAATGCATAGTGGTCACTGTATAAATTAAATACAGATCTTTGTCAAAGTGTTTAGTTGTTTGATGACTATTAATGTCACTTTAAGAGCTGATGCACGGATGAAATATAATGATACACATTCTATTTCTTTCTCAGCTGTTTTCATTCACTTTTTATTCTTTTAGCAGAATGATTGTCGAGATCGGTATGTTATAATTTTGTGTGTATGTGTTTGTTCAGAGGATTCAGATTCAGTTCAGTGTTCGCACACACATAGAAATCAGTGCATGAGTCACGAATAGAGTTGCACATACACGTGTGATAATCTTTCACTCTATTATGGTTCAATTTTGCAATTAATCTGCAGATCACATGCGTGCCGAACCGTGAGGCTCGGTCCGTACGGATCAACAACGATCCATTTAACTACTAATTACCAGGTAAAATTAGTGATGCACAAAATGCACTTTTTACAAAAAACTAAATGTAAGCTTTCATTTAGCAGAAAAAACTGAAACTGAAAATAAAGATTATTTAGTAGTTTGATTAATAAAATCTTTTTTTTAACCAAGACAGAGTTGTATATATAAATTTATCCTCTGCAGTGAATGGGTGCCGTCAGAATGAGAGTCCAAACAGCTGATAAAAACATCACAATAATCCACAAGTAATCCACACCACTCCACTCCATCAGTTAACATCAAATCCATCAAGTTGTTTACTGGCCATAATCCATAATAATGCTTCCTCCAGATATAAAATCAAAATCCAAACACAAGAAACTAACATAAAAACCCAACCACAAGACAATAACTCATGTACATTACTTGTGAAGTATTACTGTGCTGTTTTTATCAGCTGTTTGGACTCTCATTTTGACGGCACCCATTCACTGCAGAGCATCCATTGCTGAGACACTGATGCAATGCTACATTTCTCCAAATTCATAAAAAAAAAAATCACATACATCAAATCTAGCCTGACCTAAATAAATTAAAATTTTTGTGAGCTATCCATTCAATTAAAAATAAACACATTCACACCAAGAACAAAAAATAAATCAATAAAAAAACAAATGATTTCATTTGTTCATACTTTGTCCTTGTACGTGTCAGGCAGAGCCTTGGCGGTTTCGGTGCCGTCTGGAAGCTCAATGAAGAAGCCCAAGATGTCGCCCTGTCCGTAGCTGTCAGAGTAATGCTTTCCTATGGACTGATGGAAGCGCGTTCCTTTCTTACTGCGCCACGAGTAGCTGAACTTATCGTAACCCAGAGGAGCTTGAAGGTTTCCTGAGATGAAAGACATATGACGGACGCTGTAAAAACAGGGACGCTTCTGTGAGTGTTAGCAGTGCTGTTAGAGGACAGACCTAAAGGCTGTGACCAGCCCAGCCGAGCCGCGGTGTCCGGCGGCATCTCGTCCACAATGACCTCAAAATACCACGCGCCCTTTCTGACCCCATGAGACGCTCGGACCATCGAGTAGCCCTTCTCTCCGGTCACCGTCAAGCGGTCGTCTGAAATCTTTAGCTGCGGAGCTGAAATAGAAATAAAAATACAATAAGTATTTGAGCAGGAGGTTTATTTACAATGGTGACCAAAATGATTAGAACACTAGTATTCTCAGCAGCTAAATAATGGTTAAAAGTCAGTTATTTTTATCTTTTTCTGTAGTGTGTCAGTAGGAAATATCAGTTTACATTTCCAAACATTCATTTTGCCATTAATTGTAATAATTGTAATTGTATTAATTGTAATAATTCAGCCAGTGCTCCACACAGAGATCTGATCTGATCATCATCAGTCTGTCTGGAGTGACATGAAGAAACAGAACAAACTGAGACAGACTCAATCCAGAAGAACTGTGGCAACATCTCCAAGATGCTTCAAGAAATCATCCTTTTTTAGGCACGTGTGTATGTAAAATGAGGATGCTGTCAAAAATAGATTTTCTTTATCAATTAACTTTTATTAAAGGTGACATATTATCGCCCTCTTTACATAATGTAATATAAGTCTCTGGTGTCCCCAGAATGTATCTGTAACGTTTCAGCTCAAAATACCCCACAGATCATTTATTACATCATTTTGAAAATGCCTATTTTGAGTGGAAGCAGGAACACTGTTTTTCGTGCCTGTCTCTTTAAATGCAAATGAGCTGCTGCTCCCCGCCCCCTTTTCCAGAATAGAGCTGCATCATTACAGCTCGGACCAGGCGAAAAGCATCTGTTTTGGTTCTGATTATCATGTTTATCATGATGAAATCATGCGTTTTAAACCATATGAGTTTAAACTTCTGATATAGGGTTTCCTGAGAGCACACATCAGAAGCAGACGGACAGAAAACGGCCGTCACAGCATGTAAATACTAAACTAAGTTCTCATTCACACACAAGTTTACGTTAAAAACACACGAGTTACAAAAACAGTTCGTTATGTCTATGAATGTTTAAGATCTATGTGGCAGCAGCAATATACAGTAAATAAATCAATAATTTCACTGCTCTGTTGTCTCGGCTGAGGCTGGGACTCTAAATAGTGTTCTGTTCTCATCTCTGTGCAGCCAAAGACAGAAAATTTGCATGTTTTGCTCAAACTTTCACCATGGCATCATTATAATGAGATCCCTTTGCCACGTCACCAAGGGAGCTAAATCAGAAGCACTCGTTTTCTCAGACGCTTGCAGAAATAGGCTCACCAAAACAAAGTTACTAGGTTAACCTATTTCACATTTCTTTGGTTGGTAGATGCACCGGTGACCTGATTATAGCACAAGTCAGATTTTCATGATATGTCACCTTTAACTAAATGAAATCAGCATTTAGTGTGAGCATCCTTTGCGTTTGAAGCAGCGTTTGCCCTCGGTCTCAGTTTGTTCTGTTTCTTCATGTCACTCCAGACAGACTGATGAGGATCAGATCAGATCTCTGCGTGTCGTCAGACAGAAATCTCACTGCATTATTACAATTAATAGCAAATTGAATGTTTGGAAATGTAAACTGATATTTCCTACTGACAATAACTGACCATTTTTAGCTGCTGGAAATACTAGTGTTCTAATCATTTTGGCCGGTCAGATGTTAAGGATGACACATGCACCTCTGTCATGCAGCGCCAGCAGCACTCTCTCGTACAGACACGCGCGGTACAGGTCTCCAGGGATGGGCTTCCCGGCCCAGCAGTCCAGCTCCAGTTTTTCCGGGTCGGGAGCGTGGGGATCCGGCTCCGCTAGGATGTAGCGGTACCCGTCTTTGTTGAAGGGGTGCTCGAGAGGATAACCATGAGGTGGCAGGCGCTGCGCTGAGAACAGCGGGTCACTAAAACAGAGTAAAGCACAATCAGATCTATATAGTAGTAGTATATTTTCATTTAATGCCATGTCAGCATCTTAGACTATTTCATCAGATCTATATAACACAATCAGTTATAGTTTACCTACATGTCTCTTGTTCTGAATCACTTATTTTGGGAATAAATGTTAATTCAAGTTGATTAAATAATATTAACAGATACATCTTCTGATTATAATAATGTATTAGTAAATGTTGAAATCAACATTAAAGGTTTTAAATATTTTACAAACATTTTTAAATACTTCAAAAGTTTAGTTCAAATATTTAAAGCATAAAGTTTTAAATTTTAAATTCTACTAATTTAATGTTTTTAAATTCTATACAATCTTAATTTGTTAGCATGTAAAAGAGAGTAAAACACAATCAGATCTCATAATACAAGTTAAAACTGAACTAAATGTCTTTTGTTCTAAATTACTTACTTTAGGGATTTAAGGGAAGAAATCTTGGCCAAAAATTTGGATGAAAAACCCAAAATCAAGAACATGAGTTTCGGTTACACTTTACAGTAAGGGTTCAATATTTAATGCTTTAACTAACATTAACTAACAAGGAGCAATACATTTGTTACAGTATTTATTATTCTTGGTTAACATTAGTTAATAAAAATACAACTGTTTGTTATTAGCTCATGTAAGCTATTAAATAATATTAACAGATTCATCTTTTGATTTTAATAACGTATTAGTAAATGTAAAATAAATTAACATTACCTAACATTAATAAATGTAAAAAAAAAAACATTGCTAGTTCATCTTAACTAATTAAAGTTAACAAATAGAACCTTAATGTTAAGTGTTACCAAATTATAAATTATAATTATAATTATAAATTATAAATTCTACTAATTTTATACATTTTTGCACAAAAAAAAACAACAATCTTAACAAGTACAACTTTATATATATAAATAAATCTAATATTTTAAAAATATTTAAAAGCTTTGTTTGCTGGCTTGTTAACTGTTGAATTAAAGGTTTCAGTTCATATTTTCAATCTATTTTTGACATGTGCATGAGGAGGAGGATTAAATCAACAGATCTTTTCTTCCACTGTATGACGTACATTCAAGAATAACAGATCAAAACAGAAAAAAAGAAAAAAATCTATGTAGGACGGAGACTCCGTTGATTGGATTTCGATATGTGGGCATCACACTCAAAAATGACACTGTGATTAAACATTACGGTTTTTAAATAAAAAAAACACAAAGAAACAACAAAACATGCACAAATGAATCATTCACAATAAGATCAATAACATGCATTTACAAAACAGAGTGGATTTTCATTTCATATTGACTTGAAGATGCGCTTGTTGTCGTACCTGCGTGTTCTCTTGGCCGTTCCAGCCGCGGCTGCGTCCTGTTGCTGCTGTTGTTTGCGTTTGGCTCCTCGGCCTTTACCCGTAGCAGCTGGAGGAAGCCCACCTGTGATGGAAACAGAGATTCAAACCTCGGCCGGATTCATCCAACATCAACTCAAAGCCCAACCGCTTGCAGCAGAGCAGCCCGGGGATCGAGTTCAATCTAAAGGCCACAGCGTTTGACAAACACGATTATGCATCAAAGCAATACGCCTCAGTCCACTCATACATGCCAAAAGCCAAGACGGTTAGATTTCAGTATCTGAGAGGGAAAAGAGGGGCCGCAAGCACACAGAAACATGAATTAGTGCTGCAGATCGAGCCCAAGCAAGTCAATGCAAAGCGAGGGGAACACACACATCAGCCTTCCACACGTAAAACGCTCCATATTCACCTGAAAAAGTGGATCCACCTGGAATACAACGCACAGCTTTAAAGACACTCCCTTAGCAATGGGATCAAATATACACCTTTAATCATTTCTGGAGATTAGAGTTGAGTTTTACCATTTAACCCTCCAGCACCCGTGACGGCCGTCGTCTGCTTCTGGTTGTCATACGACGGTCCAATATTGGCCAGATCCTGAGGAAAACCACACACAGAACATGCTAGAACAAAAGCCTTACGATAAGCACAATGAAAAACTGGGTATGTTCAAAATTGCTAAATACACCGTAAAAAAATTATTTTACGCAGTGTAAATAAAGCATAGATTACTTAAAGATTTCAGGTTTAATTGAGTGGGTTACTTGCAATTTTATTTTTTTTTTTCATACATTTTCAGCATGTGTAAAATATACAAATGACTTATGAATTTTTGCAGTACACAACAGAGCACAAGGTGCAGAACACTGTATCCCACAATGCATCCCCTTGATTCATTATCTGACATGGCCTTCCGAGACTGGATTAAAATGCTAATTAACTGTTCATTGCATTAAACCTGCAACATAACAAAGGCATTCTACTGTTACTTACTGCCTACTGCACTCTGTTTCATATATTATTCTAAAAATATCCAGTATACAGTATAAACCCCACATTATGCTAATATTTTATTCCAATCTTAACCACTAGGATTATTAAAAAAAAACAAAAAAAAAATTTATTTTTATTTTAGTATTATTAAAATAAATGTTATTTTATTATTATTATAATACATTAAAGTATTTATTCATATTTAAAATTAGATTTTATTTTTATGTTTTCAGTTTAAGTTTTAGTAATTTAAGTAGTAGTTTAAGTTTTTTTTTTTATTGACTTATTTTTTCAAATATTTATTTATCTTTATTTTTATTTAAATTTTAGTTTTACTAATAACATTGACAATTTTGTTTAAATTAGATTTTTTTTTGTTTTATTAGTTTTTTTTTTAGTTTTTTTTTATTAGTCTCCATTTACAATAACGACACGTACCATAATACTGTAATTTAATTTGTATAATGCACAATTCACCCACTACATGACAATGTAATATCAACATATAAAAAGTTAAGGCAATAAATTGCAAAAGTTTGTTTTTGCATAGACAAAAACAATGCTGATTTGCAAAAATTATCATTGCTTGTCAAACATTTTAGCAATACGCAAAAATAAAAGCTTCCTTGGCTATTTTCAAACTGAGTAACTAGTTTAAATACTATAAAAGATCAATTTAAAAACCTATATAAAATTGATTTTAAATAAAACTCTAAAACAGATTCAGGGTTGATGACTTCATTTCTTTTGAGAGTGTTTGCAGCGTAATTTAATTTCATAATTGACCCTAAAAAGCACAATTTGAGGTACTATACTATTACATAACATAATATCATATCATATTTACAATAAATTAAGAATCTGTGTGTGATTCTGAAGTGTCCTACTCAGCACTGTGATCACATGATCTGATCTCTATAAAGTCGCACCTGATCAAGCAAGCCAAACTTGGGATAGTCCTCTTCAGAGTCTTTACTGCCGGGGTCTGGATGTTCTTTCACCAGGAAAACATCTCGCTCTTTACTCTGAGTCCAAACAACAAGAGTCAGCCTTTCTACAGCTCTATAAACCACATCACAGACACAAAGGAAAAGAGGTTTTGATTTGAAACGACTCACCATAGTCTTAACGATATTATTTGGCCATGTGAGCTTGCCGGGCCTCTGGCGGGTCGTCATGCACTCCCAGTATTTGTCAATGAAGGGTATGATGTCTTCACAAGAGAACAAATAAACACCACTGAAAGCACACATGAAACACGCGGCACTGCAGTCACTTAACTACAGCGGAAAGCGTACCTTATCTTTAGAGAACATTGTTTTGGGATGCTCCTCTTGAGTTCTGGACCTCCATGTCAGATTTGCCAAAGCAGTGAGACACATCTCCTTCAGATCTGAGGATAAAACCATTAAACAATGAAGACGATGTGCTGAATGCAATACAGATACCGGAGCTACACAATTACAGTAAAACCAAAATCGTTTAGTGCAAACATACATTTTTTCAAGTTATATTTCTTTTGTTTTTATTTAGTCATTTTTATATTTTATTAATTATAACAATGATAATATTTATTATTATTATTATTATCAATAATAAAAGTGTGATGAAGAAATTTAGATATATATATAAATATTGGT